>NW_026570970.1:18022533-18550033 GCF_026225935.1 Boleophthalmus pectinirostris | reverse complement strand
GCTGTTTAACTGTGAAAGGGTTTGTCATAAAAGTCACATGTGATTTGTAAGTTGATGGGGTAATGGATACCTCTTTCTAACAGCAGGGTGGGAGTTCAGTGCAGGGGAAAGCTCAGTGGAGCCAGAGATGATGCTCCATAGAAAAAATCTCTGTCTCCCCAGTGTCCAGAAAGCTGGGTTAATTTATAGGTTTGTCCAGAAGTGAAGCTCTGGCGCTGTCTGTCTTCAGCTGTTTGTTTCTGTGACAGAAGGTGTGAGGCTTGTTTTCACTCTTCTTCTAAACACACAATTTCCTCTGGAGTCTAAACGTCTCATTACTTTACCATAACTGATTCCTAAAGCTGTATTTATACATAGAGTTATGCAAAATGACTAAAAGTGGAATTTGTGGCTCTATGTGTGTCCCAATAAGTGCATGGGTGTGTGACACGCACAACATAAATCTGTGAATCAAATCTCATGTGTAGGGCTTGTTTTAGTGTTTGGCATTAAGTGGTGACGTCACTGTCACTGACAGAGGAAATGACTGTTCATGTTTGATACTAGTGAACATAAATCAGTGTTCATCTGCTGTTTAAAAAAAACATAACTGTTTAGATAAGCAATGCGTAGGTGCTGGAGACTGGTAAACTTCCCGAATAACACAGTGTTGGTAATTTGTTTTAATGCAGAATTACTCAAGCATTAGGGTTGGAACCCAAGTGCGGACCACTTTTGACTTTATGAATCTCAGCCAAACATTTTTATGGGTGCCCATTTATGCCCATATGTTTTGTATTGAGCAGTTCTCAACTTAGGAGACCTTTACTATACATAACATTCATGTTTTTATGTTTAACTGAAAAGTATGTTTTTGTCCATTAGGCACATTGTTTATTAATGTGATCATTTATACAATATTTTTATTGGGCTTTTTAAAAAGGTCCTAGAAGTATTCACAGTCTCAGGGGAGGTCTGAGCTTAGTATCATCATAGACTTTCCAGTGAAACTTGACATTTACTTTGACAATGACCATTAAACTTGACCATGGTCAAGCATTTAAAGTTATTTGATGGTAAAATGTTGCTCTGGTTCTTCCATCTAAAACAAATAGCAGAAAGTTCTCAGATAACCATGTTATTCTTAAAGCCTGGTGTTTAGTTTTGGTGCTGTGGTGACTTACCAGAATCAGTTAAAAGAAACTTTTTGTTCCCATTAAATTTACCCCTCACATATAAAGATGGAAACAGAGCTCAGCTGGAAGGTCAGCTGGTGAGTTTAACCAGGACAGGACTGACCGTTCCTCCTGTGGCATTCATACCTCAAGAAGAGAAAAGTGTTTATTCTTTTAAGCAGGAACTAGGAATGCTTTGCTAAAGAAGTCAGGTTTTGCATATGCTCTTCTGAGGTCCACTGAAAATACATTACATACAAATTCAAAAATTAATCCCAATGTGTAATCCGTTCAATAATGCACTGCAGTGACTGAAATCAAATGTTAAAAGGTTAAGCTTTGAATTACATGCATTCAGTGTAAACAGTGGTTTCGCAGACATAACGCAGTGAATGGAGATTAACAATGCATGACAGCGTCACAAAAACAGATGAGATGAGATGAGATGAGAAGCACATTTTCAGAATTTATTCCATTTAAAGTTCATCAGATTATATTTTGTACTGAAATTAGATGTTAGATTTCTGCAAATCTTAAAGTAATCTTAATATTGTAACAACTGCACAAAGAGAATTTATTTACAGTAGGGTAAAATACATACCCAGATTTAGAATACTGATTGTCTGAGTATCATGAATTTAGTATTTATCAGTATTTTTTCTTTTTTTTTCTTTTTGACCACAGTGTTTTCTAACTCCATTCTGTATACTTGTACTTACATGGGGAAACTAGCTGACTAAACATCAAATGCAGCATGTTGCATTGAAAAACAGATACTAACCTAATTTCCCTTCTTTGTTTTTGCCTTCAACAATTGCTGAAGCTTGATTATTGCTCAGTGAGAAGACTCCAGAAACATATAGGAAGTGTGAACGCTCCATTTCTATTTGGAGACTGTTTCCTGGTGACAGCATCCCTGAGGTCCTGGAGCGTTGATGTAACAATAGCAGTGACGTTACGAAGATGCAGGTGATAGGGTCCAATGAGGAAACAGGAACAATAGAGCACCACTCGCTCGGAGCTTTTAAGTGTCTGGAATGATAATTACTTTGAGTTTGTTGCACATATGGAAGAAAGGGTGAGAATAAAGAAGGCCTTTCAGGGTTTTTCTGGAAATCCCCAATGTTCTTCTCACACTCAAAGCAAGTGGTGGCGATTAGACCTAATTTAACCAAAGGATATTTTTCCTTTTTGGAGAAAATAACATAAACTGTTTCAGTGGAAAAAGTGGTTAAAATAAAACATGTCTGACATGTTAAATTGTTGTCAGGATGAAGCCTAGGAGTCACTGTCAAATGAAAGTGTGATCTTAAAGGCAAGCACTGTTGTTATGTCCTTTGGCATTGCACATTAGTGCTGGGAATCCCTCATGATTCGATTCAATACACAACACATGGCTCACGATACAATATTATTATAATATTACAATACATACTCTGATATATTCCTGTTTTTAAACAACCAAATTAATTTTAGCAACATGCAATATCTATTTTAATCATCAAAAATGAATATATCAAATGCATAAACAAGTTTCCTTCCACTAAATAAGCAAAAAATTGTAGTACTGTCACAAAAAAAGATAAAAAGCTAAAAGATACCAAAACATATTCTTGGCAGTATATTGATACAGCAGTCCACAATTTCATACAGTATCATCAAATATTTCATTATTTTTGCACACCACTATTGCACATGGTTTGTTGATAAGTGCTGTAAAAAAGTGCTTTGAGCTGTGTAAAAGTGGAAAAAATATCTTCCACTCCTGGTTCATTTTCATTGTTAATTGAATTCTAGTATCATTATTTTATCATCAAATACTAAAAGACAGTCATTAGCAGTGTGGGAATTGGGTATAAATGGGTCGGTCACAAAGGTCACAGGTCCTCACGTGCCGACATTTTTCCCAGATAGCGGAGTGCTCTTTGGAGAGATGTGGAGCGGACCCTGCCCCTTCTTGTCTTTGTGCGCATAAAAGGCAAGGAAGAGGCCTTGCTCCACAGAAAAGACCCACTTCCTAAAGCCTACATCCTGTGGCCCAGAGATGCACATTCAGGCAGGAACTACAAGTGCTGGAGGCTCACGTGAACTCTGTGTGTTTATGCGGCCTTCACTCCTCACTCTATAACAGCCTCAATCAGCGAAGTGTGAGCAGAGAAAGGTGCACTGATAGCATCACGGTCACGTTTCTGTGCACAGGCAGCCCAAACATGCTCATTTGATTTGCTGTGTTTATTAGTTCTTGGACTGCTGTTGTTTCTTTGGGATTGATGGGGATGTTTAATGGCAGTTTTGAACAATTACAGCTCATATCCTCCACATGTGGGCAGATGAATAATGCTGTACACAAACCAGAAAACCTACACTTCTACACAAACATGACAAATATTTTGGAAAATAGTTTTCCGTTACAATTTTTTGGAGCAATTTTGTGGCTGTGGTAAAAACAGAGAACTTAAACGTTTACTCGCTTCAATATACTTCTGCCTTTCTCGTTTTGTTCTTTGTGGTGCAGTGACTAACATTTTGTTTTCTGTGAACCAGGCTTGGACTAAGATGACTGACTTGTGACAATATATTATAGAATACTGAAATTAGGCTTGGGGTTTGCAATTGCACACTAGTAACACTGCCAACCAACCCAATAGTCCAATGTCAAAAGTCACTAGCTAGTACTATAGCCATCATTACAATTGTTATACATTCAGCTACCACAAACTATTAAGTGAAAATATTCTCAGCCTGCAGACTCCAAGCAATATTGACGTTTTTTGTGGAGGGTCTCTCACACATTCTTGTTTCATGAAAATATTATTGCTTTGCGTGGAGTGTTCTAGCCTCATTTATCAGCCGGTTTCGTGGAAACCGTCTGACCTTGCAGGATAAAGATTCGTTCACTCGGATACTTTTTTATTTAACCAATCGCTGCTATTTGGGCGTGAGGTATGTAATGCACCAAATCCTGTAGGAATAAGGACAATAACGTCTTTCCCCTTGATAAAATTCACCAAACTTTCTCTTTGTTCCAGCTTTAAATCCTCGATCTCGGGAATCATTGCCAACACAGAATGTCTGTCTTTCTCTACATCCATCTCGACCGCTTTGTTTACTGTTGTGCTGTACCACAAAAGAGACCCAGACAGGCACTTGAGTTTGACGTCATGGCTTCACAGCTCTTCGCTGATTGGCCAGTGCACAGTCTACAACTTCCGGGTCTCTTGCAAACCATCTAGTGTATTCCGATTCCTGACCTAGTCGCTGGAGAGAAATGAAGTTGAGAGGAGGTATTAGGTGGAGCCAGCCTGGCTAGAAGTGTTCAACACTATCATAACATTTTTCTATCTTTCATTTTTTCAATTACAGTTGTTTCTGTTGCCAAAAATATATGGTTTGGTGGAGTCACTCGCTTGTCTCCATGGAGATTTTATTTATTCATTTTTTTATAATTTTATTTTGTGGAACATTCCTGGCAAAACTGCGGCTCTATTGCTAATATAACGGCTTGAACCCTCCACCTCAAAACAAGCATCAGAAAAGGGAATCTGAAGGCATTTGTGGGTGAAGTTGTTTTCTGTGAAATTAGACCCAGGAAATCCCCTCTCAATAATTAGGAAGGACTTAGCTTTAATTTGTTAACAGGCTAAGATTTCATGCACATGTCTTCAGCTACCCTCCCAGACAGAGTCAAGCACAGAGGAAAACTGTTATCAAGATGACCCTGCTATTGAAAGGCCTGTTTGAACTCCTAAATCCTCACTAATGGCCTCACTTGAGGTCAGAGGTCAGCAGGATGAGTCATTTGGGGTCACGCCATGAGTCAAGTGGACATGGAGAATAGACTGATTAGACAAAGGGCGGGGAAAACATTGAGATAAATGCATTTCATGGAGAATTTGTCCATTAAGCAGTTGTGTTTGGGCTATCACCATTACTACCAGTGCAATATGATATGTCCCTGCTCACCCATATGTCCCTATACAATCATTTGGCCTGGTCACTGGCCTGAGAAATCCCATGTAACTATTTTCCCATTTGGTTTAATTTTACACACGAGAATAGGGTTCACTGTAAAACAAGGCGGTACGGTGGTCCTGGACTATGTAGCTTCCTTGTTGACACGTTGAGCAGGCTAACAGATAAGCAGGACTTTCTTTTGAGCTGACTTTGTTTGGCATAGTAGCAGGATTGTCAAAGGAACTGGTGTATGGTCAATGTCCATTACAGAGATGTTGAATGTATCTTACAGTTTCCTATTTGAAGCTATTTTGGTCTATCAGCTAATGACAGATAACATTAACCATGAGGCCAAGCTTCTAAATGCATTCATTCACATCCTTAGAATATCTCCAGCGCATGACGTGATTTTCTTTTCATGAACAAAAAGATTTTAATCGTAACCATTTCACTGACTTTCTTTCGTAGCCATTGATTCTACAGTCTTCATCATATACTGTAGATAACATTTTCATCTCCAAATTATAACAATGTAAGAAACAGACTGTATATATGAATGGACATGGCTAACTTGATAGCCACTGCAGGCCAAACAGAAATTGAACATGGGCCCAATTTGGCTCTATCAACTCTGGCTCCAGTTCACTTTATATTCAAACATGTTCACCCATCTCTCTGTAACTGCTACTGTGAGCCTCATCATTTTGGTTTTAAAATGTTTGCATTAACCCACTCTACTTGATCCTGGTGCTTTTATTTTACTATTTTGTCCATAAATAAATTCCTGTTCCTAATATGATCCTGGCTCCAAATTTGCTCCTATAACTGCTAGCCTGGTGAGCTTCATTTGACTGAAGCTGAACGATTTGGGTGTCGAACATTGGTCCACTTCTTTATACAGTCTATGGTAAGGAAAGGGCAGGTGACAAGGTAAAAAAAAACCCTGATATAATAATTTCCTTGGAGCAAGATCACAATTTTGATATTGTCTTTAGGCATTTATAATGAAGTCATCTGCTTCTTCTGAAGTTCACACTTCACTGTGATTGGTTACAACTTAGTGTAGCTCTCAGAGAAGGCTAACTGATTGGAGAAGTGGACGGGAGAAAGTGTTTGCTTTTGACCAGACAGCTGCATTAAACAGAGAAATAGTGAATTATGATATGACCAAAATAGCTAAGTTTGGTTTATTTGAAGACTTTGAAAACAACCACATAAACAAAC
This sequence comes from Boleophthalmus pectinirostris, assembly GCF_026225935.1. Taxonomy (NCBI): domain Eukaryota; kingdom Metazoa; phylum Chordata; class Actinopteri; order Gobiiformes; family Gobiidae; genus Boleophthalmus; species Boleophthalmus pectinirostris. The sequence continues at coordinate 18,543,701 of NW_026570970.1, read as the reverse complement.
AATAGACAATCATTACAGGCAACATACTCTGAAATAAACAAGTTACAAAGATTAAAATTAAATATTAACGTGCTGCATTAAAGTTCAAAGTGTATTGTTCAAGGTTATGGGAATAAACTGTTAGCAGATCGTCACAGGGGTGAGATCACAATTAGAAGGTAAAAGAACATTGGCGTATCTCTCATTCTCATGTCCTCACGTTTAACTGTTGTGATGACTTCCATGTGTGACTGGCTGGTTGTTAATGCCTGGAATAATTTGGACATGTGTTTGTGTGAGAACGCCAGCCCGTCTGTGCATCTGCTTTTGGTTACAGAAGCCTTGAATGATTTCCACACTGCAGATGAATACCTGCTGCCTTCAGCCAGAGCGAGCATGGCTCAAATCAGGCCTTTCCCAGCAAATAAACGCAACAGGGTGTCTTAAATAAAGGAAACACACAACACAGCCCTGTTTTATTGCAGCTTGTACCTGCAATACGTCTCCTGGTGGGACGATGAACTCTGACCTTGGTTCTTGTGGGAGGCTTTAGTCGACTCTGGAGTCTTAAAGCTATAATACTTTAGGAGTTATTAAGTAAATCTGAGCCAACTGTGTTCTTAAAATAATGTATTTTTATAAGGGCACAAATATGTTACATGTTTTGTTGCAAAGCTGTGGACTTTTTACCTCAATTACCATGCTTCTTTCTTTTTTTCCTGCATTTTCTTTGCAGCCAAAGGAATAAATACTTTTTTATGTGTAGTGTGATAAAATACAAATAGTTTTCAAGTGCCCAAATTCATCCAAATAAACACGGCGGTGCTGACAGGACAGACTTCAGCCTATTGTAGCATACTGTTTGGTTTTTGAAAATGGTGATGAAGGAACATTTGTGGATAGGAAAGATGTCTCTGTCTTTCTTTCAACTGGATTTTGCAAAATTTCTCTGCATGCTCCATACTGTATAAAGAAGTGGACTAAGGGAGTATGGCGTCACCCATTGCATTTGGCTATAGTCAAATGAAGCTCATGATGCTTAGCCTGATTCATCAGCCGGTTTTGCTTCGTGGAAACCGTCTGACTTCGCAGTATTAGGACTTGTTCGCTCGACGGTAGGCAGGTTCTTTTTTTATTTATCCAATCCCTGCTTGGTCGTAATGTATGTAATGCACTGCTAACAGCGCTAACTGGTATATTAAGCTTTTCCCAAATCCCATAGGAAGAAGGGCAATAACGTCTTTCCCCTTGAAAAAATTCACCAAATATTCTCTTTGTTCTGGCTTTAAATCCCCGATCTTGGGAATCGTTGCCAACACAGAATGTATGGCTCTTCACTGGTGCCTGGACTCGCACTTCCGGGGTTCTTGCAAACCGTCTAGTCTAGTGTATTCTGATTCCTGACCTAGTCGTTGGAGAGAATTTAAATTGAGCAGAGGCACTAGGTGGCTAGTGATAGGGGCAAATTTTTACCCAAGTTCCATATTAGGGATAGGAATTTATTGAAGTACAAAGAAGTGAAATAAATATGATTGAAATCCGAACATTTTAAGATCAAAAGGCTCAGAGCTGATGGAGCCGAAGCGCCCCCATTCTTACTTTCTATATGGAACTCAGCGGTTAGCAGGTTAACTCTGTCCATTTATATATACAGCTCGCTCCTTGTGATGGTTTTGCCCAATCAGCTTGACGTATCTGTCTAAGCCTTTTGCTTTCCTGATCTATTAGTATTGTAGATAGATATTGGTATTAGTGCATTATCTATCTCTGTGGACTTAACTTTGGTATGACTTGTTTTCTTATTGAAATTTGTGCACCTGCATCTCTGCCTCTTGCTCTTAGACTGTTTATAGAGCACATTGCAGCAGGATCCTTGTCTATTCAACACTATCCAAGTCTACCCAAGTATGGCAGTCAGACAGCACCCCCTCATCCGCATTCATCAACTCATGGCAGCCGCGCAGTACCAGAGAAGGCCAGGAATGTCAAAACACCAAAGTTCAACCTAGTCCAACCTGACAAAACAAATATGCTTCCTACTCATCTTTGCATTTTAATATTAGATCTGCTGGAGATGGCTCTGACTGTATCTCAAGAGAATGCAATAAAGGTCGACATTATTAATTACTCTTCCCATGTAAGTACTGCAGAGGAGCAGGGCAGACGGTAAAACAGCCAATACAGACCCGTCCATGTCAATATGATCAATCTGTGGCTGACAGCTGGTGAGAAAGTACAAGGTGGTGCTGGAGTGGGAAATAAGGGCTGTTCAAATGTGGTCAAATAAATGGATGCAGATGGCAGAATCATAGCTGTACATCTGTAGTATAACTCAAGCTGACATGCATTGTTTCAAATGGGACCTTGTCATGGGGAATTCTTCTCAGTGGGTCAAATTTAGTGCAGTATGAAGATTTTATTTCATGTGTCTGCAGACAATAGGAGATATTGTTGTGTTGTTGCAAAATGTTGACAAGGGGACAAGCTAAAAAACATGTTTTGGATTCGAACTTTTTTCATTATGTCTTTATTGTTGAACTGTCAAACTAAACAGATCTGCTCCACATTTAACACCAAAACATTGGGCTTTTTGAAACTGGATAGTGCATGAAAACTTTAACCAACTAGCCAATGATATTTAAATGCATTGTACTATACTCCAAAATTTACTCTTATAAGCTTTAAGTCATGTTATAATGTTGTTACCTCTTTGAAAACATACCTGGAGATGTGTGTTGTTTCATTCTTTTTTGAGTAATCCTTTTTTCTTAGTCTGTCTACATCTCCAAAACTCAATAAGCTCTGTTCCACCTTGTGATGTCATGAAGATGTCGTTTTCAGGTAGAAATGGGCAATTCCAAAGCTGAAATGATCCAAATGATTCCACTGAAGTTGTATGGAGTTTAAAAACACAGTGGAGCATTTCCCTGTATCACCACATGACATCACAAGGTGTTTTGGGTTCGAGAGAAGAAGTCAGAAGGATTTGTGTGATAAACATGTGTGAATGAAACAAAACACAATTTCAGATATGTGTGTGATGAGGCAACATTATAACATAGATCTGAAAATGTCATCTTGATATCAATAACACAGATAAAAAAACTGTTTGTCCATCATTTTTTTATTATTATTGCTTTAGTCTGTACATGCTCCAAAAATAACCCAGTGCCCTACATACTGCACTCTCCTCTAAAACATGTGAAATGTTTCTGTGTTATAGTTTCGCTCCGGTGCCAAAAACAGGTCTACTTGTAGCCTATTTATGGGAAAGACTGCCCTAATAGTCTCCATATGGAAACAAAGATGTGTGGTTTACAGCCAGGAGTGTATCTTTACAGGGTGACAGACTCAGGTTAAGCATCTGTAACAGCACTCTGCCGCTGTGTTAAATGTACTGTAACCACTGAAGCCCTGATGACTGTAATGAGCAGGTTTATATTGAAGGCCACATTTACCACATGGTTGAAGCAGACTGGAAAGAGACACTAGAGCCGCTTAAAGTGAGTTTTTTATAAGTTCTGTTACTATCGAGGAGAATGATCAGTTTGGTGGTTGTGAGTTAAAATCCCATGTGATTATGTGCAATTAAATCAATCAGGAAGCCTAATCTTAAGTGACATCCAAAGAGACTGGTGAAAGGTAACTAAACCTACGCTTTTCTTGGGTAAACAGACTTTATTTATAGAGCCCTTTACAACACACAAGGTGACCAAAGTGACCAATCAAATCAACACAATATAAAAATGTGCAAAACAATGAAATGAAACAAATTGTGCAAAGTGCCACTGCATTACTGAGTGTTGACTGCCAGTCTGAATAGATGAGTTTTGAGTCTGGATTTAAACAGGCCAAAGTCTGTGAACATGCACACATCAGGGGGAGAAATACGTTTTAGTAAAAGTCATAGTAGAAGTAGTAGTACTAGCTGCTGCTTAAGTGGCTGGAGTCTGTAAGATGTAAGATTTAAATTGTGAACTGCTTCCTACATGGAAACTATGCTCGTAATAATTTAGTACTTTATATTCAGACAGGAACTATGGAGCTCAACAGTGACCGCCCCACCCCATTCTTTTTCTCATAGACTTTAGGGAAGGTAATAATAAAAGTTTGAAAGCTTGCATAGGGATAATCAGCTATGTGGTAACTAATGACGACAAGATCTATAATGTAATTTAAAATTTGTCTCTGAAACGTTATAAGCCACAAAGTTATTAAAACATTTCACAGAATCTTGCGTTTCAAACAGACATTTCAAATTTAAAATGACCACATTATTGATATTAGTTAGCACATATCTGCTTAACCTCTGCAATGTCTTGAACACTTAATATTTGAAGTTTTAGAAAAGTCTATGGGAAAAATGATTTGAACATTTACTTCCAGAACCGGAGCAGGCTGTCAATGTTGAGCTCCATATGGCAAATTATAAGAGCAAATCTATATATTCAAACACAACACATAGTAAAGCCATGTATTTTCAACTCTATCACTTGTAAATTTTACAAATACTTGCTAATATAGTATAGTATAGCTAAGTAAGTATTCACTATTGTAACACATGCATACTCCTAAGTCCTAAATAGTATCTGTTTTTCTCTTTAGGAAAGTTCATATCAGTGCAGTGAAAGGAAGGATCCTCTACTGCAACTCTCTTCCTTAGATAAGGCTACCCATATAAACTACTCACTTAGTTTTCTAAAGTTATTTCCAAAACCATACCCTTTTTTCTTCTTTTTTCTTCCAGGAAAGACAGTAGGAAAGACAGTAGAGCCTATTCATATCATATACGTATTTATAGTGTGGATTATCTCGCGTGTGGGTTCCCTTGTGGATTGTTAGATACTTGTGAATCAGTGGGAGTTTGAGCAGGAATGTGCACTGGACATGTCTGTGGATGACATTGGCCAGATGGTCGTGTGAGCTCAAACTCCTCATTACATGATCGCATATGCAGGGAATCCTATATGGAGCTGGCGATGGGAGCATGACTGCCCTCTTCTGGTCACAACGCAGTACTGTTGCGTTAAAGTTTATAGTCGTGTTTCCAGTTTGGATCCAGTACATACAGAGATTTTATTTGTCCACTTTGGCAAACACAACAGAGACTCTGAGTCATAGTGAACGTGCAGTGAGAATCAAATCGCTCCTTTGTGGATTGGGGGAAATCCAGTTGCAAAATAACATAATGCTGCAAACACCTTGTTTTCCTCTTCCTACTATTGTTTTTCAAAGAACAAACTGATGAAAAAGTGCATGTAAAAGAGAGATAAGTTGGTAAGTCATTTTCCTTATAAATAATAAGGGTGTGGCATATAATACACATTTGAACAATCTTTATCAAGACTTACTTACAGTTGGTCAGATATAGATTGCTGTAGGTATGTGTGGCCAGCAACAGGAATAACAAAAGTGTTGTTTCTTGTACTTATGCATCGCTCAGTCACACACAGGCTTCATACTAGGCAACGTGGGTGAAGTGTCTTGCCTAAGGACACAATGGAAGCTTGCAGTAGTGGCACATCTGTGCATTTGTGTTGTAATTAGTTGTAGTTGTAACAGAGCTATAGAGACATGGTTAGTTTTATGGTTTAATTTGTTGTCTAAAATGGTAATGTGTATGTTCTTATTAAAGGGCCTATATTATGCTATGTTGTTTCCTCATGAAAAACATACCTTGAATTGTATGTTTGACACACAAACACTGTTCCACTTTGTGATAATACAAGAAGTGTTTTTATACATGCACCTTCACTAGAATTATTTGGATAATTTCAGCCCGGGAACTGACAATTTCTACTGAACTGAAGGTAAAAGGAGCTGTTAACTTGCAAACTACCACTATCACATGACACCACAAGGCAGAACAGAGCATTTTGAGGTTTGGAGAGACTTGAACATGATTGAATGAAATGAAACACAGCATCCATGTATGTTTTTGAGAAGGTAACAACATTATAACACGGTTTAAAGCTCACAAGAGTAAATTTTTGCGTAATATAGGCCCTTTAATCCCTCTCAGCTGCCAACTTTGCCTTTGTAACGACAAGTATAATGTGTTAGAAATGCTCTCTAGATAAACATAAACGAACGGTCACCGGTGTTACGCAAGTGGACCTTCTCATTATGGTCTGGTTATGTAACTGCACTTACATTGGGTTTGCATTAAGAGTGTTTATATGAGGCAGAGCTCTCAGGACAGCTCCTCTCCTTGGGACGAGGCCTCAGACTAAACATGACTCATCGCTTTGCTCTGGGTCTATCACCAACTCGTGATGTCATACATATCAAGTACCTGCTGCTGCGCCTGGGAGACTTAATGGGGTAGATGGTTCAATTCCCACCCCTCTGCATTGCGCAAACTGAACTTTAGAGATAATCAATTTAAAACAGGACTGAAGATTACATGTTTTTGTACTACTTAGTTTCAAAGCATACTATATTTTTGTGGATTACATTTTTAGTTGGTATAGACAGCAGTGTCAGTCCAAAAGGGTCTCTTAGGTTCCTGATTTTTGCAATATTAGTGAATTCCCATTAATCTTTCCCATAGACGTTTCATTTTAATTATTTTAATATAATTTTTGTTGAGGAAAGTCTACAGGAAAAATGAATGTGAAATTTACTAACCAAGTGATCCATTAGTTTATGTTATAATGTTGTTTCCTCATCAAAACCTATCTGGACTTGTGTTTCATTTCATTCACACATGTTTAATAAACCCTGTATATTAAGGATGAGTTCTTCTCTCAAACAGAAGACACTCTATTCCACCTTGTGATGTCATGTGGTAATATAGTTTCAACAGAATCATTTGGATCATTTCAAGCTCTGTAATTGCCAATCTCTAACTGAACAATAAGTAACAGATCACTGTTAACTTGAAACCTATGACTACACATGTGTGAATGAAACAAAACACAAGTCCAAATATGTTTTTGAAAATGTTTTTGAGGAGGTAACATCATTCTAACATGTCTTAAATCTCACAATCTCTTAATATGGGTCCTTTAATTTACAATGAGAGTTTTTCCCCTAACAGTCTTTTCTATTACCTTTCTGAATCTACCTGTGTCCCCATTGTGCCGTACCCACTGTAGCTCTCTTCCGCTGGCATCTATCTTATATTCCAGACTTGTCAAAGCAAACATAGAGCCCAGCGTTTCCATGCCGGCTCTGGTCTCTATAAACAGGCACAAACACACTGTCACAGAGCCATGATTATGATAAGGCAGTGTTTTATGCAGCATCCCCTCAAAGTAAACACTGGATATTTCACAGTTTGGAGATGGTGCGATCTTGTCTGTGGCATGTGGCAAAGTTTGGCAGGTTTCATGGTGTTTCCTCAAATTCACTGACTCACCGGTCTGTATGTGCATATGCGTGTAAATGTGTGTGTTTGTGTGTGTGTGTGTGTGTGCAGCTCCACAGGCCTCTGACAGTCTGTTTGCTCTGTGCACACTCACGCTGTTTAATATCACCATCGTCAGGTTCCTCTCCTTGACTTGTCCATCTTTGGCTACAGCCCCCGTGTGTGTGGAAATAACAGCTTTTCACAACATTCACAAAATATTTTTTAAATGAGACATTGTAAGAGAAAAATAACAAAGTAATAAAAGGATTTGAAAATACAAGTAGTTAAGAATCAAGCCCATCTAATGTTATAATATCACTTAGTCACTCCCACATTTTTATTGAAAATCAAACTCCTAAAAAGGACCATGAACACTTGTAGTCATCACACCCCCAGCATGATGTCACTGCAATAACAACAAAAGTAGGTATAAATGTAGTAGGAATTACTTAGTATAGGATTGGTACAAATCCGTGTATCATTCGTTCATTAGTTTATCAGTATAAAACCAAAAATAAGAAAATTAAAAAAACAACAGTTTTCTTCATAACCAAAATGAAAAAAACAGATAATGATTTGTTGTTGGTTTTTTTTTTTTTTTTTCAGTTTTCGATTTTGTGTTTAAATGAATAATGGAAAACATGACTTAAACTGCGATGCCGGACTAAAACAGGACTGAACCAAGACCGAATCAGGACTAAACCATTTTCAGTCCTGGTCTGGTCCCAGTCTGGTCCCAGTCTAGTCCCGGTCTCAGTCCCAGTCTCAATCCTGGTCTCAATCCCGGTCTGGTCCTGGTCTGGTCCTGACCTCGGTCCTGGTCTGGTTCCAGATCTGTTTTAGTCTTGGGTCAGTCCTGGTTCAGTCCGCAGTTTAAGTCATCCATTTTTTCCATTATTCAGTTAAACACAAAATCAAAAACTGAAAAATAAATAAATAAATAATAATAATAATAATAATAAATCATTATCTGTTTTTTTTTGTTTGTTTTTTTGTTTTTTGTTTTCTTATTTTTGGTTTTATATTGAAAAACGAATGAACAAGTGATACACAGATTGACACGGATTGATTCCAAACAAAGGTCACTGGTTCATTTTATATAGAGCATAGCAGGTGTAAGTCAATGTCTTATTTCTTTCTATTTTCTTTCTATTTTGGATATCAGATGAATGCCTATAATTTGATGTGGATTCTCTATAGCACAGACTCCCGCCGTAAACATTTTTCCTCCATATCTTCAGTGTCACTGTTTCTTATGTGCAGACAACAGCCCCTATGGCCCATCCTTTTATGTTCCTAATCAAGGTTTTTGTTGCAAGGACCTATGATGTTAACCCTTGTCTACATTCATTAGTGATATCTCATGTTTGGGTTTATGATAAGACTGTTTTATGAATGAAGGAAAAAAAAATCAAAGACAGGAAATGGCATTTTGATGCAATAGATTAGCTTGTTTGGAAATGTTATAGCCAGGACGCAGGATGTATGCCACTAGACAAAACTCATCTACTCTCCTATCAACTCAACAAAAGACAAGCTATGGGAATTAGCGACTTTGGGTGACTGTGAGGGTACTGCTTCCCCACACTGACTGGCAACATGGATCCTTATTGCATTAATGTACTGTAGTCCCCATGAGGCTACTGACATGCTAATCCAAACCTCGTTCTTCTGCTACAGGTTTGCTTAATTAAACGCACGTGTAGGCTGCCTCAGTCATTCTCAAAGTGAAATGGCCGTTCCTCTGTTTGACTTACTAGAACAATCTCATCTGGAGCAGGTGTTCCTCATTTCCTGCTCTAAAGGAAAAATAAATACATTATTAGTGAGCAAGTGTAAAGAGTAAGAAGGTGTTTGAAAGAAAAAAGAATGGGACATTACGTTATTATTGCAATGGGCCACACAGTACGAGTGTGTTGGTTCAGGTGGGCGGTGCTCCACAAAGTTCCCAGAGAGAACTTCATACTGATTTCATTATGAGACATGTAAGTAAAAGAAATGTAAAACTATGAGTGGTGTGTTTTAGAGGTCAGTGCAGCAATGGATCAAAACTGTGGAATGAAGGCAGCTGTGCAATATTTGTTGAATCTATGGACAAGAGACAGACAGTGTATTTGTAGCTACAAATGCACTCTGTGCCCTGGCCAACTCCAAAAAATCCCTGACTGAATTTGGCCCAGTGCCTTGCACGTGAGTCTAGAAACAGCTGGAAGGATGCAGCAGAGTGGAAGGGAGAAGAGAGAAAAAGAGGGCAAGAGATAGATAGAAAGAGAGAGAAAGAGGAGAGAGAGAGATGCAAGAGGGAGGGAGAAGAGAGAGGAGAGAGAACTGGGAGAGGGAGGAGGAGGGAGAGAGAGCTGGGTGAGGGTGTGTGTTGAAGACAGAGTCTAAGCAGAGCAGTCCAGTTCCCAGGCTTGATGCTCCAGAGAACTCAGGAACAGAGGCGGAGGGGGAAAACATCTGCATGGCCCTGATACAGCTGGGCTGAATTCTTTTCTGTGTGGCTCTAAACATGATCGGTTACAGATACACATTGAGATATTAGAAAGCAAACTTGTATGTTGAATTTCACAAGTAATGTGGATGCATGCATACTGTGATTTAAATACATTTCTTGTGTGTCCCCAAAGCAATGTCTCACATCCTCCTATGCTGTATACTGGTGTTTCTTCAGTCATTTGCAAATCAAATTACTTGCATATAGCCAGTTATAGCTATTATATTTTCCTTTTTGATATGATGTTTATGTAAGTATATAAATGTACGGTAATATTACACATCATTACAAAACAACATATAGTATAATAATATTACAATATTATTGCAATATAACATGTTTTCAACATTTTCAGGTACTTTCTCTCATTTTTTACTTTTGTAGAAATGGATGTGTCACTAATGTTAGTGTTTATTTTCCTAGGGCTGTGGGACATCTTGTGGAAAATGTGACTGCAGTGGTGTAAAAGGAGCAAAGGTAATAATAGGCATATTCAAAACTAGATTTGTTCCAATTATGTGTTATCTTTAGGCCACAATAATGTCTATGTCCTCAGTAGGGTTGTCAAAAGTATTGATACCACATACTAATAGATACTAAAGCTTGATTATAGATGTATGAAGTATCAATGCTGAAAGAATCAGTAAGCTACACAATTGGCTAGAACAGTGTCCTGAAGTTTCAGTAGAGTCTGGAACCTCTGGAATCTCTTTTCAAACTTCAAAAAGGTAAATCCAAATTACAAATTATTCCTAACAATATGAAAATAATAAATTATGCAATTTCCCGTTGGCTCCCAAACGTTGTCGCTGTAAAACTGTCATGCAACACAGTGGCTCCTTTTTAACTCAATGCTTCTATCTAGTGGTCGTCTAGGGAAATTACATTTCTAAAATTCTTTTCAAAAGAGGAGGGGCACCATTACCATGTTTATCTGATGTCTGTTGCTGTTAAGCCCAGGTATAAACAGAAATAATAATTTCATTTAATAAAATAATAATAGCGGTTGGATTTAATGTGTGTATATGTTCATATTTACGATATACGTTTTCTATATTTCTGTTATATTTGTCTAGGGTGAACGTGGGTTTCCTGGACTTCAGGGTAACATGGGTTTTCCAGGAATGCATGGACCTGAGGGGCCAGCAGGGCCAATGGGCCCAAAGGTAAAAACAGGCAAACTTTTAAACACAGTAAAATTTGTTGTGACCTCTAATGATTTGATTGTTTGTCCCTTAGGGAGATACTGGCGAGCTGGGATCCCCTGGACTTAAAGGAGTTCGAGTGAGTAATTAATGAGATTTACAGAATTACGGAATAGATCATGTTTTAACACTGGACTGTCCAGATGATACAGATTGTTTGTTCTCACGCAGGGCCCTCCTGGTTTACCAGGTTTTCCAGGGAACCCTGGATTGCCAGTAAGTTTCTGAATGTGTTTTCTTCAGTAATTTCACACGCTCTTCAGCAAGTTCACATTAACAATACTTTGTTTATCAGGGTATTAATGGAAATGATGGCCCACCCGGTGCCCCAGGTATCCCAGGATGCAATGGGACAAAAGTAAGTCCCTTGTCTGTCTCTCTCTCACTCTATGTAACATATATGTTCAAAATGAAGTGTCAAATTACATAATATGTAACATGCCTTTAGACCTATCAGTTGAGATTTAAGTATCAGACAAATGTGAAATTACTTTAAAATTATCATCAAACATACATAAATCTCACTTTATTCTCTTGTTTGGAAGTTTAAAAGAGAATATTGTTCCATCTTAGTTTTTCACTGCATTTGAGACAGTAAAATTTAGCATAACATTAAAACAAGATTCACACTGTTGATTGCCTGCTCTTGACTGTATTGTTGTCTTATATTAGGGAGAAATAGGCAGAGATGGTACCCCTGGTTTTCCTGGACTTCAAGGACCTCCGGTAAGAAACTTTTCTAAGTGACCTAAGCCTTATGTTTAAGACTTTGGGTAAAGGACCTTTTATTGAGCAGAGACCATTAACATCTGCATTTGCTGATCTGTATATTTTCTCGCACTACATAGGGTATCCCAGGAATACCAGGAATGAAGGTGAGCAAACATGATAATAAAACATATTACATATTAACGTATACATATACAACAGTATTGGGATGTCATCCTGTGGATTTGCCAACCTGGAAAGATTTATTTATTAACTTATGATGGATTAACTTATGGATTCATGGAGCTGCATCATAATTAGATTGATGTTTGATGCTTAGCAATCATGATATGAATGAGTGACTGGCAGACATAATCAGTGAAATACTGTTTCATATAACTGACTCTTAAAGGAATTACAAAAGTACTATATGAATAAAAAATAAAAAAACATATTCTTTTTAAATGATATGATGCATTATTAGTATTAAAAGGGACCCGTCAGATCCATGTTATAATGTTCTTTCCTTGTCAAAAACATGTCTGGAGTTGTATTTTGTTTCATTCACATATGTTTAACACACAAATCCTGCATGTTTAGGCTGAGGTCTTCTCTCAAACGAAAACATTCTGTTCAACCTTGTAATGTCATGCGGTAATACAGGAAGGGCTCCATTGTGTTTTTAAACTTTGTCGATCTTCACTATAATCATTTGGAGGATTTCAACTTTGGAGATGTAGTCACAGACTAATACGAAAGGGTTATGCAAACATGTGTGAAGAAAACAAAACACACCTCCAGCTATGTTTTTAAGAAAGTAACAGCATTCTAATGCAGCTTAAATCTCACAAGAGTAAATTCTGTGCAATACAGGACCGTTACTCACTGAGCCACAGATGTAGCAGACACATGCTCAGATCACATTTCTACATGGTTTTGTGTACTCTAGGGCGACCCTGGTGGTGTTCTCGGGATAGTTCCGCTCAAAGGGGACAGAGGATTCCCTGGTACTCCTGGCCTTCCTGTAAGTTTATATCTGGATAAAATATCTACTTAACACACTATGAACAGTTATGACTAATTTTTCACCCATCCTCTTTTTGTCATAAGGGCCCTACGGGACCACCTGGACGCACTGGACCCAGTGGACCTCGAGGGGATCAAGGACCAAAAGTGAGCATCTCCTCATATTAATCAGGACAAATTGTGTTGTTTTTAGCACTGATTTGACTGTTTACACAGGGTGATCCTGGCCCTCCCGGTCTCCCAGGAGAAAAAGTAAGATACAGGCTAAGCACACCCAAGTTGAAAATGTGTTTTTCAGATACCAAACATACTATTCTCCTTTTTCTTTTTGACACAGGCAGACAAGCTGTCGTTTGTGAGTCAGAAAGGAGACAAGGTTAGCATATATTTTAATCAGGGATATAATGCTGTGTACATTTGATACTAAAACCTTTCATGAATGTGTTCAGGGTGACCGGGGACTGCGTGGCCCTCCTGGCCCACCAGGCCCATACACTGGTCTCGAAGGATCTACCACAGTCTACATTCCTGGTCCACAGGTACTGAATCTCATAAAGCAACTAAGTTCACTGCACACAAATACCTCAACAAATAGATTATAACAAGTGCTTTCTGTTGTAAAAAGGGCAACAGGGGATTCCCAGGAGAGAAAGGAGAGAAGGTAAGTGTAATTAATTGTATCAGTGATAGTAACATTTTCAACCATTTATTTCCAAATTAGTTTAATTAGGTATTCTTCATAGGGCTTCTGTATACCACATCTTGATGGGGTCAAAGGTGAAGCTGGCCCACCTGGATCAAGGGTGAGTGTCCGGTGAGTGATGCTTGTACACGTTCAAAATGCATTGTTGTGAGTTTTGTGTTTTTATGTTTCAAGGGAAAACCTGGCAAAGATGGAGATCCTGGGTTAAAGGTAAGCAATCAGTCTATTTAGGCATAGTCTCTCTTATCACCTGTGTGTCCACAATCTCCAGCTGACATATTACTGTTTGTAGGGAGAAAAAGGTTTTACCGGAGCTCCTGGACGAGATGGCTTATCGGTAACTAATATCATTGATCATGCACAGTATCTATATTACAGTCACATATAAATGGTATTAATATAAATGGCCAATTATGTTTCAGGGTGAAAAGGGAGAGAGAGGACCCCCAGGTTATGTAAGTATTGCACAGTAATAAGTACAGATTATCTTTTAACATAGCTGAATATTTAAACAGATACATTTCAACTGTTTTTGATTAAATGACAATATCATGTATAGATCCATAAAGTAACAATAAACTAGCAATTTTTATTTATTTATTTATTTTTAGTTTTTTAGTTTTTATTAAAATTCTATGTTTGTACAGGGTAGTGGAGCTCCTGGCCCTCCAGGGCCTCGTGGTCTCCCAGGACTGGAAGGAGAGAAAGGTGCTGTACAACAATCACAGAATTTTATAGCTTCTATTGGCATGCAGGTTCCTCTTATTTTTGTAATCAGTCAATAATAATCAATAGACCTTTACAATCTCAGGTTTTCCTGGTCCCCAAGGAGAACCTGGCCCGCCAGGTAAAACAATATTTATAACAAACAAAATATCCAAACCTGTACAAAAACTTTTGATCACATGGGGTTGTTTTATTCTTAATATTAGGACGTCACATTGAGGGACCAAGAGGAGAGAAGGGTCTTAAGGGATATCCTGGTGAAAAAGGACTCCCAGGATTAGATGGAGTATCTATGATTGGGCCTCCCGGAGAACCAGGACCACGTGGAGAAACTGGAGCTCCTGGACCTATAGGTCCATCACATATAAATTATATATATATATATATATATATATATATATATATATATAGATATAAATTGAAACCTAAATTGAATGATAGATTAAAAATGCCTTTTTCTCTTTACATGGGCATATAGGCAATATTTATGAGTGCAACATCCAAAAGGGGCCTCCAGGCCCACCTGGACCCCCAGGTCTGCAGGGAGAGCTGGGACAGAAAGGTAATACTCACACAGTCGAGTGTGTTCACTCACTTTTATGTCTTGACATATATGACATGTAATCATTCTTTAAGGTGACAAAGGAGATACTTGTGTCCTGTGTGAGGGTCAGGTGGCCCCTGGTTTACCAGGCCCTACTGGCCAGAAAGGAGAGCGAGGTGTGTTCATATGTTTAAACCACCAAGACTGCAGTTCAAATAAGAATCAAATGTGATACTTGATGTGATCAGCTTTTCAATTTTTTATACTATAGGACCTCCTGGTGCAGTTGGTGGCAAAGGTGAAAAGGGTGAACCTGGAGTGACTGGAACCCCTGGCAGACCTGTAAGCAGAGTCTTAAACTATGATTAAAAAAAAATAAAAGGGGTGATTCTGACCTCTTTTGATGTACAAAGGGAACCCAAGGCGTCCCTGGATTAAGAGGGTCTCCTGGTGCTGTCGGTGAACCTGGGGACATCATTGTGGCTCCGGGTCTGAAGGGAGAGAAGGGACTGCCAGGTACACCTGGCTCTCCAGGAAGGCCTGGGCTTGACGGACTACCTGGTCGAGATGGCCTGCCAGGGACACCTGGTCTCAAAGGAGAACCTGTCAGTTCCAGTATTATGTAGACTTTTAGTTATGTGGTATTTGTTTTAATTATTACAGTTTGATTTCAGGCTAAAGAAGGCATCAAGGGTGAGCGAGGACCAGATGGAGACCCTGGTCTTATTGGACCTCCTGGGGAGAGAGGTCCACCTGGAGTCCCAGGGTTTGGCCGTCCAGGTGAACCTGGAGAAAAGGGAACTTCAGGCAATCCAGGTCTTCCTGGAGCTCCTGGACCACCTGGTAAGTACAGAAATGAAGAAAACAGCACCATTGTGGCCCCATTCTGGGAAGTTTTCTTTTTCTCATGCATCTTTGCATGTGTACTAACCAGGTAGCAAAGGTGAGCCAGGCCAGGGCATAAGTACCCCAGGACCTCAAGGTGCTCCAGGGCCACGTGGAGAACCTGGTTTACCTGGACTTCAAGGTGATTAACATTAAGCACCAAAAAGGTTGGACAATACTCAGCTGTGAGGTTCAACTGACTTTCCTGATTGCAGGGGACAGGGGACCTCAAGGAGACCAAGGGGCACCAGGTTTCCCTGGTCAAAAGGGTGATCCAGGATCTCCAGGAATTGGAATGCCTGGACCCACTGGTGCCAAAGGTAGTTCAAAAGATGAGATCATAAAAATATATTTCTATTGACACCAAAATAATAATAAAAAAAAAAAATGTGCAGGAATCAGTGGAATTCCAGGAGCTCCAGGAATACCAGGAGAACCAGGAAAACCAGGTCGTGATGGTCTTACGGGACAACCAGGTCCACCAGGTCAAAAGGTGACAGAGCATTTCATCATCTACTTTAGATCATCCTGTTGAACACAAAGTTCTCAAGATGATAAAGCTCTCAGAAGCTTAACTGTATCTCTTCACTCTAGGGTGAACCAGGCCGTGGTCTGCCAGGGCCTAAAGGTTCTCAGGGTCCCGCTGGATTCCCTGGTTTCCAAGGTGAGAAAGGTAGTAATGGACTTCCCGGCATCCCTGGAAGAGAGGGTCCAACTGGTCCACCAGGCCCTCAGGGAATTAAAGGTAACAAGTGTTGTGAATAATCCCAATGTTACCAGTTTGTGAAAATACACTTTTTTTTTATTTTTATTTTATTTTACAACATATATTTAAGGTGATGTGGGTCCCCCTGGTCCACCTGGACAGTTGGGGACACCTGGTCCACCTGGCAAAGGAACCCCTGGAGCCCCTGGACCACAAGGACCACCTGGAGAGCCAGGCCCATCAGGTGAGCTTACATGTAACAACTTAATATTTGAAGAAAATATAAAATTTACTTAAAACTGTGAAAAAAAGCAAAACAAGCAAACAAACAAACTGTTGGGTTTCATATAGATTTTTTTTATTTTACATCATAGGTTATGTTTTCTTAATTTATTTAAGTTTTGTTAATGTTTTGTGAGGCAGGTAGAGAAGGAGTTAAAGGGGAAAAGGGCTTCCCAGGACCTCCTGGTTTAGACATGCCTGGACCTCAAGGTGAGAAAGGAGCACCGGGTTTTCCAGGGTCACCTGGCTCCAAAGGCCTTCCAGGTCCTCCAGGTTTAACAGGCAGAGATGGACTTCCGGGAAGTCAAGGTAAAGATTCTTACTATGCCTAAAATACATCCATCTTCGCAAATATGTGTTACAATATTATATTTGACTGTTTACTGTATAGGGTCCAAGGGTGAAATGGGAGTTATAGGGACACCCGGAGTGCCAGGCTTCCCTGGATCGCCAGGTGTACGTGGATCTCCTGGTCTGAGAGGTGAGTGTGGGACAAATCTCAAGCAAAAGTATAAATTCAAACTAAATATTGTTAGGAATAATGAATATGTGTGTTAGGTGATCCGGGTTTTACTGGGCCCAGAGGTGATATAGGAGAGCCTGGACCGAAAGGTGAAAGAGGAGAGCAGGGTCTTCAGGGACCACCAGGAAATATGTCTGTAGTGGACATGGAGCACATGAAGGGAGATAAAGGAGACCCTGGAGACCCAGGTATTGTTCTGCAAAAAGCTTGTTGCCACTGGCGAGATTTGTTTTGTAAGCAAATTGTCTGATTTGTTTTTGTGTTACATTTATTCCTGCTAGGAAATCCTGGTGCTAGTGGACCGAAAGGAATCAGAGGAATGCCTGGAGACCCTGGTATGCCAGGGAAAGACGGAGAGCCTGGTTTACCTGGACATTCAGGTAACATTTCTGGTCATTTATCTTGTAACAATACAAAAGTAATGTCTGTGCACATTATTGATATGCTGGATTATTTTTATAAAAAGAAAAATTCTTAAAAAAATAAAATTAACTGAACCAATACTATACACTGTATTGGCATTCTGTTTTACAGGTGACAAAGGAGACCAAGGAATTCCTGGGGAGCCTGGCAGCATAGGAACACCTGGGCAAAAAGGAACTGTAGGAGAAATGGGTATACCAGGTACAGTCAAAAATAAAGAGTATTTCTTTAATGACAAATAAAGAAGTACAGTAGATGAAAGACTGATCCAAACATTTGGTTTGCTTGCCAGGTCCTGTTGGTCCGAAGGGCACAAAGGGTGACGTGGGTACACCAGGTCATCCAGGGTTTAGAGGTCAAGATGGACAAAAGGGAGATGAAGGTGTACCTGGTGAACCTGGTATTGGCGTCCCTGGACATCCAGGAGAAAAGGTATGCTCTGGCTTTTAGGGTCTTAATAACTGAAATTTATTTAACATGTTAATACGTTGTTTTTGGCAAATATAGCATTTTCAAAGGTAATGTGGTGATCTAAATATGTGACGTGTTTACAGTTAGTTCGACATCGAGTTATAATATCCCTTTAAAATGTTTCAAATATCAAATTAGTTACAACATGCAACAAACCAACAAATAGGACATGCCATTTTTCAGTTAGTAGTTTACCAGTTTACCAATTTTGTGATTCGATGATTAAAGGAGCATAATGTTGTTCATATACTGGTATAGTAAAGCTTACGTTAAGTACTGATACAGAAAAAAAATTTAATGGTGCCAAGTCCTAGTGCTCATACATGTTCATAATCACTGCCTCTTTCTTGCAGGTTTGCATTAGTAGATATGCCTTTTGTTCTAAATGTATGTACTTTCCTATCCGAATAGGGTCCACCAGGCCAGCCAGGATTCCCAGGAATTGCTGGAGAGAAGGGTCAGAAGGGTCAAATGGGAATGCCAGGCCAACCGGGTCTACAGGGCACAAAGGGAGAGAAGGGCACCATTGGATTTCCTGGTTTGTCTAAAGATTATTTGAATAAGCACACTTGAAATGTGGATGTATTTCTTCTCTGCTGATCAACTTGTGGTTGGTCTATTGTGTAGGTCAGCCAGGGATACCTGGAGAAAAGGGTACTTCAGGGTTGCCCGGCTCTCAGGGAGAAACAGGACTCGATGGCCGACCAGGTTTGCAAATTAAGCTGTTAAAAAGTAGTTTAGCATATACTGGGGCTAAACCATTTTTTAAAATATGTAACAGCATATTTTTTGTGTGTCAAGCATTGCAGTTAGTTAACATTTACTGAAGACTTAAATATGAACTGCAAAATGAATACAAAAATGCAATACATTTCAGAATATGTCTACAGAGTTACATTGTTTTATACATAATAAAACTGGATATTTTGTCGTATTAAAGAGTTACATAATTGCAGTTTTTGCTAATTGGTAAATGCAACCACTCAAATACAGATTGTGATTTACCTGATCAGTCCTACCATATACAGACCATATTCAATGAAAAAGTTCTAGACTCCTGACTTTACTCTATTTGTTCTATAAGGTGAGCCTGGTCTTTTGGGCCCCCCCGGTCCCCCTGGTGAGAAAGGAGACCCAGGAGTCGATGGGATCCCTGGATCCTCTGGAGAGAGGGGAGAACCAGGTTATACTTTTTACAACTGTACCAGAGAACAGTATAATGTCACGATTCATCAAAATGACCAAATCCTCTGCAATCACCTACAGGTACACCTGGACAAGGCTTCCCCGGGAAACCAGGTGCAGCCGGCATCAAAGGTACAGCAAATTACTTTTAGAGCCTATATATTAAACAGATTTACTCATTCTTCCCCCTCTCTTTTTCCCTTAGGTGATAAAGGAAGCCCTGGTTTTCCTGGCACTCCTGGGCATCCAGGTGTCCCTGGGGTCAAAGGTGATAAAGGCTTTCAAGGCCCACTAGGTCCTCAGGGAGAACCAGGAGAGCGGGGACTGCCAGGGGTCTCTTTGGAAGGCCCTAAGGGAGATAAGGGAGACAGTGGACAACCAGGGGACCCAGGTAAAGCATTGAATATGGCCTTATATATTATAAAGTTTTAGTAAACCAGATTAATTTAATTTATTATTTCTATAAACAAGGACCCCCTGGTGTCCCTGGCATTACTGGAGTCCCAGGAAGAGATGGACTAAAAGGGGATAAAGGAGACCAGGGTCGCCCAGGATTTCAAGGCGAGACAGGGCCGAAGGGTGACTTTGGGACTCCTGGCCTTCCTGTGAGTGCACAGTCATAAACTTGGCTTCTATTATAATATTTACTGAGGTACTCAAAAATACAATACATGTTCAGGGTCAACCAGGTCTTCCAGGTGTTGATGGACATAAAGGAGAAAGGGGGCAACAGGGCGCCCCAGGTTTTAGAGGTACTGTTTGTGGATTTGAAACGCTGATAAATGTTCAGTATGTGGACACTGACTTTTATTTGAACATCAAATTTATCCTCTAGGTGAAAAGGGTCCTGTGGGAGAAATTGGCTACAAAGGAGAGCTTGGAGACAGTGGATTCCCTGGGGACAAGGGTAAATATTTGATGAATGCAGCATAGATTTGTTAAAATATTAAAGTTATCTAAATGTGAAAATAATCACTCAACATGTGCATTTTAGGTAATCAAGGCCCCCCTGGTCCTCCTGGCCCCCACACTTTCATCAAAGGAGACATGGGGCCACCTGGAAGCCAGGGTTTTCCTGGACCAAAAGGATCCATTGGAAATATAGGACCAAAGGGTCTACAAGGTGATACATGGAATAAAATATATTTTCAATATTATTTCAATCTGCCAGATTCCTTTCTGACAAAACACAAATGCCCATAGGTATCACTGGCATCCCAGGGCCAAAAGGTGAAGATGGCCTCCCGGGTTACAATGGTCAGCCTGGGGCCAAAGGAGAGCCAGGCCTTCCTGGACCGCAAGGTCAGAAATAACATTTTCTTTTTATACTTAGACACAAATGCGCCTCAAAACTGAAATCTCTAACTTGTTCATAACTTCACCTGTGAAGGAACAAGAGGATTTCCAGGACCTCCTGGGCCTGATGGTGTGCCAGGTCAAGTAGGTCCACCTGGACCCTCTTCCATGTATCATGGGTTTTTGGTTACCCGACATAGCCAGTCTGTGGAGGTCCCAGTGTGTCCCGAAGGAACGTCACCGATTTATGACGGCTACTCCCTGCTTTATGTGCAGGGCAACGAGCGCTCTCATGGACAAGACCTGGGTATGATTTACTGTGTGTTTCACAGTCTCAGAATGAGGACAAAGTGAGAGATGTCCTGTCTCTTTGTTTTAGGTACGGCGGGGAGCTGTCTCAGAAAGTTCAGCCCAATGCCATTTTTGTTTTGTAACATCAACAATGTGTGTAATTTTGCCTCCCGAAATGACTACTCATACTGGCTCACCTCGCCTGAGCCGATGCCCATGAGCATGGCTCCGATCACAGGGCAAAGCATTAAGCCTTTCATCAGCAGGTAAAAATCAGCTCATATCATCATATACAGACTCATGTACGCTCTAAAGTCCTGCCGCTCTGTGCACAGGTGCACTGTGTGTGAAGCCCCAGCCATGGTCATAGCTGTTCATAGTCAGACCATTATGATCCCACCCTGTCCAAATGGGTGGGATTCTCTGTGGATTGGTTACTCTTTTGTCATGGTGAGTGTAACAGATCTGGTATCAGTACAAAGAGACTGTTCCTACTTCCCACAGGGACATGTGAGGCTGCACAAACAGTTTCAGTGTAATAAATGTTTGTTACTGTGTGCAGCACACGAGTGCTGGTGCAGAGGGGTCTGGTCAGGCTCTGGCCTCTCCTGGTTCTTGTCTTGAGGAGTTCCGCAGTGCTCCATTCATTGAGTGCCATGGCCGGGGAACCTGTAACTACTATGCAAACTCCTACAGCTTTTGGCTTGCCACCATAGAAGACAGCGAGATGTTCACGTAGGAGAATTTTATCAACAACTAACTTCTAATACATAAATGGCAAGTTTTTACTATTTTTCTACTCCTGTTACAGGAAACCTGTTCCAACAACGCTAAAGGCTGGGAGTCTACGTACACACATCAGCCGTTGTCAGGTGTGCCTGAAGAGGACATTGGCCTAGTGCTACAGCTTTAGATTCCTGCTTCATGTGGCTCCTGTCTCCAGAAGATGGTGCTATTTCACAGTCAATGAAACAGAACAGGGACAGAGACATGGCTTGGAGAACAGCTGGAAGTTTGAACCAAAAACAATGAGACAAAACCTTTTTCCAGAACTTGTGTTGAAAGACTGGCGCCGGGTTTACCACTGCACTGAATACACTTATGAACTGGTAAACCTGTGTCCTTTTGATATGCTTTTGTCTGGTGCTAATCAGTCTCACTTCTATGCCTTCATTACACGTCCAGCAAGGATATAATAATCTTTTATCGTCACATTTTTGTAAACAATGGGACTTACCACTGGTGTTATGCTAATGCACACTATGCCCAATAACTACAGCTATGTATGTGTCACTCTGTAAATATGATGAATTTCTTACTACATAGTCCTCAGGTTATCATGGAAATTGTCTTTGTGTGGTTACTTTATTTATAAGAGTTATAAAAATACTTATGGTGTATCAAAACAGTGTTCTTCTGACCACCAAGCAGATACTTACAACAGGAAACAGCACTGAAACTGAATTGGCAGGTGTGTGACTGAACTTAAGAATGTATGAGTGAACTATGTTATGAGTGCCTGCTATGTTATGTTGAATTGACCCAAAATGTACATGTACCATTTTGATCCCCCCCAAACACATGTATATACTGTTGTTAATGTTATAATGCTTTTGTACTAGATTTATCCAATTTCCATTGTTTTGTTGTTTCTATCACATACAGAAACATGAAGAGTACTATTTAAACACCAAACATTCATTCCCTCCCTTGTATGTTTTGCCAATCCATTGTGTGAATTTCTTTCAATAAAGTGATTTGTAGATACTTTTAACAAATTTTACTTAAATTGTTGTGCCATTTTGATACTTAAACTTGTACTGCAAGCACAAGTAGGCAAACATACTTAAAGGTGCACTGCGCAACTTTTCTGGTGGAGGGTCTGCCACCTTGTCTCCATGCTGGAATGTTCCATGGTGTAACTTCAAATATATCAAAAATACAAAAATACAATGATTCCTTCACGGAGCTGAACTGTAAAGTAGCATAGGGCATAGTTATTATTATTATTATTATTATTATTATTATTAGTAGTAGTAGTAGTAGTAGTAGTAGAAGCAGAAGCAGCAGTAGTAGTAGCAGCAGTAGTAGTGGTGGTAGTAGTAGTCAGAGGTGGGGACTTGCATGTCGTGACTTGGACTCATATCAGACTTGAGTCACTATTTTTAGGACTTGAGACTTGACTTGATAAAACTGACTAAGACTTGGGACTCAACTTGGAACTGAAGATCAGTGACTTGGGACTTGACTCGGACTTGAGGCCTGTGACTTGAGAAGACTTGGGAAGCATTCTTTCTATTCTGGCCATAATGATTCACACTAAGATCTTGTCAAGACATTTAAAAAGGAAAATTAACTAAATAAATTTCTACAACTTTTACATACTCTATAAATACTCATAAATATACCTTGACTTTTTAGGTACAATTTAGTTTAAAATTCATATAAATTGCAAAAATCTAAGCACTTTGGTTTAAAGACTTGAAATGACTTGACGCTCAAAGCAGATTGAGGTCTTGAGGTCAAAGACTTGAGACTTACTTGAGCCTTGCAAAACAATGACTTGGTCTCACCTCTGGTAGTAGTAGTAGTAATAGTAATAGTAATAATAATAATAATAATAATAATAATAATAATAATAATAATAATAATCCAGATATATGAATTTTGTCCGTGAAAAGGTTAGTGTCTCAATACTCCCACTAGAGGTCAGCAGAGACAAACAAAATGATAATGTAATCGTCTGCATTTGGATTGGCCTGTGCCCTCCTAATCTTTCGCACTATTCATTCTCCTTATTTCCACACTTGCTCGATAGGCTGACCTCAAATGTCGCAGCCCAATTACAGCGTTGTTTGTGCAGCGGTCGTATCACTTTCACAGTGCGTCTTGAGCACCAAACACTCAAGGCAGCCACTACCTCAGCACTTCTACCGGGAGCGTGTCCAACAAACCCGTTCACCCCACGAAAACACAAACAGATCAATAATACGCGGTGCAGAGGAGCAGATAACCCCCGCTTTCATCCGCGCTCTCACCTTTCATCTCTTACTGGAAGCCAATCCGCCGTTTCCTCTGTTGTCATCAGACGGACAAACAGAGGCCGTGGCCTACACTCTCCGTAAATAAGACTAACTGGGCCGTGACCTTTGACCCGCAGCGACAAGGTCACTTAGGTGAGACGTGTAGCGAGCCGAGTTGATGACAGGTTCAATTGAAACAGACGGACAAAAGGGGCATTTATTTCATTTTGTGGCGCAGACAGCAGGTGCAGGTCAGGTGAAGTGCTGCTGTTCACCTACAGTCTGCTTTGTTTTTCAAGTTACAGATGTTACTGTGGTAGCCTCAATGGGTAAAGGGACTTTAGGATGTAAATTTTACACAGACTCTGTAGTAAAGAAGTGTCTTGCCCAAGGACACAACAGAAAATCAATTTTTAATATGCATTTTACTATGCATTTATTCCATACGCTGTTCAAGCCATAGATACAATTTAGCCACCAGCCTATGTGAAAACATGTAGCCTACAGAGGCCTGGGCTGTTCTTCATATAGTTTCCATCAACATAATGATTTCTCCATGTAAACGCCTTGCTTTAGCAGCTTCTTTTCATGAGTTGGTCTAGACCTACCTATAGCTTAACTATAGGATATAGAATTTATTGGTCAAAGTGAAATCCATTCCTCAACATACAGACCATCACAACCACTTACCACAACCACACTTAGACCATATGCTGCAAATCAATGTTTGGTCTACTTCAAAACTCCACCCTCAGAATAGTTAACCCACATCAGTCAATTGAAGAAAGGATTCTTCAAAAGCGTTTGACCAGGATGCAGTGTAAAGCAAAGATATTTTTTGTAATGTTATGTTGAAAACAGCAAGCAGAAACAGTTGACTTCTGTTTTGTTTACGTTTAGGGACCTGTGGATGGAGGTAGGTCATGTTGGGGTCCTCCCGGTAGAGGTCTGCAGCCAGATCCCTCTCTGATTCTCAGAGGAATTCACACGCAAACTTAAAACTGCTGTGTTGTGGTCAGCTCTGAGTCCTGCTGAGAGGCTTACAGGTTCAAAACACTTTTCCTTTTCCTCCTTAAGTGTGGTAATCCTGCAACCTGTTTGCTAACACTGCTGAGTTAAGAGTGGACCCATAAGCTTGGCGTTATGCTCTTACCAGTAGGAATAATAACACTGTATGCATGAGTGCCTCTGGATTGTAAAGCTAGTATGTTGACTTACATGAGCATAGTTGTATAATAGGCCTAGTGCTTCTATAGTTGAACCATGTTGTTGTTGAAGTTGTCATTGCTACTGGGGAATGAGTCAGGAGGTTAGCATGACCCTGACCTTTCCAAGAGTAGATCAAGGCTCAGCAGACACACCCCTCCAACCTGAGCCTACTCTAAATACAGATTAGTTTACAACATAGCATGCAACACAAAACGTGGCCGCTGGGCAAAAGCATGTCAGCGCAACCTGGACTTTCACTGGAATATAAATATACACAAAGGAAAAAAACAAAACAAAACAAAACATGAAGTACTGTCAAATGCATATGACAGGTTTTCAAGTTTTTCTCTTTTATTACTTTGTTCAGTTGGATCATGTCTGCACTAAATATTTATCACAGTTTTGCATCAGTGAATGGTGTTTTTTGGACAAGTTAAAAAGAAAAGTACAAAAATACAGCCAGTAGCGGTGAGAGCTAAAACACCTCAACATGTTACCTATGTTGATTTTTTTTAGTCATAACTGTTTTTATAATAATGTTATATGTGCAGTTTTTTAGGGGCCCTTGTCAATATTATGGTTGCTAAGTAACAGTTACCTGAAAGTATGTCAAAGGTGGGACCAAGTCGTTGTTTTGCAAGTTTGACCTCAAGTCCGAGTCAAGTCCCAATTCAAAGGCAGGCAAGTCCAAGTCGAGTCTCGGGTCACTGGCCCATAAGTCCATGTCAAGTCCAAGTCGTCTGCTTTGAGCTTCAAGTCATTTCAAGTCTTTAAACCAAAGTACCAAATATAGATGAGATTTTTCCAATTTATATTAATTAAATTAAACTAAATTGTACTTAAAGTTGTAGTATATTTATATATGAGTAATATATATAATATATAAGAGTTGTAGAAATGCTGTTTTTTTTCCTTTTTAAACATCTTGACAAGATCATTATGGTCAGAATAGAATGAATTCAGATTTAAAAGTGACAAATAACAGTTATTTTGTCATGTAGTTCTCTGTAGTTCCCTCTGTTTAATATTACTGTATAATCCTGTGTTTTACTGTAGTACATTTGATGATACCATATCACAGCTCAGCATGTATCAACTGTAAAGAGAAAAGTATTTTCTAAAAGCAGATATCCCTTTTTTAGGATAAGCATTAAGTCTTCTCAAGTTATGGGCCTAAAGTCAAAGTCAAGTCCCAAGTCACTGACCTTCAAGTCCAAGTCGAGTCCCAAGTCTTAGTCTATTTTATCAAGTTAAGCCTCAAGTCCTAAACATAGTGACTCAAGTCTGACTCGAGTCCAAGTCATCATATGCAAGTCTCCACCTCTGATGTATGTCATATCTGTTATTATACCAGGAAGAAAAATTATGAACTTTTAAGACTAGAAATAAATAAACAAACAAGAAGCTTTTTAGTAAAATCTTAAGCTCTATGAATAAGTCAGCTATGTTTGAGTGAAATGAGTAGTCTAACCTGTCTTATGCACTTTAAGAGGTAAATGTCAAGTACTCAATATAGGTCTGTTATAATTTACTGCGTGAACAGCTGTTGTGGCCCGTGTGCTGGCACCTCCAGTGTGATGTAATGCATTCTGTCATTGTTACAACACAAACTCAGTGTTACAGGTTTTGTTCCAGTGGAGAACATGTTGTGACACACTCCACAGAAAACAACTCACTCCAGTGGCCTGACCTTTAGACTTTGTCACACTGAGGTCAGTCTGTGTTTTTGAGGTCAAGTCAGAAGTAACAGATCTTGACAATATTTGTAAAAAGCATGACATATGTTGACATGTTGGATAAATGTGAAGCTCTTTCTCTTGTTTTTCCAAAGACTTTATTAAAGGTGCACAATGTGTTTTTTATGTTTGTACATATACATTTATATAATTATACCCTTCTGTAACAGTCTCTTGTTATTTTTGCTGCTTATTTTGAATTTATTGTCCAAATCTACTTCATGTCTATAGCACATTTTACAAACAAAGCAGTTTCCAAAGTGCTGCATGGAGATCATAAAATGAAGACAACAAAAAGGTAAATTGCTCAAATTTGGTCATACCAGTCCTAAAACAATAAAACCAGTACAATCAAAATAAAAGCAAAAACCATAAAAATCATAAAATAGCAATAAATAAGTACAAAAACTGAAATAAATAAAAGACCACACGACTCACGCAGTGTTAAAAGCCAGAGAATAAAAGTGGGTTTTAAAACAAGACTTAAAACTCTCCACTGTGGGGGATGTTTGGACATGGGGGGCAGAGCGCTCCAGAATTTGGGGCTGACCACAGAGAAGGCCATTATTACCATTTATATTGTTTCTCTTTGTTATTATAATATATATGTGTGAGCTACTGTGTCTAAATAATTTTCCTTTGTTGACAATAAAGTTTGTCTAAGTAACTGTTACAAAATGCTGTAAGAGTCCATCACCTGCATTAAACATCTGTGTAAGATAGTCAAGCCTCATACACACACATAAATCTATGATAAAAAATGTATTTCATTAGTGAGTCAGAACCTAAATAGACAAATTACTGTATGTCTGAATAGTGAAGTGTTTACCCATAAGTCACTGCTCATATAATAAGCCAAGGGTCTGCATAGTTTCCAGGAAATGTCATTCATGTTTATATGGAAAAGTGGGTAAACAAACCAATCAAAATAGCCTATTATTTATGATTCTAGCCACCTCTTTTACATTGCATTGACCCACATGTGACAATAGCACTTCAAATGCTATAGTAATTCTACTAAAGATCTAAACTAGACTGTAAGTCACATTGACACTGTTAGCTCATGGGGTATGCTTTGTCAATTCAACGACCAGTCTCCCTTATAAAAATGGATAAAGTCAACTTATTTATTCATTTACTGAGCCCTAGTTTGACTTTACACTTTGCACTGACCCTGAATAGACTTAGACAAACTTTACTGATCCACAAGAGAAAGTATCTGGATGCAGTAACTCACACATCACAATATATTATAATAAGAAAGAGCAAAAATGTAAATAGTAAGAATACATTCAAAATAGCAAGAGACTGGTGGAGGCATAATTAATTATATGAATGTATATGTACAAGTACAAATAAAAAATATAAATACATATATATCTGAGCTATATACAGGTGATATAAGGAGAAAAGCAAAAATACTACAACCTATCCTGCCTAAAAATCCCACTATTTGTCTATGTGAGCATCGCCTTCCCTTTGGAATCGCTCCACGCCTCTCTTCTTTTTGTTGCCATGACAAATATTACTGGATCAGACAGAGGCACCAGCTCCATTACCAGGGTTCATTTGAGGACACTGTCTACTACTACTATTCATCCACGGGACAAACAAAGATGATACAGATCCAAAAACACCATGTGATCCAATCTGATTGCCATCCGACTGCTAATCTCCCATCTCTCCGATATCAACACCAAACATGGCTCTTCCTCACTTCCTCCTCCCCTCCTAAAAAAACACAAGTCTGCTCCAAAATATGGAAATAGCGGCGTGTCTGTTGTGAAGAGCACGCCTCCGCAGCAGAGGGCCCGAGTAAAAAGAGAGGCACACGTCATGCTAACAGGGAGCGAGTGGGCAGAGTGTGGGAGTGTGTCTGTGGGAGGACTTCCATACTATCTTCCTCTTCCTCTATTCATCGTGTATCAACTAACAGTGAATGAATGGTGTTAATTTAGAATGGAAGAGACTGTTCTTTCACTTGAGGTTAGAACACAGGCAAAATGTTAAAGGTGCAATTATGTAACTTTTTGGTTGGGGTCCGTCACCTGCTTCTCTGGATATGTCATTATTCTGCCTGGAATGGTTCACAGTGTGACATTAAACTGGTCTACCTTACATTTATTCAATTACATATGGTTTTATAGCTCAAAAATACCTAGAAATACAGAAATTCTGACTGTGAAACTTGGTCTGGTTTGGTCTCCATGACGATAGAAGTGTTTAATACTATACTGTGAAACGTTCCAAACAAAGTAAGAACGTGTCCATGGAAAAAACCTTTAACGGACCCTGCACCAAAAAAGTTACAAAATGCACCTTTAGTTATAACTGAAAGGATGTTCTCACATTAAAAAAAAGTAAATATAAATATATGTAGGAAACACCTCCAAAAGGTGAAGAGAATGACTGATTGCCAAGATCTTGTGGGGCTAATAAGCAACAGAACAAAGCTCTAATGGTGGACATTGCAATACCAAGTGATGATAATATCAGAAAAAAGGAACATGAGAAACTAGAGAAATATCAGGGGCTAAGGGAAGAGTTGGAGAAGGTCTGGAAGGTGAAGGCATCACTGGTGCCTGTGGTGATCGGAGCACGGCTGTAACCCCCAAACTGGAGGGTGATGGAGGAGTGATTACAGCAGATCCCACGAAAAACATCAGACAACTTAGTCCGGAAAAGTGCAGTACTAGGAACAGCGAAGATAATCTCAAGCTCCCAGGCCACTAGTAGAGGGCCTGAGCTCGATGAGACCAGCCACGGTGGAAGGTGAGGAACATATGATCAAAGGTTAGTCAGCTCTTGTCCTTTCCTAATCTGTGATCCATGTCATTTTATTGTTGTTTGTATGTGTCACTATGTAATTGTTGCCTCTTGGCCAGGACTCCTTTGAAGAAGGGGTTTTAAATCTCAGTGTTTTTTTCTTGGTTAAATACAAGTTTGCAAGGAGGGGATGTTGCCCAGGGAGTAAATCAGTGTAGGACCACAGTTTAGGACCACTGGTGTGAGGCTACTGTGTCCTAGATAAATTCCTTTTTGGATCAATAAAGTTTGTCTAACCCTAAGCCTACATTTACACCCCTTTGGCAGTCCTGGTTCTGGGACACATGATTTCCTTATAGGCCTATCCACAACCATGTGCTGACATATTGTACAGTATCAGGGGAAGAGCAAAATTAATGAATGCATAAAATTATATTGCTGTCACAAGCTTATGTTCTTTACTTATTTCTAGAATGGAGATACCAGGAAATGCAGTGTGACCAAAACAGTATATGAATCAGTATAAACCAAGAAGCAGGCGAACAAGAATGAATGAACTGGCTGTACTTGATTCTGCACATTTTTTCTGTCGATTGTATTGTGAGAGGCGACGAATGGTCTTCTTATTCATAATTAAATCAAATGACAGTAGTGAAGCCTGGCTGCTCCTTCTGGATGGTTGCAGCAGATGGTTGGCATTCACTCCACAGTGCACATTGTGGAAAAGAGAGGAGGGATTCTGGAAATTAGGAAGCCATTTTCAACCATTTGGAGTTGTCTCATGTTTCATTCATTCACAGTGATACAATTCTAAGCACGTCTACAGTGGGAAGAGGAGGCATACCTGTCATGATGTTCCAACACAGTACCACTCTTGTGCATTCATAGTACGCCGTGTACTTGAAGCATTGCTTTGTAAACATTAAAAGAGGGCAGCCAAGGTCGATGAAAAAGTGCTGGTTAATATTTGTGTTTTGATACTACACTTGCAAAAAGGGCAGATTCAATAACAATGCCATTTCACACATGGATAGAAATAATATCAAGAGAAAAACAATATGTGAAAATCCCATCTGGCCTATAGTAATTCCTGATAGCCCAAATGTAATCACAGACCTTCCATCAAATCTCCTGTTCTTGTCAGACTATAATATACAAGAGTGACATAAGATTATTAACCCCTATGTTTAAATAATGCAGGTTTGATGAAGCCTGACCTGTCTGTCTAACTGTCACCTCCTCTTGTAAAGGTCAGAGAGGATCTAGTGGTTCAGCGCACATGCAATGTCTGTGGGCCACTATCATACTTAGTGAATAACCTTACACATGGGTTTTCATGGTAAATTAGTTCACTTAATATGTTCAGAATGCAGGATGTCATTTACGTGTTGGTTGAAGTCATAACTTAACTTAATTACTCCAATGCTTCAGAAAGGGAGGTAAGGAAAAGCATCACCTGATTTGCTTGTAAAATAATAGAACGAACAAGATTAAAGGGCCCGTATTACATTATTTTCTGATCTGTTATAATGTGCTTTACCTACGTGGAGTTGTATTTTGTTTCATTCACACATTTTTTGCACACAAACCCTGCATATTTAGGCAGCATTCTTATCTTAAACAGCAAACATATTCTGAATACCTTGTGATGTCATGTGGTAATACAGGAAGTACTCCACTGTGTTTTTAACAACCAGTTCGCCGCAAAAGAAAGTCAGTTTTTGAGGGCGCTGAAAGAAGAAGAGAAGGGGAAAAGGAGCGAAGACAAACTGAGGTGATTCTTGGAGATTCCTTCCAGCGATGGTGTGTCTGAAGCAGACGAATGGATGTAAACGAGCGTGATTTCTAGAGTAAGGAGGCAGGAGGAGGTGTTTCTACCAAGGGAGCTGTGGAGGAGGAAGGCGGTGTCAGGCATGAACAACATTTGAAAAAGGACTGTCGCTCTATTTCACTTCACTTAAAAAATCCTCTATACAACCTTAAACTAAAGGTAAAAAGTAGCGGATAATTTGAGAACTGCCTCTTCATGACATCACAAAGTAGAACAGAGCATTTCATTGGGTTACTCAAACAACACACACCTCCAGGTAAGTTTTTGATGAGGTAACAACATTATAACATGGCTTAAAGCTCAAAAGAGTCAATTTTGAATAATATAGGACCTTTAAATTCCAGATACAGAAGATAAATACAGTGATCAGGTTGAGATATATTTCCTGTTGTATTTCCTTTGATAATGGAACAAAAATACGCAAAGGTTAAAATGCGTTTGCGTGAAGGTTAGGTGGTTTGATTCTAGCTCCAGTGCTATCATATCTTTTCACCCACCTTGCCTGGCATGTGTCTAGAGTTGTCAGATCAGTGGGGCCATATAGATAGTGAGATAGATAGATAGATACTTTATTGATCCCGAAGGAAATTCAAAGTTCAGCAGCAGCAAAGTAGAAACAAACATAGGCACAGATTGGTAGTCTCACTTGTACACTTGGCCCTACAGATCTGACCATTAGTGAGTGGGCTTGTAGTGAATCAATAATGCATGAACTTGCATTGACACAGGTTATACGCGTTTACATGTGTTTATTTATTTGTTTGTACGTTCTACATCTGCCATCTGCTAATACGCTGTGCTTTTAAACTGCGTACATCTTCACTAGAATAATCTGGATGTTTACAGCTCTGGAATTGCCCATCTCTACTGAAATAAAGGTAAAAGGTAGTTATCTTGAAAAAAAAAAAAAACACTACATGACATCACAAGGTGGAACAGAAGATTTTGAGCTTTGGAGATGTAGACAAACAACAACAAGAATCAATTTTGTGTAATAACCTTAAATATTGTTCACCCTACAAGTTCTGATCATCTGTCTGTTCAGCTAAAACATCTAAAACTAGAAAAATTTCCTTGATTTTAATACTGGGTTAATAGAAAACAGTAATAATTTGCTTGTTGTTGAGAAAAAGTAATGCTTTATTGTTGTACATTTACATAGCCTATTCTTTTTGTTTCCTTTCTGTGCCTATAATTTGACAGAACCAGTCCTTTCACTTGGGTATAGGCCAGTTATCCTCCACCTCTGGTTATCTGAAGATGTTTTTCACAAAGCTCTTTGGGCACAATTGTTGCTTTTCTCCCTGCAGCTGCTGAATTATTGAGCAGAGCTATCATTGCTCAAGCACAGCAAGTTTTACAGTACTATTAGGCCAGCCCTCGTTCTAATACGCCTCTCCATTAGACTGAGTAGCACCTGCATCCACGCAAACACACACAATCATATAATTCTTACAGCGTTGTCGTCTCCCACGGGACAGGGTTGTTTTTCAAAAGGTGGTCCGGTCTGCGCACATCAGAAAATGTGCTTACACTATGGCCCGGTGGACTCTTGCTGGCTCAACAGTATTAGCGCGTGTCTGTCCGGGGAGCGTCTCGGGACCGTCTCATGGGCCCTCAGATTAAAACCACCATCACACGGGACGCGTGGTGGTGGAGGCGCTGAAGGATGTAACGTGATTGGAACACAGGCATTTCCCATCACTTCTGTGTTTATGCATGCAGCCTGGTGACCCCTCCTATGTGCACAGTGGCCATCTTCTCCATCATCACAGGAAAGAGAGGAGAGCTATAAAAAAAAACCTGCTGCTCCTTTGGCCTTTGAGATCCCAAAAACATCCGTGTTTACTATTCTTGTGGCCCGGTGGTTTCACTATTAGTTAGGGAGGTGGTTGTGGATGGATTGCAAGCCTGTATTGGATCTGTTTACTGGCTGTGAGTAAAATACAACATGCTGAACAACACAAGGCCTCTATGTTTGAAGTAAAACGAAATACACATATACAAAACGTTACCAACTGCATGGCATTACTCATTTAAAACAAGTTATGCTTTAAACATCCTTACTGTTCTCCTTTGTACTGCAACCTACCAGTCACGACTTCCTCTTTTATATTAGGAGTAAAGTTAAATCAATGGCCTGGACCACCCACTATTGTTGTGAAAGCTGCTTATTTAACTATCTGTGAATGAGCGTTTTATTTTTCAATACAGTCTGACTTTAATTACAGATTTGTTGTGCTGCTCAAATAATGGTCTGTTGGATTGTTTGTTAAAGGGCACGTATTACGTTGTTTTCTGATCTATGTTATATGTTCTTGTTTACTCGTCAAAAACATCCCTGGAGTTGTGTTTTGCTGCATTCACACATGTTTAACACATAAATCATGTATATTTACTTCTTCTCTCAAACAGAAAACACTCTTTTTCACCTTTCAATGTCATGTGGTAATACAGGAAGTGCTCCACTGTGTTTTTAAACTTCATACACCTTCATTAGAATCATTTGGATAATTTCAGCCTTGTAATTGTCTATCTCTACTAAAAGGTGTTAACTTAAAACTATCGCTTTGTGACATCACAAGGTGGAACAGAGCATTTTGGGCTTTGGAGATGTACAAAGACTTATAATAAAGGGTTACTCAGACATATGTGAATGAAACAAAATGCACACTCTAGGTATGTTTTTGATGAGGTAACAACATTATAACATGGCTGTAAACTCACAAGAATCAATTTTGCATAATCTAGGGCATTCAGTAATTAAATAAAATATATTTTTTTCTTCATAAACAGTCAGCAAAGAAAGGAATATCCTTCTGAGACCCAGCCGATTCTTTTGTGTTCTTTATAATAGACAAAACTAGAAAAAATGATTTTAATACTGGGCTAATAGAAAACATAGCAATAATTTTCTTGTTGTGGAAAAAATGTAATGTTTTATTGTTGTACATTTACATAACCTATTCTTTTTGTTCCATTTCTGTTCCTATAATTTGGCAGAACCAATCCTTTCACTTGGGTATAGACCTAATTATCCTCCAGCTCTGGTTATCTGAAGATAATTTGCACAAAGCTCTTAATGGGGAGACTAGGTCCTCTGCCTAAATAGGGCTGGGAGATTATAGGGTACTATCATGTCCAAAATAAAAACGCAATAGGAGTTAGTTTGTGGTTGTACTATGATAACCAAAAAAATAAATAAATAAATAAAGAAACTAAAAGGGAATCTAAAATCTTTTTTGAGGCGACTGTACAGTAGAAGCTTGTCAGAGACGTTGGTAATCAAAAAAGATCATTTTGTTAGGTTGTTCACATGGATTTAACACCAAAATGTCCCCGATGTCCATTACATAGGGTTACAAAATTATCAATAAAAATAAAATGAACAAAATCTAGGTGTTAAGGTGTTCATTTACTTCCAAATAGATTAAAAAAATCACAAAAATATATATATTGCAATACACTTTTGTTCTTCTGGTCCCAGGAGGATATTAGCCTGATTCATCAGTCGGTTTCACTTCGTGGAAACCATCTGACTGAGCAGCATTAGAATTTGTTCGCTTGATGGTAGGAGAGTACTTTTTTTATTTAACCAGTTGCCGCTATTTGGTCGTGATGTCTGTAATGCACCAAATCCCTTAGGAAGAAGGGCAATAATGTCTTTCCCCTTGATAAAATTCACCAAACATTCTCTTTGTTATGGCTTTAAATCCTCAATCTTGGGAATCATTGCCAAAATAGAATGTATGGCTCTTCGCAATTGGCTGGTGCCCGAACTCGCACTTCCAGGGTTCTCTAGTGTATTCCTGACCTAGTCGCAGGAGAGAAATGAGATTGAGCAGAGGCACTACTGCACTTACTGCCCTGCTAGATAGTGACCTCCCTGAAGATGCAAACTCCAACCACAAGTGACCAGACAAGAGACATTTGTACTTTTACAACAACTATTCTAAGTCAAGAGCTTCATTCCAGACTAGTGAATTGTCCACGTGCCCACTAAATCGTCCCCATTACGAGACAGGGCCGCACCAGTTAAACTTCACAAAGTGACTGTTAGTCCCCACACCATCCCTCATGATTTCCGGCTGAATGTTGCTCAAATGAAGTGAAGTGATGCTGACAGACTCCTGCTGTGTCTAGTCTGTATTTATTAAAGCCTGACAGGGTGTAACCAGAGAAAAGTCACTGTGCTTGATGAAGACAAGTGACACAGGCATGGAAGCTAGTGCTAAATCCTGCTTATTTCAGCACCGTCACACATGGAGACCCTCAGATCTTCAAGTACCCCATTTCAGGCGTATCAGCGACCCCCTCCCACACACATTGCCCCTGTCAAAGTCATCTCTGCCACAACCTACACCCTGCCATTGCCCTGAACCCATGGAATAATCATCTCCCTATATGCATAAATATGTGTGCTTTCTTTTCTATGTATAATTCATCCATACACAAGGTTAGTCAAGCGACGAAAATACACCAGGTTGGCTTCACAGCACCTCACCATTCTTCCAACTTTACGCCCTTTCTTTTGATTGCGGTATTAAATGCCATACGTGACAAGGTGGCACTTTGCAATTTCAAACAGATGGAATACATTACATATATTTTAGGTCCAGGTTACACACTATAGTAACTGCACAGAGGCAAACGCGCAGTCTTATCTCATATATGTTCACAGCTAACAGTGTTTGCACCTATGAGCTTTTCATTAACAAGGCCGTACTCCTACCACCACGTTGAAACATCATTAAACACAGAATAGAAGAGTGAGACGTTGCGATGTAAATGTATGCAAATGAGCCAGAGTCCAGTCTACATGTTCTGTGCAGCATGGACGCATAGCTGCAAGAAAAAGAAGTTAACTCAGTGGTGCGGATTTGGCTGGCTGCTCTTGCGAGTTGAACCTAGAAATGAGTTTTTATCGGTAGATTCGCTAACAAAATCATTACGTCGCAGAGATCTCGATTCAGGCTTAATGTATGCACAATTAAGCCAGTCTCAACCAATTACGATCATCTAATTTAATCCAGGGATTCATTAATAGGTAAATGATTGAAATATTAATGGGGCACCGCTATACCAGTTTGATTCACAATTAAAGACACACTATATGTAACTTTCTGGTGGAGGAACCAACACCTGCTTGTGTCCATGGAGATATTTTTGCTTTATACCTTGAATATCTTTCATTTATTAATTTTCATCAAGCTACCCATACATACTTGAAGGTAGTAAACCCGCTACGAGATCTTATATAATACCCCTTTAAAGAGCCCATATTACGCTATTTTTTGATCTCTATAATAATGTTGTTTCCTTATCACAAACAGACCTGGACTTGTTTTGTTTCATTCACACATGTTTAACCCTCAGTACAGGACAATACAGGAAGTGCATTTTTAAGCGGCATACACCTTAATTTGAAAACTATCGCTTCATAACATCATAAGGTGGACCAGAGAGTTTTGGAGAGGTAGACAGACCAATAAACCAGGATTATTCAAACACGTGTGAATGAAACAACATGATTTAACGTTCACCGGAGTCACTTGCGTAATATAGGACCTTTAAAGTTCATATTTGGCTCCACAGTGAGATAAATTGTTAATAAGCTTGTATTTCTTCCCTTTGCTTTGCGTGTAGCATGGTCAAATAAAGAATAGTAAATCAAATATCTATAACATGCAGTATAGCCGCCAATAAAACAAAGCTGAGATTTGAGTACTGTGAATGACGCAGAGGTAACATGAGCAGGTGCTGCGATGTCCCCAGGCGTAGGTGCCAGGGTCAGACATGACGAAAGGGAAAACTTCAAAAAGCTCACATCTGTCATCTTGTCTACTGCTACTGTATCAGGAAACCCTCCACTGTCCTCAATCCAACATGTCCTACATATCAGGTCAGTAAGGCAACAATTTTCCATGCAAAAAGATATCTATGGCATGGATTAAAGCTTGATTTCAGAATTTATATTTTGCAGCTGATGCCATCAACATTACCTGGGGGTGTGATGCTAACTGTAGGCATGTTCTGTGTGAGGCTGAGGTTTTAACACAATTTAACCATAAAGAACAAAGTTAGCTGGAACCACAACAGGTAAGCTGATTTGTGTTGTTAAACAAGTCCCTCTCAAATAACATTACAGTCACAAGCCAACGTTTTTTCAGTTAGTCACTCACATCATCTTTGTCTGTTGAAAATCAAACACCTAAACTGGACCATGAACATTCATATTGATCACAGACCCTTGAAAATGTGCTGTTTAAATCAATTTTGTATTGTTTTTTGTTTGAGTTCTCAGACAATCTTAAAAAGTATTTAACTATGTTTGCTAATGTGTGCATTGTGTCTCCATGGTAACTCCTCATCATTTCACCGTTGGAGATACATGTAGAACACTCCCATGGTGATGTTTTTGATGTGAAATTATGATCCAGTTCCAAGTAGCTTATAAGATTTTTATTTGCTTTGAACTGTTAATTGTCATGGCAACAAAGCTAACGTTTCTCTGACCCCTTTGGTATCTCTCATATCCAGTTCAGCAGCAGAAACATCAGCTCCTTATCTTCTCCATAACCACAACACAACAACAGCACTATCTCCAGCTCAACAGCATCAACAGCAGGACATGTTCCTCCACACCCACCTCACTATCTCATCTCACCACCTGATTCAGAATTAGATTTTTTTATTTTTATTTTTTTTAACGATACCCCTAAACAAGAACAAAATAGACAAAATTAAAAGGAGACACACATTCTGCTGTTATAAGCTTTTAACCCTTGTGCCTTGACAAGGTACATTTATCATAACAACTTTGGCTGTGGTTGTTTAATTGCCATGAAAATTCACGCAGACGTGTGTTTTTACAGCCTTATAAGCATATGTGAGTTTCATCTCCATTTGTATACATTTGGGTATTTCTCTCTCAAAAACAAGGTGAAAATAATTTTCACAAATTATCCAAACTCATAGACCAGTCACACTGATAATAGCCAGAGCCTCAAACTAGTATCTAAAGTGTTCATTATTTATGGTAATGTATAAAATCAATATGCCAGTGGAAAGAGATCTCCTTCAGGAAAAAAAAAAAAAAGCTTATGGCATCTTAAAAATCGAAAAACACAACTTGTCCTGGACACTTCTAGTGTACACACATTTTGAACAAAGCATGAGGGTTAACCATGCCACAGTGTTGTTCCATCAGCACCAGCTTACTCAAAATTGTGTGACTGACTCATCCATCGTGTAATCTTGTATTGTTTTGCATCTGAGGCTTGAGTGTTCCGACAATTTCTGTTTTCACTACCCCCTACATCCTACCCCCACCCACAACCCTGTTCTTAGTTATTATTGAAAAAATGAAGACTCCAAATGATACATGTTGGCTTCTAAAATGTCACGTAGCCACTTTTCAAAAATAAAAACACATGACAATCTGCTGCTTGTTACAGTGAAGTTCTAAATGAGGCCCAGGAAGTCAATAGACCTATTTCTATTCCCTTAGATCAATATTGTGGTTTACAATGAATACAAATATAAAACAATTATCCAATAATGTAATGTTATAGTTTAAGTACCTGAAAAAACCTCAATATATAATCTTTAAAGGTCCCATATTATGCACAATTGACATTTGCGAGCTTTAAGCCCTGTTAATGTTGATAATGTTGTTACCTCATTAAAACATACCTGGAGTTATGCTGTGTTTCATTTACACATGTTTTGATGATGAGCCTATCTACATCTCTAAAGCTTTTCTTTCACCTTATAATGCCATGAAGCGATAGTTTTCAAGCTAACAACTACCGCTTACCTTTTGTTCAGTATAGATTGCCATTTCAAGGACTAAAATTGTCCACTTGATTCTAATGAACATGTATGGAGTTTAAAAACACACTGGAGCACTTCCTGTATTACATGATATCACAAGGTGGAACAGAAGAGAGAAGAATTCAGCCTGTTTGTGATGAGGTAACAGTATTATAACATAGATCAGAAAATAGTGTAAAATAGGCCCTTTAAGAATGAAATACTTGTCCCTGACTCAGCTTTCATTGGGATGAACATGTGCTGTTGTTGCTTTGGCGAGGTCCGGCCCGGGACATGAAGAGGATGTTTCCTGTTCTGTGTAGCGGTCCGCCTCTTCACATCCTCACACCCCCATCATCATCATCGACGAAAGCTCTCGAATCCTGACTGCTCTTCCCACACGCTCTGTAGCCTGCTGTGAGTAATGCTGCTGTCGGCGCTTCCTACTCCACTACTCCACTATCATGTCAGATTAGACACTGCCTATTTGAACACAGCGCTATCAGATTCATTGTCAACAAGCACAACAGACACAGATCACAGTGAAATGTTAAATATTTAAAGGTCTTAAATTACGCAAAACTGACTTGTGAGGTTTAAGTCATGTTATACCTAGAGCTTTTTGATGAGAAAACATATCATAGATTAAATAGCTCAATACGAACCCTTTAAAAGCTGTATAGGAAAGATAGACTGCATTTCTTCCATATTCATGTGATCATTATGCATGCGTTATTATGCATGTCTACGAACATACATATTACCTATCACTTCCACTTTAATTGCACATAGACATAAGAAAAGAGCCAACATCAATAACCCTGCAAGAGGCAAATATTCTCATTTTTTCAAATCATTTGCTTGAACGCACATATGAAGCTTCGAATTAATATATTTATGTGTCTAGAATACGCTATTATGACCGATTCGTTCATTAACGGGGTGTGTGAACACGTGGGGCCCCTCCTCTTCTGTAACTCCCCTGTGTCTCTTGAGAATTCCATTATAATCCCTATCAGCATCAAATTTATTAGATATCATGACTCAAATTGAAACATGTTGCACTTCAAAATAAATTGTGTTGCCGTGTTGTTGCCATGCTCATAAAGGGATGTTCAGTGAATGATTATTTTCTTCAGGGCTGTACGCAGTGACAGTTTAATGCAATCACAGAGCATGCAGGATTCATTTACCAACAAAAACAATAGTAATGTTATGATCACACAGGTGCCTGACCCTGACCATTCTCTGTGGAAAAAATACAGTTACCATCATGCAATTTGTGCTCTCTGTCAATCTCAGTTTCACATCTTGAAATATAGAGTGATATAGTTCGTCACCTGCTTGTTTCTATGGATATGTCATTGTTCCAATATTCCATAGTATGACTTTAAACAGCTCTACCTTATATTTATTTAAATTACAGGTGGTTTTAATACCTAGAAAAACAAGCATTCTGACTGTAAGTGGGGTTGCCTCTCCACAGATCCATCCTCTAATTTGGTCTGGTTTAGTCTACAGGAAGACAGAAAGGTCTAATACCACACTTGCCCTGTTTTCCGATTAAAAATAATTTCATTTGGAATAAAAAAATAATTCCACTTTAAAAAGACCATGTAAACACTTAATTCCTAATGATTATTCAGAATTAAACTTATTTAGAATTAAACTTAAATCCAAATTATGTGGTTGGTTTATTCCGATTTTAAAGCAAAATTAATTTATTATATCATGTAAACTGTTATTCGGCTTAAAAAATA
Organism: Boleophthalmus pectinirostris; assembly: GCF_026225935.1. Taxonomy (NCBI): domain Eukaryota; kingdom Metazoa; phylum Chordata; class Actinopteri; order Gobiiformes; family Gobiidae; genus Boleophthalmus; species Boleophthalmus pectinirostris. The sequence continues at coordinate 18,502,757 of NW_026570970.1, read as the reverse complement.
ATTCTGGTCATTCAGGCCATACTCGTTGACTTCTGACACAATGCAATATGGTGAAAAAAGTTTGGATCATGTGACACATTCCAGAAAAGCATGTGATGGACCCTCCACCAGAAAAGTTACACAATGCATCTTTAATACAGTTGTAGACATTTAGGAGTAATGTTTTTGTTATATATAGGCATATTTAAGTAATTTCCACTCTCAGACTGTCCTTACTGGAGCTGCAAGATACACGTATATGAGTAATAAAGTGTATGAAGTGTCTTACCCACAACACTTTTGGGTGAGGTTTGAACCTGTGACCCTCTGGTTGGTGGGTGGACCCTTAACCCATGGAGAACCAACTGTCACTGCACATAGATTCAGAGATAATGTTTTATAGATATGCCCCCTGAGCTTTTGCATATAAACTGCCATTACTTTCTTTTCAGGCTTAAATCATGTAAGAAAAAGCAGTCAAATTAAATCTGCATATATCTTCAGGAGGAATGCTAATTATAATGACAAATCTTTATATAAACTGGACAGAGCTAAGCAGGAATAACAACACGGCTTAGACATATTTCACTTAAAGCGGAGCTGATTGAATGTTCTGCTAAAGCAAGCCCTCGGTGACCTGAAGAAGACTATTCTGCTCATTTGTGTAAAAAAGTCATCAACATTCCATTTAAGGACCTGATTGGCTAATTAGAATACATGCATAATTGAACACACTGACCCCATCCCTTTGATCTGTCTTCATTAAATCAGTTCTGCCATTGTCTGCCGTTGTTTTGATTTCTGCTTACGAGGCAAATTTAAAGAATGCATTGACTGAGAAGTAGTTTTTGAAAGTAAAAAAAAAAACATCTTCACAGAGATTGTTGCAGATTTGAAAACCTTCTCTTAAATGCCATCACTTTTAACATATAAAAACAAGTCTGATTTATTATTTAATTATATTTATTCAGGCAACAACAAAAGCAACAACAATTTATAGTGATTTGCAGTAATGGGAAGAATACTTTTTGGATGTATACATTTACAGAGTACTGAATACCTGCATTAAAATGTATTTTGTAACATATTCTAATACATGGCCCAATCAGGGTACAGTATATTGAATACTCTGAATACTTTTATTTTGAGTTGCATTATATTATAGCGTAAAAAAAAAAAAAAAAGATGTCATAGGATTAAAAAAACTACTTTATTTTTGTTTCACTGTTTATTCTTCATCTATTTTTAATATTTTTCACTAATATTGCGCAGCTCGAAGAATACAGTTACACAAAATTAGTATTCAGAATATGTATTTTTAGTACATGCATTCAGTTGCTTCCCAACACTGATAGTATGCAATATGAAGTGGAGCTGAAGACTGGAGAGAGACATTCAGAGATTTGTCAGAGATGAGAATTTGGTAAGATTATGTAAATAAAAAAAAATATATATATATATATATATATATAAATATATATGTGTTTCTCACCTTCCACGGTGGTAGGTCTCTCTCACCCTCATTGAGCTCGGGTCCTCTACCAGAGGCCTGGGAGCTTGAGAGTTCTGCGCAGTATCTTTGCTGTTCCCAGTACTGCACTTTTCTGGACTGAGATGTCCGTTGTTTTTCCCGGTATCTGTTGTAAGCCACTCTTCCAGTTTGGGGGTTACAGCCCCGAGTGCTCCGATCACCACAGGCACCACTGATGCCTTTACTTTCCAGGCTCTCTCCAGCTCCTCCTTGAGCCCCTGGTATTTCTCTAGCTTCTCGTGTTCCTTTTTCCTGATATTACCATCGCTTGGTATTGCGATGTCAACCACCACGGCTCTGCTCTGTTTCTTATCCACCACCACTATGTCTGGTTGGTTCGCCATCACCATTCTGTCAGTCTGTATCTGGAAGTCCCACAGGATCTTGGCTCGGTCATTCTCCACAACCTTTGGAGGTGTTTCCCACCTTGATCCTGGGGTTTCCAGCCCGTACTCTGCACAGATGTTTCTGTACACTATGCCCGCCACTTGGTTATGTCGCTCCATGTATGCTTTCCCTGCCAGCATCTTACACCCTGCAGTTATGTGCTGGACTGTCTCAGGAGCCTCTTTGCACAGTCTACACCGTGGGTCTTGTCTGGTGTGGTAGATCTGGGCCTCTATTGCTCGAGTGCCCAGGGCCTGCTCCTGAGCAGCCAGGATCAGTGCCTCTGTGCTGTCCTTCAGACCAGCCCTCTCAAGCCATTGGTAGGATTTCTTGATATCAGCCACTTCAGTTATGTTCCGGTGGTACGCCCCATGTAGGGGTTTGTCCTGCCATGATGGTCCCTCCAGCACCTCTTCCTCTGGACCCCACTGTCTGAGACATTCTCTGAGCACCTCATCTGCCGGGGCCTTGTCCTTGATGTACTCAAGGAGCTTGGATGTTTCATCCTGGACAGTGGTTCCCACACTCACTAGTCCTCGGCCCCCTTCCTTCCGGCCTGCGTACAGTCTCAGGGTGCTGGATTTGGGATGGAACCCTCCATGCATGGTCAGGAGCTTTCGTGTCTTAACATCTGTGGTCTGTATCTCCTCCTTTGGCCAGCTTACAATCCCTGCAGGGTATCTGATCACTGGCAGGGCGTAGCTGTTGATTGCCTGCACCTTGTTCTTGCCATTGAGCTGGCTTCTAAGGACTTGCCTCACTCTTTGCAGGTATTTGGCCGTAGCCGCTTTCCTTGTTGCCTCTTCGAGGTTGCCACTTGCTTGTGGGATACCAAGGTACTTGTAACTGTCCTCAACGTCTGCTATTGTTCCCTCTGGGAGTGACACCCCCTCTGTGTGGACTACCTTCCCTCTCTTTGTCACCATCCTGCTACATTTCTCAAGCCCGAATGACATCCCAATGTCTGTACTGTAGATCCTTGTGGTGTGGATCAGTGAGTCGATGTCTCGCTCACTCTTAGCGTACAGCTTGATGTCATCCATGTAGAGGAGGTGACTGATGGTGGCCCCGTTTCTGAGTCGGTATCCATAGCCAGTGCGGTCGATTATTTGGCTGAGAGGGTTCAGGCCTATGCAGAACAGTAGTGGGGACAGTGAGTCTCCTTGGTATATGCCACATTTGATGGACACATGTGCAAGTGGCTTCCCCTTGGCTTCAAGGGTGGTTTTCCACAACCGCATTGAGTTCGCAATGAACGCCCTTAGAGTCCTGTTGATATTGTACAGCTTCAAGCACTCAGCACCATGTGTGTGGCATTGAGTCATAGGCTTTCTTTTAATCAATCCAGGCAGTGCACAGGTTGGTCTTACGGGTTCTGCAGTCGCGGGCGACTGTTCTATATGTTATATATATATATGTTATATATATATATATATATATATATATATATATATATATATATATATATATATATATATATATATATATATATATATATATATATATATATATATATATATATATATATATATATATATATATATATCTCACCTGATGTCACTATGATTACAGAGTTGAGGAACACTGAGGTGTGAGCTGCCTTTTGGACACCCAATAGCCCATGTACAAACAAAAGGACCTCTACTGCAGTTGACTGATGACACACTCTCTCTTATGGCATTCCTTGAACACAATATGACAGTCTTTTGTATTAACCGTGGCCTCTGACGTATGCAGTGTGTAACTAGAGCTGTGAGTCTAGTCCAGTGCTCCCCCATTATCTCCTGATTCTTCCTAAGTGCGTCCGTGGCAGTCTTGTGAGGTCAAGAATGTACTACTACTATAACCTTTGGCAACGGCACACACAAGAGCACATGCTGACTTGTGATCTGGACTAGCTCAAAGCCCAGTACAGCCTGTATACTTAGAAATATCAGATGTAGTAGTTACACAATGTGATTATGTCTTACCCAGCCAAGGCCTAAATTCTCGTTTCCGTTGCCAACTATCTCTCAAGTGACTATCAGTAATTGGATTTTACTCTCCCAGCTCCATTTTGATTTTATCTATGGGAAACTGGGACCACTACCACTACAGAGGAGTCATGTCTTTGCTGATGTGGTTAGCTGAAAGAAGGTCTAGAAACAGGAAGTACTGTTTCCTATCACTATCTTGTATTAGGCTTTCATTATAGTAACTTGTAACACACTACATAGCTAAGGCTGCACAATTAATTGACTTTAAGATCGAGATTCACTCTGCTCCAATAGTCAATATGCATGAGTATATTTAAGATAAAAGTCCACAGCCAAATCTCTGTTGTCAAAGGTCCTATATTACACAAAATGACCTGTGCTTTTGAGCTTATGGCAATACAGACAGTGCTCCATTGTATTTTAAAGTAAAAGTATAAGATAGCATAATATCAGCCCGGAATTGCCCATCTCTACTTAACAAAAGGTAAAAGGAGCTGTTAACTTAAAAACTACCACTTCATGACATCACAAGGTGGAACAGAGGGTTTTCAATGAAACGGAAAAAAAAAAAAAAAATCAGCCTAAAAATGCAGGGTTTGTGTGTTAAACATGTGTGGGGAAAAAAAAATAAATAACCAAAACACAACTCCAGGTATGTTTTTGATGAGGAAACAACATCATTACATAGGTCAGAGAATAACATAATATGGACCCTTTAAATCAGACATGTCAAACTCAGGCCCAGGGACCAAATTTGGACCACAATATAATTATATTTGGCCCACGAGATAATATCAAATATTTATTAGAGCTGGCCCACCGGCTGCAGATAGGCTATATTATTTATTTAAAATGTTATTATTTTATATTATGCTTGTTCTGGGTTCAATGTTTAAGCAAAACTATTAATAAATGTTTATTTTAATGGGAAAAGGTTTAACATTACATATCTCGAAAGAAGAGAAAACATGCAGATGTTGTGGAAATTTTTCAATAAATATTTAGTTTGGCCCACAACTTAGTCCCAGTTTTTAATTTTGGCCAATTTGAGTTTGACCCCCCTGCTTTAAATGCAGCTGAGTTCAGACTTTGGAGGTAGAAACTTGAATGTTAAAGTATGTATTGTTTAAGTAAAATTGTATGCTGTATTCTCTTCTTAATGCAGTTCTTTTATACCGGTTTGAGACTCCCCTTTTGCGTCTGTAATCAGATTTAGTATTGTATTACTTGTATTGTTTATTTGTTTTTACTGAGCGCTTGTGGCTGGAGTTTGTCTGTCACTTATAATAATATCAAACCAACCATTAGCCTGGAGGTGAATTAGACCTTTAATGTATTGACCACTGACTTCTGCTGCAAGTGTCTTACAATTGTATTTGACAGAGAAACAAATGCGGTGTTTTGACTGCATAATAGACCATACTGGGTCATCTCAGGCGAAGCACAGCCAGCAGAAACCATAACTCATCTTCCTACACATTCAAACTCCAATCCCTCTTTTCATGTTGCCTTTATTGTCTTGGCAAAATCCATCTATGAATAATGCAGTGATAAACAAAACGATCATATGAGCTGAATCCACAACATCAAGTTATATTTAAGCAGTTAAATATAAATACGACATCAGCACAATCCACTATTTGTTCTCAATATGTTTTTGTACATTTTGTCAGCCTATATGCAATAAAACTGTAACCTAAACTAAAAAATCCTTCCAATAAACATATAAAGTCAAGATGTGTGTATAGTTTTAAATCTTATATGTATTCTGCAGTGGTGGAAGAAATACTACTTTTCATTACTTAAGTAAAAGTACAGATACCAAAGCAAAGAAATAGTCAAGTATCACATGAAAAAAATATCAACAATAATAAAAAGTACTTTACCTGTTCAAAAATGTAGTGTAGTAGAAAGTACAGATACCTGCTCTCAGATGTATTGAACTTTAAAGAGTGCAGAAATGTAAAAATTATACTTAAGTACAGTACTTAACTACTTTTACTTCATTATGTTTCACCACTGTCTTTTGGAAACCTTATCTGCCTATAAAATCATATGCAATAAAACTGTAATGTCCACTACATAAATATCCTTCCAATAAACATATAATGGGAAGATGGGCGTGTAGTTTGAACTCTTATTTAGTCTGTCAAATAAGATATAGGATTTTGATGGTACCGCAGTGTTTTGTTTTATAGATGCAAAATACTGTCATTATATTTTTATTTAGTGAGGTATATAAGCTGTGTAACATTTGAGGAACTAAGGAGTTTTTTTTTTTTTTTACTCACTATAGCTTTACCAGTGCAGGATAGGGTCACATTTGATAAATTACCTCCAGCCACAAGGGCAAGCAAATAAGTAGTTTCAGTAATTTTGTCACAATTATACAACTACCTCACTCTTATAATTGCCTCACTCTTGTAAATAAGAAAATATTATATTGTAAAAGCAACACGCAAAGAAAATCAGACAAAATAATCATCATCATCAACATCTAATGAACATTTTAAGGATTGCAAGACTGTAAAAAGAAGTGGACTAAGTTATATTGCAAATTTGGAGCTGAGTTCCATATTAGGAAAAGGAACTAATTTATGGACAAAATAGCTAAATAAAAACTCTAGGATAATGTAAAATGGATTAGTAACATTTTAAGACCAAAATGAGGAGACTTACAACAGCACTTAAAAAGACAAGGAGTCCAGTTTCTCTATACATGCATCACGAATTTCAGATTTCCGATCATTGCACAATGCGTACTGGGAAGGATTTTCTGAAAAAGTGAGCATCAAACTGCTTCAATCAAAGGTTTGCATCAAAGGTTTGCAGTCACACAGATTTGATTCCCATTTGCATTTATGGAGTTTGCAAACTTCCGAAGCTCATTTCTCAAGCCATTTTCCGTTGTTAGGACATCCAACAACCACACAATTATGTCCGAATCCCAAACTTAAAATATGACAAAATCAGAACCAGAAACAAAAGCGATATGGTTCAAAAGACTAGAAAAGACTGGAATGGTGGTTTGATGCTCACTTTTTCGGAAAATCCTTCTCAGTTTGCATTGCGCGATGACTGGAAGTCCAAAATTCGTGATGTATGTATACAAAGTGAATTGAGGACAGAGTCGATGGAGCCATGCTCACTAGCGGGTTAGCTATGTCCATTTATGTAAACAGTCTATGACAATCCTGGAAAAAAAGTTTAAGTCTTTATGTTGCATTTTGGGACGACAGGATTATTCTAACGCTTATTCAAGTGAACTAGTAATGTGCCAATGGGTTTGAGAACAATTTCATTAGATTTAAATACATCTTTCATTTACAGTTTGAAAATCTGGTACCTCAGCTGTTCTGTCAATCTTTTATACAAGCCCATTCTTTAAATACAAGCCTATGGGCCACTTTGGGTTTTATCATGAATTTCCCGTATAGTATTCATATTTCCTCGGTGTCCCTGAGATGAGTCCTTCAATAGATGACATGCATATGAAATTCAGCCTATTAAAATTTTGATAAACCTCTACTGTATAAATGTCTGGAGCAAATCTTTCCTCTTTCTTTGGAGAGGTCGCTTATACATCACTGTCATTTAAATCAAACCTAGTAACTGTGGATAAGACCTAATTATGACAAATGACTGATGAAGGCATTACGGAGTCAGAATATTCTATGCGTTCCTATCTGGGAAATCAAAGCCAAAGAGCTTAAATTTGTGATGCCAGTGTGATGTGCCTTATCTTATTTCAGTATATCAACACATGTGTTTGGGGGAGGATGCACTCATGAATAAATATGTAGTCTTTGCTTGTCTGGGCCTACATAAACATTTTATCACCATCATTTTTTCTGTCCAAATGAGCATGCTGTGGCTGCATAGGTCTGATATATGCCCAGTCTATTCAAATTAGGGGATTCATTAATGATATGTCCCACTGACCCAGAAAATAATAATAATAGAAATAAATGTTGAAGATGGTTAAATCTGAAAATGCTTATTATTCCAATGCTTATTATTCCAATTCTAATGCAAAGCATCTGAGCAAGCATCTAAGAATCAGTGTACTCGCAATATCTACACCAAGTTCTAATAAAGTGGGATTTCAATTTAAAATATAATATAGTTTCTTATAGTGTGAGAATTCTAGCATGTATTTATTGGTAATGACAATCAGAAATTGGTATCACATAGAATAAAAGAAATATGATGTTTACTTGATGCATTATTCACCAGTATTAAAAATACTAATATTATATTTCAGTCACATGTGGTTGTAAATGGAGGGACTGGTCTCCATTTAAAATGTTAAAATAATCTACGGTCAGCATACCCGCAGAAAATTTAGAACCTCTCCAAACTCTCTGAGAACTGGTATTTTTTAAAGGTTTCTAAAAGACTTACTGGTTGATGATTTGTTGAGTACTTTGGCACATCTGTTGTTTAAAATGTGCTGTATAAACAAATTGGCTTGGCTTGGCTGTAACTAGCTGGCCCTTGCGTCCATATAACCCAAAGTGACATGCTCCAGCACCAGCACCATTTGAATTAACACCTCTTGTTTATATGAATCTAAATGTATTATTGGGACCTGTTTTAACAACACACTTAGTCAATAGATTTTTGCAAATTATTCACTTGCAGATTGTCTGCAATAATGAGTTAACTGAAGTAATCAAAAGTGTAATCACCTACTCGCCAGCTCAATATGGCTGCATGTACAGATGTCCAATAACATAAAGATCCCATCACCGCGTGACATCATTCCTCCATGCAGGTCGGCACAGCTACCAGATCAATCAGCGCAAAAATTAACCTGAAGAGAATTTTCAATTTCGCATTTGCCATATTGATTGGAAATCGAGTCAATTACGTCGGACAACATGAGATTGAATGCAAGGATCTATACTGCTATGTGCCCAGAAAACACATTCTATTATCATCGCTGGGTAACCACATTAGATATGATCAATTGGGGGATTAGTAACATTGTTTATGCTTCAGAGAACAAAATGTGGACAAAATAACAAGGCTTGAACATTAGGGCATGTCCATAACAGCCTATTATGGGTTTGTTTGCGGCTGGCTCCACAAACCTGCCATTGTAATCTTGTGGCTTTTTGTGAAAATATATATTGAGTTTTGTTTATTTCTGCTGATAAAGAAGACTTTAAACTTTGTGCCAGTTTTTGTTTCACGTGGACAGAGATATTAAAGGTCCTGTATTACACAAAATTGACTCTTGTGATCTTAAGGCATGTTATAATGTTGTTACCCCATCAAAAACATAGCCAGATTTGTTTTTTTGTTTGTTTGTTTTTTTGTTTGTTTTGTTTGTTTTATTATTATTTTTTATTAGTCTTGTGATGTCATGTAGTGGTATTTTCAAGTTAACAGCTACATTTTACCTTTTGTTTAGTAGAGATTGGCAATTCCAGGGTTGAAATTATCCAAATGATTCTAGTGAAGGTATATGGCGTTTAAAAATACAGTGGAGCACTTTCTGTATTAGCACTTAACATCACAAGGAACAGAGTGTTTTCAGAGTGTTTCTAAATATGCAGGCTTTGGGTGTTAAACATGTGTGAATGAAAGAAAACACAACTCCAGGTCTGTTTGTGATGAGGAAACAACATTATAACATAGATCAGAAAATATACGGGCCCTTTAAGCATAAACCAGACTATATCATCTCCAATCTGATTCAAAAGTTAAACTCTTAATTCTACCACAGACTTGTGACGTGTCCTCCAGCTCAGTTTTATAACAGGGTTTCCAGAATGTTGCGATGTCACATGAACATAACTGATTTGTCTGTGGGGATGTTGAGACTGAACTGTAGCGGTTTTGTTTTCTAACATCACTGTTTTTAATCTGCTTTTTTAGAGCTTATGAAACTAATCGTGACACACTGTGACACTGCAATGGTTTTTACCATATGGTTTATGCAACTGTGAGTCAGCAGCATGGGCCGGGAAAGTACAAAAAATAAGAGAGGTAAAAGTAGGTGCTGTTTGTAGAAGTGCTTTTTATATGGCAAAATGTATCACTGACATTGCTATTTCATATTTAGATTATGTACTCTGGTTGAGTTGTGTGTTATACAGAATACTTTTATTTAATTATCCATTTAAAGAAATTAATCCCGTGAGTAATAATAGTAAATGTGTGAGCTCATAGGTAGATTTGTTTACTTCAGAAAAAAAAAAAAAAGATATAGATAAATATAAGATATATAAGATATGGGTAATTTTACATGAAAACAATCAAGTCTCAGTACACTCCATTTCCATCTCAGGAACATAATACTAGCAAACAAGGAAGCATTCACATCCTTTGGGAGGACATCTGAGCCTTGAAAACTGGCATCTCAGTCTGCCACTTCTATTTCAGCCATCACAGGAAACACGCGCACCCATAGTCGCTGTCGCCACTGAACATAATCTATATCTTAGAGGTGATTTGGGGGACACATCATAATAGGCTGTTGCCTGATTTAACCCATTGTAGCCCATGACAGTGAAGTCAAATCATTGCTTGTGGAGGCATAATTGATCTTGAGAGGGCATGGTAATTGACCTTGCCTGGGAGGACAGGGTGGTTTGGGTGCTGAGCCAGCAGGAGTGGGGATCTGAAAGAAATGCCACAGTGATAAGGATGAATTAATGTTGTATTTTAGCAATAATGTAAAAAAATGGAAATATATAAACTATATTTCATCATTTGGTCCTTTTGGAATGTATTTCCAATACAACACTTAAAATAGCCTGAATATATTGTGTAAGCCTGTTATTACCAAACAAGACAGTAACCCCATCCTTACACGTGGCCAGAAACAACGGAAGTGGTTGGAGAGACAGAGAGTCTCCACATCATCACCAGCATCACCAGAGGCTGGCATCATTACGCACTGTCAGGCTTTGACGTAGAAACAGAATATCAAGCTATTTCTCGCCAGTGTTGTTCATGGTCATTCTATTTGGAAACTGTATCTAGACAAAATATTGAGATATATGCTACATAAATGAAAAAAAAAAAAAAAAAAGAAAGAAAAAGAAAAGTGTAATTTCAGTTTGGAAATAAGCGTATGTTATATTTTTAGAATTACCATCAGTACGCAGCGCATTTCTCTCAAGTACGAGGTCTTCTGGCGGTTCAGGTTTATGTGAGGTAACAACTGCAGCTGCTGCATTCAGGTGGTAGCGCTGCAGTGTGGACCTGATGAGCTGGTACAGAAGGACCGGGAACGTCCTGTTCATGCATTTGGCGCGTGATATAGCCTAATTATAAGCTGTTCGGAAAAGCTGCCATCTATCTGTGAAATGTGGTTAAACGGAGAGGTAAACAGATGAACAATTTTAATTTCTCCTAGAATGGGAAGAATGGGAAAGTGACTACAACGTACAGTGGCCAAATCTGGAGCCGATGGTACTATAAATAAAATTGGCGTCCTGACTGACTACGCACAAACGAGTCGGAAGAGGGCAGTGATAGTAGGAGGAGGTTTCCTCTCGCTCATCGCTGATCTGAACAGGGCCATCTCCTCTCCTCCCGTTTCCACCAATGAGCCCAATGAGCTGAGCGCGCACCGCCCACTGTCGGCGTGTGTATTTTTTCTGCTCCTTCCCTTCTCTTTTTTTCGTCTACACCAGAGCTGGATGTGTAGATCGTCACATGTTGTTCCCCTTCTTGGTTCGCACACTAGCAGACATGTGTTATTTATTGCCCAGCTGGGAAGACGGACGGACGCACTACCGGCTCTCGTAGAGGATTAAAATAACAACTCAACGAAAAGGAGCGTTTTATCCGAAAGTGAAAGACGAGAGAATGGCGAGTCCGCCAAACACGGGAGATCAGCCGATATTACCCAGCAATACGAGCGCGAAGGTGAAGAAGTGCGGCTATTTGAAGAAGCAGAAACACGGTCACAGGCGCTTTTTCGTTTTGAAGGATCAGAGTGACGGCTTCCCTGCGCGACTGGAGTACTACGAGAGCGAGAAGAAATGGAAAAATAAGTCGTCCGCAAAGAGAGTTATACCGCTGGACTCCTGTCTGAATATCAACAAGAGAGCGGACGCCAAATACAAGTATCTCATTGCTCTTTACACCAAGGACGAGTATTTCGCTGTTGCTGCAGAGAACGAGCAGGAGCAGGAGAGCTGGTACCAGGTTTTAACAGATTTAATGTCAGAGGGAAAAGTCTATGACGGCTCCGCGTCAAACTCTGCGTCCTCGCTCGTGGGCTTTGACGAGGCGAGCTACGGTGTAATAACGCCGGTGTCTGCAGCCTATAAGGAGGTATGGCAAGTCAACTTAAAATCTAAAGGCTTGGGGCAGAGCAGAAATTTGACAGGGGTTTACAGACTGTGTTTGTCCAGTCGGACTATCAGTTTTGTGAAGCTCAACTCGGAGGTCGCCTCCGTCATTCTCCAGCTAATGAATATACGGAGGTGCGGCCACTCTGACAGCTTTTTCTTCATTGAGGTTGGTCGCTCTGCTGCCACGGGTCCCGGGGAGCTGTGGATGCAGGCAGATGACTCTGTGGTTGCGCAAAACATCCACGAAACTATTTTAGAAGCAATGAAAGCCATGAAGGAGCTGTCGGAATTCCGTCCGCGCAGCAAAAGCCAGTCATCCGGGACCAACCCCATATCTGTGCCCACACGGCGGCACCTGAACAACCCCCCTCCCAGCCAAACAGGGCTTCCCCGTCGGTCACGCACTGACAGCATGGCCGCCACTTCACCAGTGAGCAAATTCTCCTCGTGTAGAATACGCACAGCCAGCGAGGGCGATGGCACCATGACACGCCCCTTATCCGTGACGGGTAGCCCCTTAAGCCCCGGGGTCCATCGGACACTCTTGAGCAGGTCTCACACCATCACAACACGCCCCACACGGACATTTGAGTCTTCGTCCCTCCAGCACAGTAAATCTATGTCAATGCCACTGTCTCACTCCCCACCCATGGGTGCCCCCAGCCTTGTGAGCCTGTCATCCTGTCCTGATAGCAGCGCGCCTCGCCCGTCCAGCTGTACTGCCTCTTTCTCCGGCTCTCCCAGTGACGCTGGCTTCATCTCCTGTGAGGAGTATGGCTGTAGTCCTGCAGATATGAGGGACATCAGGTTACCCCTCTCTGTGCGCAGCAACACCCCCGAATCTATCAGAGCAGACACACCCCCATCCCGGGACGGCAGTGAGCTTGACGGCTACATGGTGATGGAGCGGCAAAACCAGAATGGTCACAGACGGGTCCCAGAACTAGATAAAAGTTACCGTAAACGCACTTATTCTCTCACTACCCCTCGCCAGCAGAGGGGTCCTCCACAAGTGTCCTCTGCTTCACTGGACGAGTACACTCTAATGAGGGCAACAAACACCAGTGGCAGTCAGGGCTCTCGCAGGTGCCACACGACCTCTCCTAAAGGGACTCATCCGGACGACTACAGGCCAGTTCAAATGAGCACTGACAGCATCCCTGATGAGAATGGCTACATGCCCATGATGCCAGGTGTGGCACTGCAGACACCAAGGCCTAGGGAGGACTCCTACATGCCAATGAGTCCTATGTGTATCTCTGCCCCAACAGATCATTAACCCACGCTCACACTCCTCAACTGTGCTGGCCCCACGCACTGACTCCCCTGGGAGTGTCTCACTGGAGGACAGTGGCTACATGCCGATGTGGTGTGGGGCCCGTATGTCTGTAGACAACACAGAAGGAAAGGTCTCAAATGGAGATTACCTGAACATGTCTCCAGTGGACCCGTTGGTGTCTTTTACCCCTCCAGATTACATCCTCAGCCCCACAGAGCCCCACCCTCGACAGGCCTTCTCTCACAGCTCTCTCTCACATGCACTTAAGGGCCCACTGCAGAGGAAAGGCTCCACAGACTCAGACCAGTATGTGCACATGTCCATACAGAAACAGAGGATAGAAGAGGAGTCGAACCCCTGTCCTACATCTGTGGGAGAGTCACTCACCACTGCATCTCTTGAGCATGGCATCCTGTACACCATTCAGAATAGCTCGGTCTGAGGGGGGCCTGAGCCATAGGAACAGGGCGTGTCGTCCCACACGTCTGGCACTGGAGTCTCTCAGAACTTTACCCTGCATGAGTGAGCACCCCCTGCCTTCAGAGCCCCGCAGCCCCGGAGAGTATATCAACATTGACTTCAGCACTTCAACCCGTGAGTCTACTGCCCCCCAATCCTCTGATGGTTATATTGGCTCCCCAAAACACCGGCCTCAGGCCCTGAGCTCCCCTCTCCTGCTCAGTGAACAGCAGGGGCTCAAACAGGAAAGTGACCTGAGTGTGGAGACAGAGGCTCAGGTGGGATGTCAGCCAGCCCCGGTTAGGGACGATTACACAGAGATGTCTTTTCCTCCTGTCTCCATCCCTGCCCTTCCCACCAGCCCCACCACCTGTGTTCAGAGACTCAGCCTGGATAACCCTCTGGTGGAGGAGGTACCCCCAGCTCCAGTGGACTCTTTTCTCTCAGGCGCTCCATCTTTATCTGTGAACCTTTTAGATCCCCACAGAGGAGCCAAAGTGATCAGGGCAGACCCCCAAGGTCGGAGGAGACACAGCTCTGAGACCTTTTCCTCCACCACCACTGTAGCACCTGTGTGCCCATCCTTTGCACCTGACATCAAGAGGCACAGTTCTGCTTCTGTTGAGAATGTATCACACAGCGTTCATGCCTCGGATGGACCGGACATGGAATATGGCAGCCCCATGTGCAGGGAGACCTCAGCTGGTTTTCAAAACGGACTAAACTACATTGCCTTAAACTTAATGGAGGGAAATCTTGGAGCATGTGATGGACTTCTAAGATTCAAGGCTGCATGTGGCTGCAAAGGAGGGATGAACGGATTCAACACAAGCCCCTATGCCAGCCTGGGATTCAAAGAAACCGCTACTGCTGTGAAAGGTGAGCATTTTTCTACAACTCAAGTATTCATTCATAAAATGAGTGGGGTAGAGGCCTGCCTGTGAAGTCAGGGCTACTATGCTCACAGCAAAGAGATTTGGCAGGCTGCCTGTTGCCATGGTGATGCTAAACCAATTGTAATTTTACTCTAGTAATGATTGTTATTTGTCTTTATCTACTACTACTTAACAATGCACAAATTTCCCAGCCTACTACGCATCACTGACACAGCTTGTATTTGGATTGTTTAAATTAAACATTTAAATCCATAAAATACTGTGGGAAGTGGACTTGTTATGCTCCAGGGTGTAGGCTGTGATGTTTAGATAGGATTAGTCACCTACCGTCACACCCCTGACACACAAATCTAAAGGCTAAGGGGATATGTTTACTATTGCTAATGAGATTCAAGGAAGTCTGTTATTTATCATCGGCAAACAAACACTGTCAAGTTATCTGTACATCCAAACTTTTATTTTGAAATATGAGAGCTGGGTGTCTTATTTAGTTTAGGCTAGCTTGATATCACTGCTGCTGCCTATTTGTATGAATGGTCTGCTCCAGTCTGCCCCTCGCTGACGCACTTTCACTACAACGTCAGTGTTTCAAAATCCTCTGATTCTAGCACAGTGACGCATGAAGCAACGTGGATAGAAGAAAATCGTTATATGAGTAGAAATTGCCTTTCTATTTGGTGTTAATATTTTAATGAGACCCTTATAGCTGTGAATATTACTTGAGCAAGAGAGCACAGAGCAGCATGGCACAAGTTGCTGCAAAGAAAAGGTCAGAATGAATCAGAAATCTGTGAAATGTAAGATTTAATTGCGGCTTGGTCATACTTTTGTGTTTGTGAATTGACTTTTGTTGAATAGGCCTGGTGGTAACTAGCGCAACAGGGCATTTGGTACAAAAGTGATAGAGTTCACCAGAAAAACAAGTGAGTCAGTTGTTGTGCACCAATTGTCAGGTACTAGGTTTCAGGGCAGGAATGCAGGGCAGTGTGCAAAGGTTGTTGGGAGACATGAATGCTCATTTTGTTTGGTTTGTGTTGTGGGAGTTGGAAAGAGTTGGGGACTTTGTGGAATTGTGGTACAATTTATTCTACATGTTACAAGATACAGGATTTTTTAATACTAGAAAAACCTACACGCTTTACTCGCCTAAACAGGAGTAAGATAGGATTTAACCTGCCCTAAGCTATGTGTATCCGGGGCTGAATTGTGTCTAGGTATATTGTGTCATCATATTTGACTCCAAACATGTGGCACCCTTCCACCCATTGTCTCCTAACACCTATGTCCTTTCACCTTTTATGTTTTTTGAAAAATAATATGCAAACTCCAAAGCTTGGTAGGACAAGTTTGACCAAGGCTATGAAAGTGGAGGAGGGTTAAATACAATGGTGGTGAAGGTTGAATGGTTTGTTTGGTTTTTCAGTAGCAACTACTAGTATGGGAATGAGGAAGTAAGACATGACAATTATGTGCCACTCTCTATTATTCATTATGTAATTTTTTTAAACAAAGGTGTGGAATAGTAATCTTAATCTTCAAATAGTTGTTTATGTAGTGGCAAAGAGTTGATGACTAATCCTGGTTTGAGAAAAACAAATAATGTGTTATGACAGTGATGGAGAGGGAATGAACTTTATCCTTTCTAATTGGTAAAATGCAAATTCACTTGCATATCCGGTTACCTCAAAAAAAGGTTAGTCCGTTAGATGACTGATGGGTGAGACACTGTTGTGTTTGGGTTTGGGATTGACATGAAGAGTACTACTGAAGGAGGCACCGGGGAGGCAGGAGGGAAGAGCCTTTTATTTGGTTTGCAATGCACACTCTCTGTCATGACTCCCAATGTCAGCTTTGTGACCTTTGAACTAGTAATATTTAAGAAAAATCAAGAGAAAACTGATCAACCCATATACTAGATTATAGTCAAGAGGCAGATTTATGTTTAATCTGTACTATATTATTTTTTAATTATTGTTATTGACTGTTTTGAAGCTTATACCTTCATACAAGTATCTAGTTAATATGCAGTTTTTACCATATGTTGCTCTCTAATACTGTAATGATCTCGTGTTAGTGGAGAAAACTCGATTCACCCCATCAATGATTTTATTTACACACCTAGAAAGAACCTCCCCCCTTTTTTCTTGAGCCCACCCCAAGTCACATTTTCTTCACGTACATGCACGGGCCTCAGCAGATGGTGAAGAGTGGGGGGAGAGGGGGAGAGAGAGTCAGAGGGTTTTTGCACCTGCCTCGCCAAGCACTGCTCACTGGTTATCTGGCCCTTCACTGACAATACGCTAATGACTGGCCACCATCTGCCACAACAACAACACGAGAGAAGGTGGGGGCGTGGCCAAGCAGCCTTTTATATTCCAAGAAACCCTAAACCCCTCCCCCCTCCTTCAGTTCTCCAGGCCTTGGTTTCTGTTTTTCAGAAATCATGTGATTTTTGCCCCCTGCTCCCAAACACACATACACACCTCCCGACTCTGTTTTCTGACCTCAATGCACTGTCTCCATCAAGAATTGGTACGGGAAATAAGATGCTAATAAGATGCTAGTTTGTTATTTCTGATTTGTCACATAGTACTGCACTTGCAATAACAACCAGTCCTGAAGAAGTCTCAAGATTATGCTTATCAAGTGGTTGATAAGATAACATATTCATAACAAAAACAAATCATTTTGTATTTTGCCCAATATTTAAAATCAAAGACAACAACAACATTCTGCAAAAAAATACACACAAAAATATGTATTTACTTGGTTAGGTGTTGCGTTTTTCACCTCCCTATCCTATGTCCATATGAAGCCCATCTTAATGTCAGTGCATGTTTACTTGCATCGTTTTGTCAAATTCAGCATGCACCTCTCACCTGTTTCATAGCCCCTCCCCTCTTCACTAGACACACATTCAGCAGCTCCTATCTGATACATAACTCTTGTGCGAAGTAGGGCGGGATGTTCCAGCTCTAGATAACAACAAAGTCAAACCTAGCGTATCCTTAATTTAGCTTAGAGGGAAAACGGATTACATTCACTTCGGGATTAAGACATTGTTCAGTAGCTTGTTTTGTCTGTGAGCTAGAAGAGTGTCTGTGGGGCTGTAGTGTGTGTAGTGCACTCTGTGTAGCCTGTTTAAATACACAGACACACCTCAGAGGCTCAGGTGGCTTCTACGTGTTAAAAAAAAGCTCCCATTCATAAACTGTCAAAACTTTATGCTGTATTTGCTTTGTGTTGCTTCCCCAAGGCGTTGCTGCGTGGGAATTGTCATAGAGTGGAAATACATTAGGCAACTGTTTACTTACAGTAGCAGTGGCTCTGTGGCAATACCTTGTAATGTTGAGCAATGTGCAGGACAAAGATACCACGTATACGACATAATGATAGATGATATAAGTTTATGTACATAGTCATATCATAATAGCATTCTGTTTACAGGAATGGATGTTTATTTTGGAAAATAACAGTAATTAACAAACAGATTAAACAGTTTTATTTACAATAAAAAGTGAGTAATATAAAACAATTAAGGTAACAAAAATTCTGTAGTTTAAAGGGCCCATATTATGCTATTTCTGATCTAAGTTATAACATTTTTCCCTCATCAAAAACATACCTGAAGTTGTGTTTTGTTTTTCATTCACACGTTTAACACACAAATCTTGCATATTTAGGCTGAGTTCTTCCCTCAAATGGAAAACATTGTTCCACCTTGTGAGTGGTTTAATAATTCCAGCCCTGGAATTGCAAACCTCTTCTGATCTAAAGGTAAAATATAGCTGTTAACTTGAAAACTAATGCTTCATGATATCACAAGGTGGAACAGAGCATTTTGAGTTTGGAGATTAAGACAAACTAATAATAAAGGGTTATTCGGACATGTTTAAATGAAACAAAACACAACTCCAGGTATGTTTTTGAGGAGGTAACGACATTATAACATGGCTTAAAGCTCACAAGAGTCCATTTTCATAGGACCTTTAAAAACAATATACCCTTGTGGTAAAAACCCAAGTTAAGTGCGTTGTTTTTGTTTTGGTGGTCGAGACCAGAAGTGGAGAGGTCAGAGGTCGCGAGTCAGTCACTGCCTGGCCGAATGGCGTAGCTCAGGGAGGAGTCAGAAGGGAGCAGGAATGTAAACAGCTCCGATCTTCAGCTATAGACGACAAGGGGGACACTAGCATTAACTTATTTGCCAACCAATTTAAAGAATATAAAAAACAATGCCTGGGTGATTAATTTCCCTGGATGCTAGTGCTATTTAAAAACAGCTGGAGCGGTTTTCCTCCAAAGGAGCCATTTATTTAGCTACGACAACAAGAACTACTCGAGCAGGCATATTAGTAGACATGGGGATGTTTACTCTGCTCTTCCAGCTTTGGAGATGGAGCCACGCTAATACACCTCTTTGTGTGTGTGTCATAGACCTGAATGGAACATGGCTAATTTTAGCTTGTGAGAACTAAATAAATAATGAAGACAGGCTTGGTGTGTTTGTGTGAGTTTGGACAGGGGGCACCCATGTGTAATCGAAGAGGGGAGGGGGCTTTAGAGGGAGGGAGTGGAAGGAGCCATTGAGTTCACTCCCTGTCAGATCTCTGCCCTATCCTCTCAATAACACCCCCCTCTACCCACCCAAAATCTTACTTGCCACCCACAAGCTTTCTTCTGATACGTGTTTCAATAGCAGTGTGGGTGGTGCGTGGATGGACCCTATGCCTGACCATTGCTCAGTGGTTAAATTATAATGGTCAAAATTAGATCTAAAGAAAAATATTACTTAATCAGACTTAGACTTAGACTTAATCAAGTCTTAATAAACCTTTTTACTATACTTTGATTAGCCTTAATAAAGCATCAATTTAGGATTTAGGGTTTGGTTACTAATTAAGTCCTATGCCTGAATCATTGTTAGTAAACTATTCAATATGGATTATTGATTTATTCATGCTTTATTCAGTGTAATTTAAGTGTAGTTATTATGAAGTGAAATTAATAATCAAAATCTATGTGTCAAATAGATAGGGTTATAAGGGATAGCAGCAGCATGAAAACATCAATACATTCTTAAGGCAATTCAATAGCTGCATTTGATTTGTGCTCCAAAAACCAAAAGTATCATTTTGCCCCAGATTAATGTAAAGTTATGTAAGGCGTCTGACGTACTAATATTACAAACAACATACCAAAATATCAAAAATATTGTTCAACTCTTTACTCCTATGTACTCTATATCTCCACCTGGTTCCTAATCAGTAAGTGATTCAGCCTGCTTCCCGATCCTTCTCAGTCATTCTCACCCAAGTGTCTGGCTCCATGGTTCCCCCCTACACACACACACACAAACACACACACACACATACACAAGCACATACACGCACACACATACGTAGACCCTGAGTCCCATGACCTCACTGCATTCCCGGTGCTGCCTGTCAGGTTGATTCTGTTACTGTGCTTTTCCACCACACTCTCTCCCACCCAACTGTTTCTATTTTGCCCTGTGCCATGTAGACCCTTCTCCGGTGGTCCTAAATGTGGGTCTTGTACAGTAATTTTGAGTTATGCTGTATAGTTGAATCCTCACAAATGCTCCTATTTATTTAGTTTATTTATGAGACAGGGGCAGTGCACGATATACATTAACCCTAACAGGAGAGATGCACTAGAGCTAATTTCCATCTTATGCCATATTGCTATTAACACCATGAAACTGTACCTTTTGCGCTTGGTGATATGGTGGTAACAGTTAAAGTGTTATCTCATCCCTTCTACAATATGCTATTTTAGTCTGTTTCTCCATTTAATGCAGCTGTCTGCTCAAACAGACCTTTTTTTGTACCCACTTCTTCTGCTGGTCGACCTCTATAAGGCTCTGAGTGAGAAACGCAGGATGCAGTCAATCACAGCGAAGTGTGAACTTTAGATTTACTTTTTCTAGGCAATAAAAAATATAAACTGTAAAGGAATCATGATGAATAAAAGGAAAATCTTGTTAAAATTAAGATCATTATTTAAAATTTCTGCGAGCTCACAAATGCAGAAAGTGATTTGAATAGTTTGGGCAAGTGTTTATACCAGTTGTGATACTACTACTCCTACTGCTAATTACCAATACTACAACCACTACTATTATTTACTATTTGTTTCCAATAATACAACTGCTTCTGCTACTACAGCTACTACACTTTCCATTTTAATATTTAACAGTCAACTCTTGGTCTTGGCTTTGGAGATCAATTCTTAACTTGCTGATTGTTTATAAACTAGGCTCAGTTTCTTCCGCTGTGAGTGAGAGGGGCGGGCAGTGAGAACAGACGTGCATGTGTTGGTGTTTGGTGGGAGTCACTGAGGAGGGGTACAACAGCGCGCCTCGTGAATGGGAGGTTTGTTGTAGAGAATGGCCATCGCATACAGCTTTGTGAAAACAGCTCTTGTGTTGGCTAAGGGAGAAAGATGAGGAGACCGGATCGCACTGGGGGAAAAGAGAAATGCAGGCCCTATGTGTGACACTTCCGCTCCCATTTGATCGCCACATGCAAATGAAACCACACAAACAAGTACACAGGGTCAGGGGTCGGCGCCGCTTTCCACTGGGGGAAAAGGCAACACTTTGAAGAGTCTGGGTTGGTGGTGGCGGAGGGAGGTTTGGGCAACACAATATGAGAAAACACATCAGCAACATGGCAACAATGTTATTATTATAGTTTGATATTTGGATGAGGGTTGCAGAGCTTTGAAATCGAATTCTGATTTCTGACCAGTATTGCAATTGTGATTTAGGTTAGCCAATTGCGGTATGTTTAAAAAGTGGGATTCAGTCAGCAGTGCACATTTTCAACACACCCATGAGCACATATCAGAGAGAAATTAAATATAAAGTGCTAAACTAATACAAGAATCCCATGTACTTCACAGCAGTTTGCAAAAGTTTAAACATGAGGGCAAACATTTTTCCCCTAAATTGACAGGATACTTTGTTGTTTCTTGTGGACATTCTATTACCCACAAAAATTGTGACTTCTGTGACTTGGTTATTGTACCAATTGCAATTTTGATTCGATTGCAATATATTCTGCTGCTCTAATTTAGAGTTGACATAGTTATTTTTTTCAAAAACAACCCTACATATACATAATATTGTCCAGTTGCACAAGAGAAACAACAAAATTTTTGACATTTACTGAGAAAATGTACAAGCACTGAATTCCAATAATGGGTGTATTATTCCAACTTTATTGACAAAGGCGTGTTTTTGTTATGAAATGTGGCAATGAAAAAATCCTCCTGTACATCATGCAACCCGAATGGAAATAGGCAGCTATAGTCGTATGTTTGTGTGCAAAACATATGACAGTTTGGTGTATTGTTTTGGTGGTTAGCGGTGGGGGTACCT
Source organism: Boleophthalmus pectinirostris (assembly GCF_026225935.1). Classification (NCBI taxonomy): domain Eukaryota; kingdom Metazoa; phylum Chordata; class Actinopteri; order Gobiiformes; family Gobiidae; genus Boleophthalmus; species Boleophthalmus pectinirostris. The sequence continues at coordinate 18,480,527 of NW_026570970.1, read as the reverse complement.
GCATTGGGAGGGGGGCTGTTATCACTAGAGACCGCTCTGTGTCAGCTGCGCAGTGCTGCTAAATGCCAGTGTGTTTATGTCCCGCTGTGAGAGCACCTGCTGTACCAGAGCCTATGTACGAGGGACACAAACAGTGGAGGAGAGCCACTTTAATGACGGCTCACTCCCACTCGTAGTGAAGGGGGAGGGGCCTGTGCTGTTGACTCTCGGACACAAACAGGTTAGGCACTGAAGGAACAGCTTTCATGTATTTTATAGTATCAACAGTGGTTCAGCGTGAGCCTGAACTCCATATATGGTTACAGGGCTTCCCAAGAAAATATGCTAATGCAATTTAAAGCAAAGTTGGTGACATTTCCCCTCACCATTTGAACTACTAAACTGATTAAATGCTCCAAATGTGTATTAATGGGTTTCGATAAGCCAGCCTTAACAAAAGTAAAATAATAAAGTAAATATAAAAAAAAAAACTATGTACTAGTTTTGAATATGACAAAATCATAAACTGTCAATGGTGTGTTCGTATGAAGTAAAACCACTAACATATGTTTCCTTTCTTATTTTCCAGAATGAAGACGGAGGGTCACCCCACGCCCCCGTTCTCCTTGTTACCACGACGACAGCTGGACCATTTGCTGCAGCCCAAGTCCTTCGACCTTTGACCTTTATGCCGCCTTTGAGGGTCATGGGGACGGCCATCGTCATGACAACACAGACACTTGACCCTTTCCCCCAAATTTTTCCCTCTGTTTTTCTCCACACCAAAACATTGAGGCGCCATCTCTGCTGCTGTTATAGAGTACTTAACCAGGACTGAAATGGACTTGGGATTTAGAGTATTTATATCTGTTAGACCTGCAAACCTCTCTGCAGTATACGATGTTATTTACCATTGTTCACTTTTAACTGGTTGGTAGCCAGAAGACCCTTGCATGAAAATCTGTGAACCAAACCTGGAGAACACATGCAAAAAATGCATACAGATTCCATATATTTATTTATTTATCCAGTATGTATGCCTCTGAAGAATGTGTGAATTTCTAAAGAGATTATTCTGCAAAAATGGCATTTGTGAAGATTTTAAGATCAGTTTTGCTTAAAGAAAACCTACCTCACCATTTGCCGGGTTGGTACCAGTTCACACAGACAAAATTATAATGAATATTATATGATCATATTTATTTTCAGAAGTGAATGTTTTTAACTCACCAGTCCAAAGCCTTACCCATCCACCGGGCCTCTTCTGGTGGATAATTTTTTTTAGTTTGGACCTATAAACACGCAGTATATCAAAGATCACTTAAGACTGAATGTTTGGCACAGTAGAATGAGATTTATTTTGTTTTCATTAGAACAGTGAAATGTATCCAGAGCAGAGTAATATATTTATTCAGATGACAGCAAAAGAGTAGGAAGTGCTGATTCATACACACTTGGATGGAGAGGATTAAGCTGTATGTCATGGGTTAGCCTAGCGTGTCCTTGGTCGACCCTGAGTTCACATGTAACTGGTCTCCCATCTCTGCACCTTCAGCACTCTCACTCCGGTGCCCACTCATTCACGGGACAGGAACAAACAAAAACACTCATTAGTAGTTAATGAACGACTAATACAGAATGGCTCTCGTCTCAGCGATGCCCACCAGATGATGGCTGGGGCAGGTGGGGGCGGGGCCTATTAGTGCGGTCAGGGCAGGACACTTACCCTTGGACTGAGCCACTCCTGTAGCTAAGAGGCCGCAAGACAGGCCGGGCGCGCCACAGCTAATGCACGGTGTTGCACTTACCAAGTTTCTCGATTGTAACACAAGACACGTTGAATGTAATATTTGTTCCAAGCCTGGGAACATCAGCGTCAACGGATACCACCGCCACAACACCTACTAAACACAGGGGTAGATTCTATAACAGACACAAATTATTCTCCATCGTTTGCAAAGAGAAACATACCAGGGGACGCATCTTAATTTATCTGAATTCACTGGTACTTAACCTTCGCCTATATATTGTACATAGTGTGAGAATTCATTGCTGCAGAAGCGATGTTAAGTTAATAAGTTATGTTTGTTTTGTATATATCCTTGTATGTGTTTGAGTGAACTTTCTGACAACAAAAGCACTAATTGTTAAGTTATATGCTAACCTGAACGGTTTAGCTCTGATTTTTTAAAAACTCTTGTGAAACAAATGCCACTATGAGGACATTTTCTATTGCGGTTCTAAAAACGACTTTCAGATAAATTCTTGTTACTTGACACAATTAATTGTTATAGGTACAACACAAATGGCATATATGCAATATTTACACTTTTTTGAAAATTAGTTTACAAAGACATACCAAATGTATGAATTTAATTAATAATATTTGTTAAAATAAAATTATTGCTGTTTGTACATTTCTTCTTCGAAATTGACGTTTTGTTTGTTTTTGCTAATTAAGCCTATTGGTGTTTTAAGCAGTGTTTTTTGCATTTGGATAATGTTTTTATCGCCATCTAAAAGGTTACAGTATGGGCTTCTCTTGCTGTGTCTTCTCATTGTAAATATTTCATACGGATTGAATATTGTGATGCTACTAAGAGATGATAATTTTAACTTAATTCATTGCTTTAGATTGTACCAAGTCTTTATAGACACATGCAATAAATAATGTTATTTAAGAAATCTGTGTATTTGCCCTTGTTTTTGTCCTGTGTACCATATATCAGAAATTCACTGAGCTTTTCATGCCTTGTTTGTATAGTCGGCAGCAGATGTTTTAAAGCCACACTCCTCCCTTTTGAGAAATTGCACAAGGAGGGTGTAGGCATATATAAGCTAGCGGAGCCTTCAGCATTAGCATTGTTATTGTTTTTATACTAGGCTCCAAGGCCCCACCCCCTGCAATAGTAATTAGACCAGCGTGTTGAAACAGTCCCCCAAACAAACGGGCCGGGGAGGGAGCTACATTGATAGGATTATAATTTTGTACCCTTAGCCATATGCTGTCAGATTATTCATTCTCACAAGTCTGTTAATTAAAATGGTAATTAATGCTGTGAAATAGGTCTAATTGTCTGGGGCAGCCTAGTGTGTTTAGCTTTGTGTGCCTACATGCTCGTACTCCATACTCAATAGGAGAGGGGGTAGTGAGCTGGGGACAGGGAGATGGGGAGAGGAACAGCTGTAAGAATAGGACATTTCACACACAGTTTAAAGACCACAATGATGGATGAGCTTGCCTGAAGCTGTTCTGATGTTTGTCTGCACCAATTTGATCCTTTGTCTACTCCAGATATTAAGTAAAAGCTGTCATCACAATAGTTAATATTAATTACGCGATAGGATTGCAGTAATATGGTCCATAAATAAAAGATCAAATATACCACATAAAATGCAAAGAATAACATAGGCTACTACTACAAATATTACCATTACCACTACTACTAATAATACTCATTTATCATGTCTATTTGATCTTAAGTATTATTTCAACACCACATTACTGCTGGATTACTATAAAAACTAAAGTAAGCCTACTTTGGTTACTATATTGCCAGTAATACCACCAAGTATTTGTTTTAACATGTACTATACTTTTGGAGGGTGATCACCTGCTTGTCATAGAGACATTATTGCTTCACCTGGGATCTTCCACACAATATAATTTAACTTATATATCTTGCATTTATTCATCTACCTGTGTGTCTCCATGGTGACAGACATGTTTATTGATGTAATTTGGAACATTCTAGGGCAAAGCAATAACTTTCTTCAGGGAGACAAGCAAGTGACGGAGTCTCCACTGGTAAAGTTATGCACTGTTTAATCTACCATCACTACCTCAGCTGTTATAGCACCACCCAAGCTGTAATGATAGAAAGATGCTGGATGGAGAAAGAGCACAATGCTGTCCCTTAGAGGTAAGTCTGTTTCACTCTTCACTCTCTGACCTGTCCCTTTGTCCTCCTGCAGTCAAGAGACAGATAGGGCAGTTCTGCAGTGTGACCAGTGATGCAGTCTGCATGAAGCAAATCTCCACTGCTGTCCAGTCTTTAACTTTAATTACACCGCCTCATTTGTCTCAATAATTGATAAAGAATGAGAAAAGATTATGCTATGGACTATCAGGAGTACTGAAAAAGCCAAATAACAAATACTAACTACTCAGTTACTATTACCACCCACTTTTCATGTCTAATTTGAGATTTTTCTTTTCTGCTCTGGTTTACCAAGTTTATAAAATTAATTTATTTTGCCTAACAACAGAGGTGGGTGCTAAGCTGCATTTACTTGAGTAACATTTTAAAGAAATTGTACTTCTCTGAGTAGTTTTCATACACTATACTTCACAATCTATTTGAGTTTCGTTTTCCTTCCCAGTGTGACAAAAGTTTTTGAAAATAATAAATGAATATGTTCCTCATACTGCTCCTTCACATGTGACTTTGTTTTTTCGTATTTTTGAGTTCAGTCCCTTGAAAATATCATAATTTGTGCTTTATTTAATGTTAAGTACTTCCAATTACAATAAATTCATATTATAAATTAGAAGTTATGTCCAGATGATGTCCAGAGTAGATGTTTCCCCAAATACTTTTTTAACTTTTACTTGAGAATTTTATTTACCACAACTTTGAACTTCCACTTGAGTATATTTTTCATACCAACCTCAGCTTAACAATATTCCCCAAACCAATGTAAACCTATACCCCTGCTCTGTCTGTATCTGTGGCGTCAGCTGCCCGTGCAACAGCACACCGGGGTAAAGAAGTCGTGGGCCCTGGGGAATCATGGTCCGTATGTCCAGAGACCTGCACAAGCTCCAGAGGAAATGGATGCTTCCGGAAAAGCTGTGTGGGACACTCATACCACTACATTAGCAGCTTGGTGTGTCTCTGTGTGTGTGTGTGTGTGTGTGTGTTTGTGTGTCTGTGTGTGTTTGTGTGTCTGTGTGTGTTTGTGTGTGTGCCCAACCACCAATATTGAATTCAGTGCAAGCAGAGCCAGGCATGGTATATTGTGTAAACAGATTCAACAGAAATTCGAAGGAAAGAATTATTTAAATAATTTACGCTCCCCAGGGTACCTCGATACAGTGTCACCTTTAAATGTCATATTCTGCATAACTGATCTGCGATAGAAGAACACGCTCACCTGATTAAATGCCTTGGTTAAGTGGATACTTCCAATTTTTTAACATACAGAAGAATTGTGTAGGGAAGAGAAACCTATAGTGAATTAAAAATAAATGCAAAACCTAAAGCTGGAAATAAACTTGGACTAAACCAAGTCTACATGAGGGCTGAACTGGGCCCAAACACTATTTTCACTATTTTCTGATCTATGTAAAGCTGCTTCCTCATCAAAAACATATCTGGAGTTGGGTTTTGTTTCATTCACACAGAGACACAGATCTTGCATATTTAAACCAGTAAGAGCTCAAAACTGGTAATACAGGATGTGCTCCACTGTGTTTTTAAACTCCACATACCTTCACTAGAATCATTTAGATAATTTCAGGCCTGGAATTTCCTGTCTCTACTGAACAAAAGGTGAAAGGTATCTGTTAACTTGGAAACTACCACTTCATGACACCACAATTTTGCGTAATATAGGACCTTTAAAACTGGCCAGCGCTGAAGTTCTGACCAGTAAATGAGCAAAAGACCACAATGGAATGACATTATTATTTTTGTTCACATAATCCTAAAAAATAGAAATAAAAGGCACCAAACCATACAACTCTTGATAAAGTGTAAATTCAGGTATTCAGGAAGAAGAATAGCAATAAGAACCTATAATTTTAGAGGGACATTTCCTCCCCTAAACTTGTTCTGCTGCTACTGCTTCTGCATTGGTATTTCTTTCTCTATTGTGCTATGGCATGGCCTGGCTTAATCCATATTTTCATTTTGTGAATGCATGTAGGAATGCAAACAGTGCGCAGTGGTATCTTGTCCCATATTTGCCGATACCGTACAGGCGTGTATACCTAACCTTTGGCACCCCTCCACTCTACTTCTGTGTAACTGATCCTTCTCCAATTGTGGTCATCTATTCAAATAACACTTCCTATTTGGATGAGACGCTGGCTTATCTCTCACTCTCTCTCTCACCTCACTCTCCCGCTCTGTACAGTTGAATGGCAGGTGTTGTGTCATCTTTTCAGCATTGCATAATCGGCCCGTAAAAGTACAGTAAACAAAGGTAGGCTTCCTCTTTTTGGAGAAATATGAGAATGCAGAAACTGTGACTTCTCATTTTCTTTTAAAGGTGCAGGAAGTCCTCAAACCCATGTTAATACAAGTGCACATACTTCAGTGTATGTAGTATTATTCAGTATAACATTGTGATGTAAATTATTGTATTCAAAGTTTTGCAAATGAATGAAAATCTACTCCTGCTGCTGTTCCTTTTAGCTCTACTACTGTTTCATACAGACACAACCACAACTATTTTAATTACTACTACTGATTACATACTATTACCTAAAGTTACTATGTTTGCTACAGGTTTTACTACTACTATTACTACTACTACTACTGTTTGTGCTGCAATGTTATCAAACATGCTGCTAGTTTAACAGGATCTACTTTTTTAGCTTTTTTACTACTACTACTTGCCTTGCATCACTACTGATACTACTACGGCTTCATTATAACAGTACTCTGGATTCTTCAGCTATAAACATTAAAACTATCTTTATCTTTCCCACCCACGTAGAACTTTTAGAGACACTTCATTTCTCATTTTTGTATTCAAACGTGTCCCTTTTCTAGAAATATATGTTGAAAGACTACACCTGTTTACAGAAACTCTGCAACCACAATAGATGAAATACCAAATTTAACTCGTTTCCACTTCATTGGGTTTTTACTCCGAAAACGCCTGGGCCAAGTTTAATCCTGCTTGATTTAAGCATTTGGAAAGGTCATGGCTCTGTTTTTACTCCTGTTTCCCAGAAAATAGAAGTCTTGAGAAATGAGTCAGTCAGTGTTTGCTCACTGAGGTCTGACCCAGCATGTATTTTACAAGAATGTGTGAGTAGGAGTGGTTGCTCATCATTGTATCTCTGTATGCGCTATTACATGGAAGGTCATATGTTTTTTTTACCAGTATCCCCAGCTGTTTTGCAGGTGACTTTCCCAGCGCCCCACGCCCTTCAAATGCTTAGTTTTCTCAGAGTGCCTGCTTCTACTGTACATGGCTAAACAACAGGTGATCAACAGGCCTCTTTGCTCATTGGCTACTTTCTGGTCACACCCTCTTTTCCCATGTTGATGACAGGTCACAAGAACAAAATGCCAACTCGAAAACAATCAAATGAAAGAGAGGGAGAAACAGGAAGAGGCAGGATGGGTGGATGAGACAAAGGCTCTGGAGTGGAGTTGTGGGAGTGAGCGGGAAGCGATGGGATGAGGTCATAGTGAAAGGTGAGGTCCCGCCCCCCTGACTCATACCAGGCAGGTGTGTGTTTACAGCTGCTCTGGGTGGGGCCTTGCTACAAACATGTCTTCTCAAGCACAGGTACGAATGTTCATCACAAACGAGAAGGCACTCAGACTCCTGAAAATGTGCTGTTTGAATCCATTTGTCTTTTTCTTGAGTTTTCAGACAATCTTAAAACATTTTGCCAGCGTTTGCTAATGTGTGCATTGTGTCTCCATGGTAACTGCTGAACATTCCACCATACATGCACATGTACATGTAGAGCATGCCTAGTATGCTGTCACTGCAAAGCATCAATTCAGATACAATAATGACGTTGATGGACAGGGTTCATTAAAACACAACAAAGTAATGTTACAGTTAGGGCTGGGTATCATTAAGAAGTTGCCGATAAGATACATACCTCGATACACGATACGATATGCATCTCGATACACTGGCCACAATACAATACGCATCTCGATACACTGGCCACAATACGATACGCATACGCATACTACGATCTCGATACACTGGCCACGATACGATACGCATCTCGATACACTGGCCATACGCATCTCGATACACTGGCCACGATACGATACGCATCTCGATACACTGGCCACAATACAATACGCATCTCGATACACTGGCCACGATACGATACGCATCTCGATACACTGGCCACGATACGATACGCATCTTGATACAGTACACTTTCGGTTCGATACAATATATTTCAAAATGATTCGATATGGTTCAATTAAAAATAAAGGCTAAATCATGGCTGCGATACTAAAAGACTTTGTTAAACCACTTCTTGTGCAAAGTGAAAATGAAACACACTCATTTTACTTCTCAAAACAAAAACAGTGAAAATGTCAATTGTGTTGCATAAATGAGTTTCCCTCCTCTGAACAAGCAACAAATCTATAGCACTGTAACAAAATAATTTAGTAAAATATACCAAAAAAAATATTCTTGGTGATATATTGATATGTTGATATTTTTGCGCACCCCTAATTACAGTGAAGTGGGCTACTTTGGGCTTGAGGCGGGGCAAATCTTTAAAATATATTAATCATTAACCTCCTAAAAAAGTGGCACATTAAAAACACAACAAATATAAAACCATTAACAGCAGACGCCACTGGATGATCCCAGTGCTGAAAGGAGCCGGAAACAAAAGCCCTGTGCTGTGTTGATGTTTACGGGCTGACAGCTGTTTGTCCAGCCTGCATACCATACATTATTGAAAGGTCACCACCTTGAGTCACGGACAGACAAACTGGGAGCCGAGCTGTTAAGTGTTTAGGATCACATGTTAACAACAAGCACACTGCCCCCCCTCATGTGTCAAAATGAACCAGAAAACTCAAAGCTGTGTTCTCCTTGAGTTGGCCGTCCTTTCCGGAGCTCACCTGGTTCTGAATGCATTTGTCATTGTAGCTAGAATGTTTCAGTCCATCTTATCTGCTGTGTCGCCCCTATGGCTCTATTCCTCTGTGATACTGTTGTGAATTCTCCGGGCTCACGTCTTATCTTGGCTGTGACGCATTTGAGCAAGGGCACGCAGTCGGTGTGCCCTACTGAGACAATGACCTCCACTCAAGGGAACTCCATGGCCTTTTGAATGCGTCAGTATTTTTGGACTGACAGGCTGTTGTTTTTACTTACAATTTACTTTAAAATTGTTATAGGCTGTGTAAACATTTGACAGCAAGCACTATGTCACAATATATAAATTAAAATAAGAATAAGACAAAAAAAAAAAAAAGTCTAAAGTCTAAAATTGGAAATGTAGCCTGTGCTTTTATAGTTTTAACAAAGATACCACAAACAAAACTTGAACTTAGGTTGCCAGTTCCTTAACCTGTCAATATATTCTCAGTATCTAAACTGGTCATGCCTCATATGAAAATTAAGAACCTCAAGAATTCCCTCACTGAGCTACAGATTGAATTGACTGATTAATGATTGTAGGTGCTGGGGTTTAGGTAGTGAGGATTCAAATCAGAAAGAGTCATTTTAGGTTTTAAGCAACTGGATTTCAGCAGTGAAAAGGGCAATCCAAATGAGAGGATCATTCTACTTTTTGAGTGGATAACTGTATTGAAAATATATCAGATTAATAACATAAACAATTTCCCCATTTTTCCAATGATTTTGTAATAAAGAAAAAAATCAACAGAATTTAAAATCTGAATCTTACATCCTTTGAGTTGGACTGGCATCAAATTGCTAAAACCTGCCATTTGCTGTTAAAAATGAAACAAAAGACTCCCTTCACCCTTGGGTGAGGTCATAGTTATAAGTGTGTGTTGTTTACAAAAATACATAGGTAGGTGATAAACTGGTCTCTGTGGGCGGGGCTTGAGCATGGAGGAGTGAAGGGGGAGGGACCTGCTCATTTGGGAATCACTTATGAATGATAGCGGCTGCAGGAGGGGAGGCCAGATAAATAAATAATTAGCAGAAGACACGGTGAAACAGGATAATATAAGCATGGCAATTGAAGTCAACACCTTGGAATAATAGTGTTGAAAAATATTTTTCAAGCTAGTTAATTTTATAATGGGACATTAGTTTAATTGACAGCCATAACAAACAAACAAAAGCTTGGCGGTGCATCATCTCCAGTGTCGGTAATGAAAGCTGCTTGTCTTCACGGTGGACACTGACACTGTCTGGATGTGGGCCATCACTTTGGTTCAATCACTCTAATGTGGAGGGCTATGGGAGGTTGACAGGCATCTCTGGCCCCTCCCCCATGCACTCATAAACAAACACACACAGACACCCTCGCTGTGCCCCCCAGGTGGTCTCAATCACTGCACTGAAAGAAGCATCACTCAATGGTGGATCAAAAGTGGGGGAGTGTCAGGCATAGCTCTTCTTCTCTTCTCAACATTCTTCTACAAGTCTCCTACTTCACTTGGGCTTTGAACCAGGTCTTTCCCGCTTAACCCCCCCCTCCTCTCCCACACACACAAACATCCATCTTGGGTGTTCCGGGATGCTCTCAGACAGGCCGAAGGGTGCTCCCAGACCTCATTCCTCACCCTTTGGTCTTCCTGCTGGGGACAAATAGGTCCCTCAAGTCGCCAGGGCCTGATGGATGGACCTGCACACACATACACATTTGAATATGTCCAGGTTATTCTCACTGCAAAATAAAACATCTGCTGCGTGAGTCCGCAGAATTTTCCTAGAATTATGATTAATCACATTAGTTGACATTGGATGAACTTCAATTCCAGGGATTTTGTATGGGGGCATGTCATAGTTTGGTTATCATCTGATGAATTAACACTAAGGAAAATACATAAATTTCACAAAAACAGACATACTGGAAATTAATACTCCAGATGGTTTTAGCTGTTTGCTGAGAATATTTTATTCTCAGTAGGAGTTAATACTATAAACTGTGGTTCATGCTAAAGTTTGTAGTATTTTACAGTTCAAAACATGTGTGCATACATTTTCTACATTCTACCAGTGGCTAAGACTTACATTCATAAATCCACATAAATGATAATGCTGTGTCCAATAGATCATCTTTGATTTATTTTTGGCTCAAAAAACACGCTGCGGGGTCAAAGACCTCATCACTGTCCTGGTCTCTGGGGAACCAATCAGAGGCCTTCCCTGAAAGAGCCAGTGATCCCTGCTTTAATGACCACCCTGTGCCAGTACTCCATCACACACACAGACACACAAACAATATGGCCAAACACACTTTTGCGCTTTTTGTTAGTAGCATATGCAGATGACTCCTGGGGACTGGTCCATAACATTAAAAATACAGTATAATGTATTGAAATGATAAAAACCCTGGTGAACACATCTCATTGTAAAGCTTCTCACAGCCACTAGACACACTCAAACATTGTGAGATAGAAGACCAAACTGCCACCCTCTGGCTTGTGGATGACCCTCTCTGCCCTCTTAATCACTGCCAACATAAATGACCACTGCAGAGACAAACACAACATGTCAGCAGCTCAACTTCATCATGGCCTTTGCTTGAAAAACAATGGAAGTGGATCAGTGACTGTACAAAATATCAGCAAAAACACTACTAAAACAATACAAATTTCTTTTTATTTATGTAATAATACTTTTATCGTATTGTGATGGCTCTTGTTTGGACAATCAAAGGATGCTTTACATTAGCCTGATTCATCAGCTGGTTTCACTTTGTAAAAACCGTCTGACCTCGCAGCGTTAGAATTCGTTTGCTTGACGTTAGGTGGGTACTTTTTTCATTTAACCAGTCGCTGCTATTTGGTCGTGACGTATGCAACGCGCTGCTAACAGGGCTAACTGGTATATTAAGCTTTTCCCAAATCCTGTAGGAAGAAGAGCAATAATGTTTTTCTCCTTGATAAAAATCACCAAACATTCTCTTTATTATGGCTTTAAATCCTCGATCTCGGGAATCATTGCCAACACAGAATGTAAGTCTCTTCGCTGATTGGCTGGTGCCCAGACTCGCAATTCTGGGGTTCTTGCAAACCGTCTTGTGTATTTTGATTCCTGACCTAGTCGCTGGACAGAAAAGGCACTAGGTGGCACCAGCCTGGCTAGCTTTACATTGCCTAATTTATTAATTCCTCACGCAAGTTATAGTAGCCACAGCTGCCCTGGGGCTGACTTTGGCTTCCACTGTGTGCAAATACCCTCACTGAATACCAGCATTTACATCACTACATACAAAATACAGCAAGGTTAGGCAATGACCAGAGTCAGAACTACACTGTCAACCTTCTGTTGATAAGGTGATCACACCCAAGCCATTATCTTCATTATCTTACCAGTTGAGTTTATGGTAATCAACAATACAAAGATGACAAAATTAAATGCAGATAAAATATTCAGTAAAAAATCCATCCACATTCTGAGGTGAATGTAAGGTCTCGCTCTGTACAAAGGAGTGCATAGTAAGGAACATTCGGTTCTATTGTTTTCAAACCCCACAGCCTCAGTTGCCCTGTACATCTGTTATCCATAGGCTCTCTGGTCAGGACAACTGTTAGTATACATAGCCTGAAATGGAAAAAGGGGAGCGGGTGCAGTGTTTTGACTTGGGCCAATAACAACCTATTACGCAAGTCCACCTATTCGAGGAGCAGGGCGCATCACTACACACTTAATGAAAAACAGACACACAGGGCAGTCGGCTGCATGGTGCAAGCTTTCCATCGCAAAATCCCCTCTTGATCCTTTACTATTTCACTCTATTTTTTTATTTGATAGATTGATAATTCTCTCTCTCTCTCTCTCTCTCTCTTTGAGAACGAGCAGAGCAACAACACATTCCTGTCCACATTCCAGCCTGAGGAAAAACAGTGTCCGGAACATAATAAAAGGCCAAGCACGTCATGTGTTTTGAAAGGCACAGAACGGCGGCGCTTACGGCGGGATCGGACCGATGTGGGTGACAGTTGTGGTCTGTCTGTTTTGCCTATTCCAGTGGTGAAAAACAAACTCCTGAAAAGCAAAAGTTAAATCAAAAAGACATTTGTGGCTGTATTTATGGGACTGTTATTCAGCATGAAGGGAAAATAAGTGGTACATTGTGACCCTGCGCTTAAAGAAATCCACAGTTTAAATACACACTGGGAACATGTGACTGTATAATTATCAGGAGATGGGAGATAAAAGGAGCGGCACTTTGTAGAGTTTGTTGTGGAGACAGCCTCAAACACAAAGCATTGATAAGAGACCATGCAAACAGCAGTAGTATGGCGTGTGTGTGTGTGTTAGGGGCGGTTGTGTGTACGGGACAGTGGGTTGAAGGTCGGGCCGCTCATAATGGACTGTTGTGGTTGTCGTCCAGAAAACCTCTTGACCTCCACTTCCTGCTTGCCACACTCTCACTCTCTCCGGCCCCTCTCCACAAATGTGACTTTGAGTGATTTTAGTGTAACACCTCGAGGCTGACACTTCCCATCAGTCAGGCTATTTTTGTCTTTTAATCCATCCCCATCACAGTATATGAGCTGCTGCCCATAACTTTCTCCTGAGATGTATTGTAACTGATACATGGAGCTTCCGACCCGCCAATCTATATCAGCATTGACCTCATATAGTGTCCACTGCCGGTCCCCTCTGCTCCTCAGGAAGCTAATAATCTCCTTCCTGTATGGGACAGGACGCAGCGGGGCGGTGTGGGACACGTGTAAGCACAAGCCCATGAACAATGATTATTCAGCCTGAACGGAAGTCATAAAGACTTCCTCTGATGGCTATCAGTGCAACCAGAGAGAGCAGACAGCGAGCACAGCCATGGGCTACAACACACTAAAGCTGATCTGACACCCAAACAGCTCAAGACACTTCCACATACCAGACACATTATGTCCAAATGTCACTAAATGTCAGTCAATGTCAGACACAATCCATGTTTAATGCTTACACTAAGGAAATGTGCCTCTGGTCATTCAAAAAATCAATGAGAGGCTGGATGCCGCAGAGTTGAATTTCAATTTCTGGTATTTTGTTCTTTTATGTTTTTATTATGTCTGTTGCTGATGCTGGTCCCAATACAGATAAAGAGCATGTGCTGAAAGGAGTAGTTGTATTTGAACCCAAACCTGTAAGATTAAAAGGCATCTGTATAAAACCAAGATTGTTTGGGTTATTTTGAAATGTTTGCTGTCTTTCTCATCTATGTCTGCTTACAAAGTGGATATTATCACTTATGATTCTCTGGGGATCAGCACCAGTCAATGGAAGGAACAAAAGCATGTCAGTGTACACAATCGTCTGAGCTGGATATGGATGGAGATCTAAAAAGATGAAGACCAAACGGTTGGCTAATAGGCTCAGACAGAGACACCATTATCAGAAGAACAAAAGCACCACTAACTATTGACAGTGCAGACAAAGGTTATTCTAATGGACATATAGTTAAAAGATGATCATTTCTGAACACTATTGTAGTAGGAGACAGGCTTTGTGAACAGATGAACTTGGATTGAAATGTATCTATACAGTTTTACATAATGACCTTTCCAGATGTCTGCCATTTGTTTTAGTATTGACTGGGGAATGAAAATCACTGCATGCTGATGACTTGACATGGCATTCCCCCGTACTGAAAAGGTAAAGCAAAAGAGTAACATACTTAACACTGTTTTCGATTGGTTATAGAAATGTTAGTGTAATCTTGTGTTAGAACAATATTAACAGTTTATATTTGTATAGCTCTTCATAAACTTGACAAGGCTCCCAGGGTGTCATACTCATTATTCAGCCAATTCATGGGTGCTTAGCCACAGCTGCCTTGGCGTAAACTGATAGAAACATGGCTGCAAATCTGCTCCATCACCTCCTCCATTTACCACCAAACACACACTCACATCCAGACAAGGGCAAAGTGGCTGAACTGTCTTGCCACAATGGACACAATGACAGCTTGCAGTTGGATTGAACCACTGACCTTGGGGTTGGTGGGTAAACTCTGTAAAAGCTGTGCCACATGTTGACTATTGAGACCAAGACCCAATGATTATTCACATTTCACATCATTTGCAATTTCTGGTGACAAATACTGTCTTCCATTAAAGCTGTACATTGTAAGTTTTGGGGTAGAGGGTTCACCCGCTACTTGTTGGAGATGTCTTTGTTTTGCCTGGAATTTTCTACAACATAGCATTACACATTTCCCTTGATAAAGAAACAAGCAGGTGAAGCTACCAGGCCAAGTTACAGGTCAGATCTGTGGAGAGGCAACAACGCTATTTGACATTAATAGAAAACTGTAATTTACTTAACATAAGATAGATATACTTAATGGCAGTGTTTCCCAAACTTTTTTTTCTAAGGACCCATATTTTAAAAGTCACAATTCTTCATGGCCCAAGTCAATAGACATTTTTTGTAAATCACAAAATAAATTTGTGTCCATTATTGAACAGTAATGAGGATATTTTTGTTGACTGAGTGATCGTGTCTCTCTGAACAATTAGTATTACTGTATTTTTTGGACTATAAGGTGCAACGGATTGTAAAGCGCATAAAGTGAAACAAGCAGAAGGCAACTGAGACTTGAGACTTTAAAATTTCGTACAAGGAGGACGCAAATATAGATTGAGTAATAATGTGTTTATTGCAACTTTGCGCACATTTGTTATGTTTACGTGCTGCGCGGAGATGTATGTATATGTATATTGCAGACCTACATGCAAATCATGACCCCAAAAAATCTCTTGTGACCCACCTGAGGGTCACGACCCAGTGTTTGGGAAACAATTCTTGATGGCATATTGTGGAATATTCCAGGCAAAGCAGTAACAGACTTTCTACTTGAAAAGTTGCATAGTGTACTTTTGAAATAAACCATGACACAATGCTTCAGCACTGTGAAGGACGTAAAAATCACTAAAAGGGTCTGCAGATAATGTCGTTTGGAGGCGATGGGCTAGTGCAGATCTTGTCCGATTGCCAGTGATCTCACACAAAACAGGCCAAAGTTTAACAGCCGTCCAATAAAGCGGCACCATGTACAAGGCGCTGTTACGACCCAGTATCACAGGGACACTCTGGGAGGGCCATGGGGACCTATAACGTGTACCATTAATGACCACTGCTGATGTTGCCACTTGACCTGGACATGTCTCATAAAGTTAAGAGAAAAGACACACAAGAAGCACCTTTTTTAATCAAACACTCATTTTAGACATTTTATTGCTTTTCAGACAACACTATTTTGAAAAATGACTTTAATTACTGGATAGGCTCAAGTCCTTCTGCCATACACATCATCTTAAGACCGATTTAAAGATAAATATTCAATGAATCCTTATATTAGATTTGCAGAGAAGGTGGCTTAACCTGAATGTTTCATTATTTATTTAGTATTTACTTCCTTTGGGTCCCTTATGAATAGCAGTCAGTCAATCACAATCTATGAATTTTAGTAACTGGTAGTCATCAGACCAAATCTAAATTCAGTGACATTTGGTAAAATAGCAAAAGGAAAAAATGAATAAATACAATGGAATAAATAAATAAAATGTTATGATGAATTTTGGCCTTCCAAGGAAGAATTTCCATTTGTAAATCATCTGTAAATTTGAAAAAGCAAGCTTGCAACATTGTGTGAGCCATATCCTTTAGTGTTTGTCCAGGTTTTCTGTCACTGGTAACTTTCTCTGCTTTGTCCTGCTCTCGTGTTTTCATTCATGTTAACACCTCAGCCTTATAATCCACACTTGAGCCTGTGCCAAACACGTCTCTTGCATACACTTCTGCATCAAACCAGCTGAGAAAAAAACAACAAAAACAACACAACCTCTCCTCCAACATCCACTCCTTCTCCCCCCTCATCCCCAACTCTCAGTCATGTGACTTCCTTCCTGTTGTTTTGACCCCAGGGTTGCTTTGCCTCAGGGTCAGTGTATCAGCCCTTGCTTATTACTCACCATCTGAAAACATCCCATTCTGTCGCACACACAAACAAGAGGAAAAGAAAGAGGGGGGCCCTGTTTGAATCTGATTGAACTTTGGAGTAACTCAATGACCAGGGTTTGCTCTGCTTTATGGTGCTCTGGATTTGACCTTTCAGTCTGCATACGATAGAGGGAGACCATCTACCAGGCGAGGGGGGAGGTATATAGCACGTTGTTATGGCTTACTTCAATAAAGAACACTTTGTTTTGGGTCTATAGCGTGACAGTCGGCTGCAGACTGTACTACTAACATGGTTTCATAAGAGATGCCACATTGTCCCTTAGTCCAGACACGCTGACAATTTGAACAGCACCAACAAACATAACCTACATATCTGCAGAGGTGGGAGAGAGGTACAAGTCGGTGCTCAAGTCAGTGTGGTAGTAAAAGTAGTGATATTACTACTACCACAACAACTGCTGCCATTTCTACTACTATTACTACTAATAGTATTACTACTACAACTACTACAGCCTACTACTAATTTTCACACAACTCTTTCTATTAATATTGTGGTTAGCACAATAACCATATGTCTACAAATAATATAATAGTACTAATGCCTCTTACCCCTAGCCTAATTCATCAGCCGGTTTCACTTCTTCATGGACACCGTCTGACCTCACAGCATTAGGATTCGTTCACTTAACAGTAGATGGGTACTTTTTTACTTAACCAATAGCTGCTATTTAGTCGTGACATATGTAATGCACCAAATCCCATAGGAAGAAGGGCAATAACACCTTTCCTCTGGATAAAATTCACCAACATTCTCTTTGTTCCAGCTTTAAATCCTCGATCTTGGGATTCGTTGCCAACACAGAATGTCTGTCTTCGTCTACATCCATCTCGACCGCTTTGTTTACTGTTGTGCTGTACCACAAAAGGGATATTCTGATTCCTGACCTAGTCACTGGAGAGGAATGAAATTGAGCGGAGACTAGGTGGCGCCAGCCTGGCTATCTTACTATTAATACAAAATCACACAATAGAAGGAATGTGACCTTCACTTTTGAATGGGCAGGAATGGGAATGAAGATCTTGTGAGATGAAATTGTCAAAAGATAGTGCACATATGAGGAAAATGATGATTACATTTGGTTTAGAAAAATTTCATGAGAAACTGTAATTCCAGAACTACAACGAATGTAAAATATTAAATAAATTATTACATTCTAATTATTTATTATAAATTATGTCAAAACCTCATCTTGTCTTAGTCTCGTGGACCCAGTCTCATGTCTCGTCTTGAAAAAATTGTGTCTCATAACTCAGAACTCAGAACTAATATAACACCACATTGTAATTATATTAAATTGTCTTTTCTGAGTTGAACATTACTTAAAATTGTCTTTTTTATTGTACTGAAATCAGCATTGACTATCCAGCTTTTTCCTTAGTATCAAAATTGAGTTTGAAATTTATCTGAATACATACTACAAATGTATTTCTGCAAATAAACTATAGTATAAATACATTTCAATATCTGGAGCACACCTGCATATGTGTGCTTTTTCTTATATTTGCGCATTTCACTCATTCCTAATTAGGTCAGAGGATCATCTATGTCATCCAAGGTGATCAGCCTCCTGTGCGCTCCCTGCATAACCCCATTTGACCTTTTTTTTTTTTTTTTTTTTAATCAAATTTTCCAGAGCCCCAGCCCCTATCTCCACCATTCACCATTTACTTACCTGATTCAGAGTCGTCATTGGAGGGCACGCAGGGGATACAGTGCTTCGCCATGGTTACCGATAAGCCTGTGTATTGTCTCTCTAACATTGGAAAACACATGACTGCAAACTGAAGCACTGCAATTGGTTTATTACGCATTTGAGTGAGCATGGTGTGAATTCTTTGGAGGAACAGAACATATATTTGTGTTGACTCTTTGGAAATGTTTTATTGAGCGCAGGCTTAGCTCTGAATTATGAGTGGTAATAAAAGCTCTCTTCAACTTATCGGCAGAAACTTTCCAGAGAACTTGTATATTTGCTTCAAGGGAGGAACACTATGTCTTTCTTGCATATGTACGTGTGTGGTAGTGTTTGTGTGAGTGCTGTGAAGTAAGAAGAAAAGTGGTGCTCCCCGTGCTTCTTTGTCAGTTCGGGGGGAACACGGGGTGCTCGCTGGTCCAAATTAAGCCCACCTTTCAGCTGCGTAACATTGTGTTCCTGACACAGAGAACGATGAGCCCCGCTGGCTAAGTGGCAAACAACTCCGAATGCTTCTCAAGACCTCTCTCCAACCGGAGCAAGGTGACCTGATGTGCTGTGTCACTTCTGCAGTCTGCGCACTCCAGCTTTCTACTGCACAGATTATGTTAGAGAGGTAGATAAGGCTTAAGTAAGAGGATAATTACAGGGAACTTGTGTGTAATTCTACATAATATTACAGACTCCTTTCAATTTTTTACCAGCTTATGAGTTGGATACATTAAGATTAAATTAATGTGTCCGCAAAGTAGCATCAGATACAGGAAAATGTAGGCTAACAACTGAAGCAAGACAGAGGGCTAACTGTGAGAGGAAAGTGGTTCAAGGGAATAGTGATGCATGCAATGTGGGAAGTGAAGCCTGAAGTGCAGTTCTTTCCAAAGAGATATATACTGGTTGAAAAGTCAGAATACACAAGAATTAAGACCACTTTGGCAGTAAAGTTGAGAATATGGAGGTGCCTCAGAATAACGCAATACACGAAACATGATACTGATTAAAACAATATGATAAATACATTTTTACCTCAGTTTTACTTTTCTAAAACCTCTAAACAGTTACAGGTAGAGTAATATGGTTCATGATAATGGGACAGCATATATAAGACACAAATTTCCCAACAAGTACAGCAAAAGTGTACCTTGACCTAATGGGTGTGCCAATATACAGTATTCAAATCTTATCCATGCTGTAAATTGCACTACTGTACCAAGAACAACTCCAGCTTTGTCCTTGATCATTAGCCTACGTCAGTAGAGGTTATAATACTCCCTACAAGGAAACCACAACAGACTTGATGACAAATAAACAATTGGCATCACAAACAGGAAAGAAAGGAAACCTCATTTGATTGCCGACAACGCCAAACTGTTGCAGAATAATTGAAGCAGCCTGTGAGTTGTAATGAGAGGCAGGCGAATCTGGATGTCTAACGCAAGAGACATTTATTTATCATCAGTGCTGGGGTTCTATTGTAGGGGGTATAATAACCTCAAATGACGCAGACCAGACAGCACAGACGGAGCTGGAGGTGTCCATGGTACAGTAGAAGTCTAGTCACAATAATTACTATATTGACTTATTGTTGAGTATATGAAAGCTGGAACAATATATTTTGGGGCTCAGTATTTATCATGGGTACTTTTTCTTTGCAAAAGTGGGGAGATTTTTGCTATTTTTGTTGTAATAGGCTAAGATTTGAGCTGTAGAGGGTTGAATAAGTGACTTCTACTGCTAATTATTGCTTCATTATGCTTTTTGTTTTAGCTCATGCTACTTAATGGTTAGGAATGTAATGCTATCCAAGTTTCTCTGTACGATATCGTCACGGTATGAACCTCACGGTACGTTATTTACTGTAATATTGTGAGAAAGCTCACAATATGGTGGGGAGGATCACGATTAGGGATGTAATAATATCCAAATCTCTCAGTATGATATTTTCACAATATACATCTCATGGTATGATATTTATCCCAATATTTTGTGGAGGCTAACAAAACTGTTAATGTGCTACTTTTTCCTCTTAAAATGCCTTGACACGAATTAAGAAAGAACTAAGATTTTAAAGTGCTTAGAACTGTTATTTCTTCTTGTAGTCTACACTGAAAGGGAGCAAAGGATCATGGTCTATGTAGTTCCCTCTGACTTTTTTTTTAGCTAATGCTGCACATAACACTTAGTTTAAGCAAAGAAACTTATAATTCAATATATTGTGGTACTCCACGATATTATTGTGAGAACACTATGATATCACGATATTTCGGTTATTGTTACAGCCCTATTAATGGTGTATTGTGCAACTTTTTCTAGTGGAGGGTCCATCACCTGCTTGTCTTCATGGAGATGCTATTGCTTTGTCTAGAATGTTCCATGGTAGAGATTAAATCTATGTATGTCAAGAGAGACAACTATAGGCTACATTACAGGTCAGATCTGTGGAGATGCAACCCTCTTCACAGAGAGTGTTACTGTATTTTTGAGGAATAGAAACACCCATAATGAAAAAAATGCTAGATACATGTGGTTTAGCGTCATACCGTGGAACTTTCCAGGAAAAGCAATAACATATTTTTACAAATTGGTTTACACGAATTATCTTACATTATTGTTATTGTGTCAGTGGTATAAAATATTTTTGATATGATCGCTTATCACAATATATCTCTACAGTGATATATCATTATGTGTTGTTGTGACAGTAGTATTATGTCTTTATCACATACAGTACAAGTTTCTTTCTAGTCTAAAATTACAGCTCTGACTTAGACAAACATTGAATACCTGAGTGGTTATAGCTTATAAACATGCTTCTCTGTAGCAAAGCCAACAGTGATATGAGTCAGAGGAGCGAAGCGGAGCACACCTCACTCATGACTCATACAAAAACTAGCAGCATCATTTCTCATACTGTAGCTTTACTGTTGCTCCCTAATGCACTGTGGACTGAATATTGTAAGTGTTCTGGTGACCCAAACATTACGAGCTCTACTGTTAAATTACCTAACCTTAAAAACAACAGTGAGGTCTTTATGTATTGAGACAGAATAGACCCTGACTCATGTCTCAAACTGCAGTACACGCATAGACAGTGATTTTTATATTACAGTGGTGCATTTGTATATCAGAGAACTGTAAACCCAACAGACGCTGAAGCAAGTAGAGTGAAATGTCTTGTTCACAGACACAATGCATAGAGGAAATCTAACTAGCAACCTTTCAGTTAGAGGGCAAACCATTTCTGCTGTCTTAAAGCAAAAAAGAAACAGTGTGAACAAACAATTTTCAAATCTAGTCCAGTACTCACCCACTTAAAACGTACCACTACAAAACTGCAGATTCATTCACAGGGTAGGCGCAGAAGTACTCAAGAAGAAAATGTGATCAAATCTGTGCAAAAACAAATCGTATGGAATTTTGACTACATTATCTACAAAGTTGCTTGAACGTCTGGTCTGAGAAAACCTACCAACACAGAATCTAATTGAAACTGTGTAAGCATGTCAGCTAAATGTGATACTTAACAGGGAATTAATTGCCTCCTTCCAAGCTATTGAATTCATAGCAAATTACTGAGGCTGCAAATATTAGTTAAACACATTTCATATTAACCGAAAGCACTAATCAGAAGGGGTTACGCAATTTTGTAAATGTGTATTATATATACTAACAGTGTGTGTGTGTGTATATAATAAATAGCATTTTCTATTCAAATCTTATATCGGACATTATATTGTGTTCCATGCAACACTTCCTGTATACTAATGCCAGGCTCAGCACGTCAATCTATCGGATCACATGGGAGGAATTAGGAGTAGGGATGGTTCTTAAACAGCTCTTAAGTGCCAAAACTGATGCATTATTAACGGTGTATGCACAATAACACATAGCTTAAGTTTCCCAGAAAAAGCAGATGAAAATACTCTATATGCAAATACTGAGTTAATATTAGCAAAGTGGCGGGTGACGCGCTGACATGTACAGTGCGGTGTGCATATATGGAATGTGCTAAAGGCTTTCAACAAATGACATATTTACATTTTCCCACAGGTTCTGGTCGCTCCCTGTAATAACATGCCTCGCCCTGTGCGTCTCACAGTGTATGTTTTGTGACTATGCACCACTCAAGGCTCCATGTGCATTGTAGCGTTATTGGTTAACATAAGTGCAAGCAGTTGGTCTATGAGGATCACTGTCTAAAAAGATATCTCAGACAGGAATATAAGACTGAACTTAGAAATTGCAATGTTGGAAAACAAAACAAAAAATAAAAATAAATAAATGATTATGGCCTGCTACTGTTGTTTCATTGGGCAAAACATCTTATTATTATTTATACATGTTTTTGTTGTTGTTGTTGTTGTTGTTGTTAACTGAAATGATTTTAGTTTAACAGTTTTACCATTCAAAAGACTGATCACAGAAACTCGACCTGATATTTGGGTTTGAAAACAATATGAAGAATTGCCATTTGATTCTGTTCCTAGCCCAGTCCCATGATTGAATGTTTATTGCATATAGCCTCCCATCACTGAGCTGGCTATATAAGCAGTCTGCATGATAATGTGTCATACACAGTGTGCTAATTCAAAGGTAAATTAGGGCGGACTTGACTGGAGCACCCTTTATTGGTCTCCTGTAAAGAGGACCCAGCCATTTTAATTAAATTACTTATACCTCTTTAGCAGCACAATTAAGCAAGTTAATTAGTTGCATAATGGCCGCCTGGATAGCTAACCAAAGCGTGATTAAAAAGTATTATAGCATGAAGTGTGGTCAAATGTGATTGGAGCTTTGAGGAGGGGGAAGATACAAAAAGATCTCTCTGTCTGATATGTTTGGGGTATTCCTGTTAGTGGACTAGTCTTCTGGGGTTGGCTCAGATAAAATATAAAGCTGACAGTGGTAGAGACTAATATAAAAAAAAAAGACAAGGCCCTTGGGATACTTCTCTGACATTTTAAAATTTTACCAAGATATATTATGACCGATGTTTATTTTTATTTATTTGCCAACAAAAGGATGATTTGTGGATTGCACCATTGATTCCACCTCCAGAAGCACACCTCCACAGGGCTGATCTTTTTTTATGAATAAAAATCCAGTGAGAGGTATTTGCTACAGTAGTGGGTTCATAAAGCTGTGCAGCCATATGTTTGCTCTTAGGAGGTGGGTGATGTTAATGTAAACATGACATACAGGAGGAGGTCCTCAGAGAGCGGCCCAAGGGGGAGAGCAGCATTGCAGTACAACAGTTATGCCGCATAGACGGGGCCCCAGGTTGCCTTGGAAACCATACAGAGGTTATTGACATAATTTCAGAGATTTCAGAAATGCTTTGTATCACTGTATGTATTACTGCAGTGTGGTCCACATGAGCAGAAATGAAAACCCTATGATAGCAAATATGTAATATATGTACATGATTACCAGACTGACTTTTAACTGACAGTTCTTAATTCCCCTACTTCATGCCCCGGTGCGGCCGTCCTCAGTGGTGTTTGTAGTCAAACACAGACACCTCTGTCTCATTACAATGTCCCATGAGCCTTTGCCTCACACACACATACACACACGCATACGCATCATGTCCTAAGTCTGGACCACCAGTCTGGCTTCCCCGTCTGACCTCATCATAAGGACCTTGTTAATTGCTCTGTTAATTATACTCATCATCACCCAGCCTCCTGACAGCTGATCTGCTGACTAAAAAGGATGGATGCTATAAAGCAGAATTATTCTGCGAATGGTATTTAAACTGTATAATGGGGAGCTGTGATTATGACTCTGCTGTCTTTGATTTATCACTTTGTTTTTCATCTGGTAAAGACCAAAAGGATGGTGTAGCAGTGGTTCAGCATCAGCATAACTAGAGAGTTCACTGGGTCATCAAATTCATATGGTGACAATTATTTCCATATAAACATGTGCATGAATGTGCATACATATGCCCTGTGAGTGTGAATCTACTAGACATGAATATACAGAAGTGGAATGGCTTACTTATTATGTCATTTTACACAATATTGGGACATAATGTTTATTTAACTGACAAGTTAAAATTATAAATAATGAGGGTATCAAAATATGTCATCAAATGTGTTATCTATTATGTTTTAAAATATAATGCTTTCATTGAATAATTGTTTGACAGCTGTAATCACTTCATATAACTATAGAATTGCTACTTACACAATACAAACTACTTGAGAGTTTGAATCATTGACTTCCTCCATTGGTTGTTGAGGTGTGCTGGTGTTTAAGCTGAAGGCTGCTCTCCTGTGATGGATGTGTCTGGACACACAGACTTCAAAGTCGTTAATTGAAAATTGAGACAGTGTAGAGATGATGCTATTGATTTCCATGCACTCTATGAGCGCTATATGGCAGCCGGGGCTACCTTGAGGACAGGGTGAAGAGGTGAGGAGGGAACAACAGCAGGTCAGAGCAGGACAGAGGAAGTGTGGGGGGGAGGGGCGGTCCCGGGGCGGAGATGAGGTTAGGGTAGGCTGCTAAGTGGGGTCTGCAGATGGACATTACACTGCCTTAAATGATGTTGGTACAAGCATATGTTGGGAGCATAACCCCGGACCATAAACCCATGAAGGTTTACTGCCCGTGGAGCAGCTCCAACCTCTGCCTCTTCTCTCCAGCATCGATCAGAGCAGGGCAGGCCGGCCCCCAGGCTGTTTGTAAGTCAACACAAACCCACAAACCTTCAAACGGGTGTCCAGCAATCAATAGAGGTGGAAATCGTGTTTACTCCTGTTTTCCATGGCATTTGAAATGGACTTTGATGGAGGCCCCAGAACAGCCCTGGTCCACTGCGGGTCTCTCCTTTGTCTTGTGGAGCACCTACAGAAACACAAACATTACTGTATATCAAACTGTCTCTAGTGGGAGGATCGTGTTTGTTGACCAATACAAGGCAGTTTAATCAATACTGAAGCTTTCTTCTCAGGCCACATGCCACCCACCCCCAACCCCCCAAAACACCTGGCCCCACAGCTTTCTGTTTAAGACAAAAAAGTTAAATAATACAAATAATAATAATAATAATAATAATAATAATAATAATAATAATAACAATAATAATAATAACACACACTATAAACACTATGTATTACTAAATTCTTACTTTGTTTTTCAATTAACCAACAAACCAAGATTGCTATGATCTTTGATATAGAGTTGTCTTTAAATATAACACTTTATTGTATAGAACAGGTCTCATTCTGATGTGCAACAATGATATCAAGGTTTGTCCTACTCATTAAAGGAACAAAGTTAAACTCAGATGTGCCAAGGCCTGTGTTCTGGTGTATTCCTTATAAGGTTATGCTCTACTTAGCAACGGTTGCTAAGCAGTGGGGATACAGGGGGAGTTGGTACATCTCTGCGCACTAAACTGAGACGGTATAATCTTAACATAAAACTTTACTACAACAAACCAGCAGAAGGTATTAAAAGTGTTGTAGGTGTAACATTATTGAAGAATCAATAAAGTAGAATAATTGCAGGTAACAGATGCAGGCAATGGAACAAGGATGCGTGGCAAAGGTGACCAGCAGGGCCCTAAATGGAGTTGAGAATGGAGGCCTGAGTGTGATTCAGAGCTTATTGGTATAGCATGAGGGGGCAGTTAGGACCAAATTACCTCTTGGCCATTTACCCCCTCCTTCTGTGTAATGGTGGACCTTTCAACCCAAAATAAATAACCACATGGCCAGCTGCCATGGCCGCCATGTTGAGTTACAGCACACCTCTTAAACATTGAGACTGAGATTTAGATTCATGAACACAGCTGGACTACATATTTCTCACATAAAGACTAGACACTGTATTTGGTGAAACTAACAATGTGCCAGGGTGAATACTATGTTTGATTGATATTTACAGTTTCCCCCCACAGTTGTAGACATCAGTGGTGTAGCATGCAATATGTTCAATGTAGTTCACATTTTCATTTTCATTAGCCTTCAGTGTTAGTTTACCATAATATATTCTTGCTTTTTGTTATTATAATATATTGTGATGTGTGAGCTACTTTGTCCAAATAATTTCTCTTCTGAATCAATAAAGTTTGTCTAAGTCCAAATGTTTTTGCTCAAACATCGAGTAAATATAATGAAATGATCTGCACATTCAAAGTCAGGCAAAATGCACTGTACCTCCATTCTGTGTTGAGTGGGGCTAGAGTAAAGATCTCTCCCTCCTCTCCTGATGCAGGTTGTGACCTGGGGCAGTGTGAATCAGCAGCCC
This sequence comes from Boleophthalmus pectinirostris, assembly GCF_026225935.1. Lineage (NCBI taxonomy): Eukaryota > Metazoa > Chordata > Actinopteri > Gobiiformes > Gobiidae > Boleophthalmus > Boleophthalmus pectinirostris. Next base: position 18,453,681 of record NW_026570970.1, on the reverse strand, counting down.
TGTTCACAGTGGCACATAAACTTCAAACAGCTCCAGCTCTAAAGACTGTGAGTGAGCAGTGCCATAAGGAAACATTCCTCTAACGCACTGTGACATATTAATGAGGAGACATTCAGCTCAGTAATTGGAGCTGACAAAACTCATGCTTGTCTCAACATGTTGATTAACACCTGAATCATCAAAACACATCAGGTATATTTGTGCATATTTCACAGTTTTGTGGAGAATAGTTTGGCTTATTGACTTTTCCCCTTCAGCACTAAACAAGTTAGTTACTTAATATCTCATAAGTACAAAGTAAAAACACATGAAGCCTCTATTGGACTGGTATTCACACAGTTGTGCTTTATTGCTGTACATGTACAGTACTTAAAACAGTGGGAAACATTATCATTATGAAAGATCTTTTCTGACCCATATTATATATGCACGTAGTCGATATGTAAAAAAAAAAATAGAATAAAATAATTCTGAAAGGCAGTGAAGTACCCATGTTGAGGTACTAACAACAGACAATCACACTTTGTTTAGTATAGATTCCTGACAAAAATTGGTAAGAAGACGACCACCAGTCGGTGCTGGGTGTGTTGTGGACAGGATGTGAGTGGCATTTAGAAATGAGATGTGACACACTGGATTGAAAATACAGTATAATATAGAGCTTGGCATGCCTTTGTTTAATCTTCTCAACTTATTCTTATGAATACAGCTTAAAATGGAAAGGATTCTGAACAATAAAACGTCCAACATAAGGGTTGTAGTACTTGATCTACATCCCCAATACGTAAGATAATGAATATCTATTAAAATACAACACAAAGGCTTCATTTCTTGCTTAAAAATAGAACTGCATACATATCCCTAACATTTATTACATTAAGCAGTCCTGCACACTTTGCATTTTTTCAGTACCATATGATTTTCAGTGCAAGGCATTGCATACATTCGCCTAATCAGTCCAAAATACTGCTCTGTTTCCATTGTGTGTGAATGCCAGTGGTCTGAGTGGTTTCAGGACATTTTGTGCATCTTCACGCACCAACAACAACTTGAGATCGATCTCTGATGGCACTGCTAATTTGTAAGACTGAATCAATCAGACACATTGTGGGTGATCAGTGGGAATGAGAAATCAATCGCAGCTATTGATACTTTGTGGCTCTAACAATTCTGATCCAATCTCCAAAGATCAAACAGTTTGTCCAGACACACCCGGCCCGTTATAGACACAACAATACAAAACAGTGTGCAATAGAACATCCATATACAATGAACTTGTCTGCTTTGCATCATAGCAGCGAAACATCAGGAAAAATAACATAATATTAAATAGTATATAAACCATTTCATAGCCTTAAACAATCATTCAGAAAAAAGATATTCACATTTTAAAATAAACCTCTTCTTTTCCTCAGCCATTGCATCGAACCCAAGACATTCTTAAATCTGACAATCCCCCCGCTCCCTGGCATCAGCCCAAACCCTGTGTTCGTCCTTACAGTAAAGGTACAACTCATCACATCACTATTTACAGAGCTGTTTCCATAGAAACGCCCATGACCCACAGGAGGGGGAGAAAGGGCTGGGACCACATGGGTCTGTTTGTTGAGGTTACTTTGGGTAAAGATGAAGGGACAGGAGGGGAGACAGAGGACAGAGAGGGGGACACACCCACTGTGGTGGACAGCTGTACAATAATTGAGTTCATCTGGGCTCAAGACCAGACTGTGTATCTTCCTTTCAACATATTTACATAGACAACTGAGTCAATAGTAAACAGCACTATAAGCTCAGATTTGGTCATTTATACAGTACGTAAACATACTGTCTGAGAATATTACAGCTGCTCTGGCCACTGGACTTTGACATTACTGTATTTTTCTTGTATGTGCCTGAAAAATGTACTTTCAGGCGCATCTTTACCTTTGGCACATAGTTTTTTTCTTTGTAACTTAAATAAGTCATTCGTTGGATGAGCAGTTTCCATTTTTCACTTTGTTTTGTTCTGTAATGCATAATAATAATAATAATACACAATATAGGGTACTTAAACCGCATATTCACAAACAGACTTCTGCTTTTACCACTCACTTACAGATCCCCTTCTTCCTGATGGCACATGCACCATTTTGCATGATTGGGCACAAAACATTAAAAAGGTCAAATAGCATCGTCAGCTTAGTCTGTTTTTCAAGTGTGTTCAAAGTATACAACACAAAATGACTGCAGTACATCCATTGAGCCAAAGTCCTTTCATAGTAAAGGTAAGTGCAGGTGTTGGCCACAGGTTTTTGTTTGTTCCTCAAAGGCTGGTGGTGACAATGGGAGCAGAAGTGCACCATCGGATTGTACTGAGGTTAGCCTGACCCTGGGTGCGTGTTGCCGGGGCAGCAGTAGCACTTACAGAGCCCAAAGTTGTAAGAGTAGTGTCCCTGAACAGGTGAGAGGGTCCCATGTGTAAGTCGAGCTTTGAAAGGCGATGGTTCACTTATAAACTTGAGAGTGATCCAAGCCTCGACAGGTGCACAGAGACACATCATGGAACAGCACGTCAAGTATTATCAGCAGCACCATGTTTCGAGTGGACTTCCACGGTGAGCAGCAGGTAGAACATGACAGCAACCAGAAGGGGACCTAAATATTTTACTTTTACAACCCTTGAACTCCAAAGAAAACTACCAAAACATCCAAACAACCCAGAGCACCCAAAGGCAAGAAGATGGCCCCTGTTTTTCCTGACCTTTTTAAAGTATTATACAGTAAATACTAGCCTGTATCACATTTACTTTCGAAGACCATGGTGTACTGTATAATGTGCACAAGTTTGATTGGGGGCTGACATCAGAGTTACTTGGTCCATATTATTATAGTTCTACCAGGAATCTCATGATGAGGCCTTCCTGTTGGTCCAAAGCAGCGTGGGGGGCAGGGGAGGGGACTGAGGTGGGCGTGGCTTCCAGTAGCCCCGCCCCTCACACTGCATTCGCCGCAACCGCAGGAGTTCCCCGAGGGCAGCGCACTCATGGCCGCCAGTCAAATGCAGGCGTTGGAACATCTGAAATCAGAGAAGGTCATTGTTAAAAAAATGAAAGGAAGAATAGACAGACACATTTTAATTGGAGGTGGGTGTTATGTCAAAACAAAAAAAAGATCATGATATTCCTGGAGTCAGATCTCAATTTCATCACAATTCATGTATCATTGCCTTTAAGAGATAACTGATGTAATCTGTTTCTTCAGAAAGCGCTGCCTTCTAGGGAAATTTAGTGAATCACAATATGGCAGTTTGACAAATATTCACAAGTTTTCCAGTCTACAGTGGTCAGTTTCTTTTCAAAAGTAGTCCAAGGAAAACAGTGGTACCATCTGAGAAATCTACTAGACAGAGGGTCATAATGTTATGCCAGTGTATCTAACCTTGAGTGAAAAAATGCATGTCTAATAATCAACTTTACATTGAGACTAATGAATATTCAAGAGTGATAAGATCGTTATGGGATCAATATGTGTTAGAGGTAAACAAGAAGCACACCATACATTACAAATGAAGTACACAGACATAGATGTAGATATTGATTTAGACACCAACTTAAATTATACAAACATATTGGCAGTTAATATGCAAATAATCATGGGTGAAAGAACAAAAAAATATACCAAGTAATAATAATAAAAAAACAGTAAAACACAACAGCAGGGGGATTTCCAACTTTGATCGACATCTCTGGCAATTCCCTCAAATTTCCATACGCTGTCTATGGATCTTCAATACATCACTGTAGAGAGGATCATGTGAATAACAGATCTCCCAAAACTCCTCTCACCACACACACACACACACACACGCACACACACACACGTCAGGCACGCACACACATGTCAGTGCACTAGATAGGGTCATCAGTCAACTGCCAGTCAATACTCTGGCAAATCAATCAGACAGGAACTCCAATCTCCTGCAGTCAGTAATACGCTACAGGACCAGCCCTTATGATCCATACCAGAGCAGGAACGGCAACTTAAAGGCTATTTATAGGCTTTTAAATGGCAAAGTAGTAATTCATATGAGCCCACAAAAAGATACTGTACAAGTCTGCAAAGATATTATATATTTAGTTGCCCAGAGTCATTCCTAAAGCTGAATTTGCACCATTTTAGACGTATTTGCAATATTCTGGAAGCTAGTTTAGCAACAAATATCTTTTTCGTCAATCAGTTGTGTATTATCAGGGTGTATTATAGAAAGAATGTTCAGGGTTATATATTTTTAGATTTTCAAAGAATCATCAGTAGCTATAGCAACAACTGTAATAGTAAGCAGCCAACTTTTTGTGCTTGCGTAATCATGTCTGAGGTACAGTACTTTTCAATGAGATTTTAAGTACTTCAATGAACATGTGTATAGACATAGAGAAGCTCTTACCATGCAACTTTATACTGACCACTTCCTGTTATGCTTGGACTTAAACCATAGGGGTATATTGCCCACAAACATATATGTATGGTCAAACGCCTGCACCAAACTCAATGACCTAATCCATAATTTACACCTTCCTGCCAGGCTGCTCTCTGCACTGGCGCCACGAGGAACTATCTCCGGGAACGGCATGCACAGAGAGAACAGCATGTCCTCCACACAATCATTGACTTCCAATTATGAAAAATAAAATATTCCTTTTTAATCAAACAGGCCCAGTGCCCCAGTAGAACAAAGTGTTGCCATGAACACTGTTAAATCGAAAACTGGGCTTTAATAGAGGAACACATCTAAGAGCCTGAAATGAGGCAAATTAATAAAACAACAATTTAGCCTTTCAAGAATCAATTGTGTTTAGAGCTATAGTTTACATGACAAAATGTTGTGTAGATCAATAACTATTTAAGACCTATTTGTGCTATATAATGGTCTAATGATTTTGGTAGAACAGCCATGTTTCACAATCAGATGAATAGATAATCTGTAACTGGGAGAGATTGCGTCCTAAAAAGTGGACCACAGATGTTCTAGATGTCTTGTGGTATTTACTGACGTATTGATGCTTGCAGACTTTTTCAAACAACAGAAAAAGCCAAAACAAGCCACACCATTGATAACATTCTCCTCCCTGTATTTCTAGGCTGGACCCTTTGGTTTTCATTTTTCCAATTAGATCAGCTAAATCCACACACAGAGAGGAATGCGGCTAATTGAGGGACATTCTGGGTCATGGAGCCGTTCCCATCTCCTAAATGAGAACAGAGAAATCTAACAGAGAACACAAAATGAAAAAAAGAAAAAAAAGAAAAGCATTTATTTTACAAGATCCCCCCAAAATGAAAGATGATAATTTAACGTAGACATAAAAAAAAGAACTTATATATGTGACACGTGGATTCATAGGGAAAGGCTGAATTACTGTAACATAAACAACAGTTGAGGCAAATTTAAAAGTTGTAAATTCAAAACATTGGGAAGACAAAGCGGGGAATTCCAGATGAGCCATAAATAAACAAACATGACAAGGAACCAGTGATAGCAGTGGTTTTCAACATTCAAATTAGGGGAAAGAAGATAAGATGTTCCACACATGGTAAAAAGTAATAAAGTTGAGTTGAGTATGATCTAATATTTTTTCTTATTGCTTTGTCCAAGAAAATCACTGCTGTTTCGGATGGAGAGATGTGACATACACTCACCAATCCCTATAGCAGAGAGAACTGAAGATAGCCCCCTGTCCACCCCTTTGCTGGGTTACAGGGCAGCCCCCGCCCCGAACGGAGAGAAGTTGAGATGACCTCGCTGGAAGATAAAGCATCATGTGAGCGTGATGGACGAGCTCATATCAGATAAGAGGCTCTCATTTTTATGTAGGGCTTTTAAGTCACCGACCATATTATTAACATACATGAATGCACTGGCAAAAGGGGCCTCTCGCTTTCTGAAATACAAGTCACTCAAAGCAATATAATGGTGACCCCAGAGTTAACCACACCTTTTCCTGGTTGCTCCACTAAGTGCATTAAGTAGCATTTTAAACAGTGCGACATTATTGACACCAGAGGAAATAATGAGTCTTACAGCCTCACATAGAAATGATGGGAAATTAGAGCTGCAACGCGGGATCAATACATGGATTGGTTAGTCATGGCCCGGTCATCATTTAACACATTTACAGAAACAAATAAAACAGTAGCTTTTTATTTATTCATTGTTTATTTGATAGGGACAGATACAGGAAACATATACTGAAACTGCACTCTATAATTTTTCTCCCTCCTGCTTGTCTTCACGGAGATGCTATTTCTTTGCCTGGAATGTTCCACTGTACATAACCAATTATCAACCTTTTATGTTTATGTAATTACTGGTGTTTTCTTGCTAAAAAATCCTTAAAGGCCCATACTTCAATATTTTCAGATTTGTGTTTTAATGTTATTTCCTTATCACAAACAGACCTGGATTTAAGTTTTGTTTCATTCACACATGTTTAAAACACAAGTTCTTCTCTCAAATGGAAAACACTCTTTTCCACCTTTTGACGTCATGTGGTAATACAGGAAGTGCTCCATTGTGTTTTTAAACTCCATATAAGTTCACTACAATCATTTGGATGATTTCAGCCCTGCAATTGCCAAACTCAACTGAACTAAGGCTAAAAATTTGCTGTGAAGCTGTGAACTTTAAACTATTGCTGTCATCACAAGGTGGAACAGAGTATTTTGAGCTTTGGAGACAGAGACAGACTAATAATGCAGGATTACTCAAATGTGTGAATGAAACAAAACACAGCTCCAGGTATATTTTTGATGAACAACATTCTTACATGGCTTAAAACTCACAAGTAACAATATCCAAATCTCACGGTACGATGTTTATTGCGATATTTTGAAGAGATTAATATAATTGTAGATGGGACACTTTTTACTTTTAAAATACCTTGACAAGATACGATACGATACCACAGTATTTCAGTTATTACTACACCCTACTCACAAGAGTAAATTTTATATAATATAGGACCTTTAAGTAATAGTAGTAATTAGAACAATACATATTTGTTGTGCATACCATCTAGCTGGTGGAGTTTTATTTATTGTATAATTTGTATTGTATCATACAGGTGGAAGTTGTACTGGTAGGGGTAGTTGGAGCAGACAGTAGTGGTATTATCAAACTCTTACAATTTACTTCAACCCAGGAAGTAATCTTGTTCCGTTTTTGTACTTGACTAATATTGATTTGAAGAAGTTTATTTTTGTTCCTAATTAGCATCTAATTATCTTTTTCCCAGACTGTTTTGAAAGCAGCTCTTGTTTTTTTGCCCTGTGATGACTAAGGGCACGTCCCGGGGTTAGTCATTAGCAGCCCAACATAATGCGGCCTATTTGTGAGCCTGGATGTTTGGTTTGACAGTATTCATGTGACTGTGTGCAAGTTAAATTCAATCCAGTAACCGTACACCTGTCTTTGAAGCCGGAGAAAGCTCACGTGTCAGGAGAGCTACAAAAGGGGCCACTTTCTGCTCAGGCTCTAAATGTCAACAAGTCCAAAACAAAATGTTGCTTTGCTATATTTGTTCATGGCGAAATGTGATAACGACCAATTAACAAGTACTTTAAAAGACATGGAGTTGTACTATAAAGTTGTACTCATATAGGTATAGATAAAAAAATAAATACATGTTTTAATTAAATTTTTGTCAATTTCATACAAGAAAGATTTTCTGAAGGAAGAGTTCAAAGCATGACAAGTGATAACTGGTAAGTTTTTGTTATAGTAATATTCTATTAATAGTTTGGGGATGTAGTAACAACAAAGTACTATGAAGACAAGAGGCACTTGAAGTAATTTTTAGCAGTGAACATTGGTTCTGATTATGCAATAAATGGCATTAGATATTACATACATTTCACAAAAAACATACTTAACATAATTATATTTATAATATTTGGCTTGTGGTCTTGTCTTGTTTTCCTTAACTGGGCAACTTGGGTGAAGTTCATAATTTTACTTCCTGATAGATAATTCCAACTATTACTTAACAATCAGACTGTAAACAAGGCCAAAAGCTTATCTGATTTACATAATATGTTATCAATTATGATGTGTCAAATAAAATTTGTTCTCTTGGCTAAATTAATGTTTAAACCATCAGAAAATTGTGTAAACGGTGCCTGGATTTTCAGTTCATTTGAAATTTTGCAAGTTTACAAAAAAACCTGATCTTAAACTATGAGCTAATATATTTACCATGTGTAGTATTCCAAGCATTTAAGAAATAATAAAACCTGTCATCTGCACTTCAAGAATTTGGGGGGATTAAAACTCAATCAGGAGGGCTCATATTGCACTACTGTGCTTATGTGACAGTATACAATACAGACATAAATAGCAGAAGATACAATAACTAAACTTATGTGTTTACCTGTGTATGGTGACTGTCCATGTGCCGGTGCAGCGTGCTGGAGGAGTTGGATTTGCTGTGAGTCTCTTCTTCTAACGACCCTGAACACACAATGAGAGACGGAAGTTACAAAAGAGCCAGCTTGACTGTACATCCCACTCTCACAGGTAAAGACTCAAGGACGCACTTCTAAATGCGTCAAACAGGATATAAAAAACTTTCTAACTCTAAGTCTCTAATTGGTGTATTTCAGATCTGCGTCATTGTAACAAAATAACTGTTTTTTATTTTAGATTTTAGCTTTTTAGATGGTACCGTTTGAAATCTGGTTGCCATTCTCCATTGGCGCGGGGGTGGTGGAGTGGGGTGTGTGGTTGTTGGCGTTTTTGTCTTGCAGTTGAGGAGAAGGTGAGGTGGGGGCAGAGCCATATTCTTCTCGTCCTGGCAGATTGATGTTCGAGTTGAATCCTATTAGGAATAAACAAATGAATGATTATATGCAGTGTTAATCATTAAAGTCATATATAAGACATCCAATACTTCAAATATTCAGAAAAAGATATATATTTGGTATTGTGCACTTTTTGTTGGTTTGGTTGGTGTAGTTTCGTGTTAAAAAAGGGCCGCATTGAACAAATACATTTTTGGTGTATTGAGCACAGTTTAAATCCAAATATTTCATCTGTGATAATGTTATCACAAAACTAAACTATACTATAACGTTCCAATGAGTGCTATCAAACTTAATTGGGATTAACTGGCTTGAGACCCAGTTTTAACTTCCATACCGCAATGATAATTTTAAAAGTAATTTTTTAGACTAAACAATGTCATTTTTAACACAAAATAACAATAGTTTCCTTTATTTTATACTGTAGTCTTATACTTCTATACTATACTACTGCTATGTTCAATAGACTCTGACACAGTTTTACCCAGCCTGGTCAGTTTTCTGTTATAGCTTATTCACACATACATAGTCAGCTGTTACATACACACTGGTCGCCTCATGGGCCCAACAACTCAAATGTAAAATTAGCCACCACAACTGTAGCCTCCTGGGACGGCTTTGTGCGTTTGAAAACAGCTGGCAGACTGGGGGGTTCATGTGAGGCTTCTTATACTGAAAAGACCCCAGTAACAGCATCTGGAATAGTGTGTTTACATTTTTGCACCATTTGCGGAATTTTGGAAGTTACATTAATGGTTCAAGTATCTTATGACATATGTTTATCCTTTGTGAAAGCCTGCCAAGACCACCTGCCTGTCTCTTCCTGGCATTCCCGTTTGTTTCATTCCCTAAGGATGAGGAGAGCGGAGAGGGGGTAGACGAATTCAGCTGCTCTTTACAGGGATGTCTGAGATAGCAACTGTAACCCCTGGTCACTCCCATTGCATCAGGTATCACATTGGGCCATTTAACAGCTGAGGGGGGGGCGGAAGTAGGCCATCCTGCTAAACCCTCTGGCATCTCGTGGCTCTGTGATCTAAGAGGGCCGCTTTACTTTGCCCACTCAGAATAACACTAAGGTTATGAACCCTAGTGCCAGCTTGCTGTTTCCATGACGCCAGGGCTTTTTCTTTCGCAGGTCCGAGTGCTGACGAAGAGTGAATCACAGGCCGTCACGTGAACATATTCGTCAGCATATGCACTGGCCTCATACCACTTCTTATAAGGACTTGAGTGTGGAATGGTTTTGACCCTGTTACCTTCACCAGCTGTCTGGACACTAAACAAGTATTTTTAGGATGTTTATGTAATAACAAATATACTGTATCCTGCTATGAAAGATTTATTTGTCCAGTACTGTACAATACTGGATTGAGTAATAATCTTTGGCAACACTATGCACCAGATACCATTCAACTTAGCTTTCTCTGAGCTTGTAAAAGTAATGCCTGATTATTTTCATGCTCACATACAAAAGTGCTAGCCAAGCTGGTGCCACCTAGTGCCTCAGCTCAATTTCAATTTCTCTCCAGCGAGTAGGTCAGAAATCAAAAAACACTAGATGGTTTTGCAAAAACCCTGGAAGTTGTAGACCACACACCGGTCAATCAGCGAAGAGCTGTGAAGCCATGACGTCAAACTCAGGCGCCTGTCTGGGTCCCTTTTGTGGTACATCACAACAGTAACCAAAGCGATCGAGATGGATGTAGACGAAGCCATACATTCTGTGTTGGCAACGATTCTCAAGATCAAGGATTTTCATTCTCTGCTTTGTTTGCTGTTGTGCTGGCAATTACTTGGACACCACTGAATGTTCCAGCGCATTACATATGTCACGACCAAATAGCAGCAATTTAAAGTTAAATAATTAGTTAAATAAAAATAGTATCCACCTACTGTCGAGCAAACAAATCCTAATGCTGCGAGGTCAGACACTTTCCATGAAGTGAAACCGGCTGATGAATCAGGCTACAAAAGTGCGTCATTAAAAAAAAAAAAAAAAACTTTTATCAAACATAAGATCACTGGAACATTTATATTTATAGAAGCAGCTCAAAGTAATGTCTTTGTGGGTCCAAACCTCTGACCCTCCCAATACATTGACTGGAGTGTGACAAATACATTTGTGCCTCTTTTAGAAAGGTCAACCTTTTCATCAGTGTCAGAATGTGTATGTGCACTGCATGTAGCGCATCCACCTCCAAACAACCTGGCCATAAAATGCTTGCGGTGTCATGTGAAGCTAAGTGGGCTACACCACCTACCTCATTAGCTAACATAGAGGAGGGCAGCAGCAGCATCCAAAGGGCACACTTCTGAAGAGGATAACAAATAGTCGACCTCATGTGGGCCAAATATGATGACCTGCTGCATTACTTGAATTAATGACAGGATTTTACAAGAATAAATCCTGAATTCATTTTAAACTATGACAGAATTTTTTTGCTAAATGATTCTGGTCAAGCTGACATTTGTAGCTCTTTGGAAGATGTGCAAAGCAGAACACTTCCTGACACTCAGTCAATAGAGACTATTGCACCCAGACACTGTAGAACCCTATAGCCCCACTCCACTGCGCAGTAATCACAGACCAGCCAATAAATCATCCGCCACACTGCAGACTGAGAATCTGATCATCACTCATCACCAGGAAAATAACAAATAGCGGAAACATAATGAACTCCTGAGATGAGATGGAATCCAATTAAAACATATTATTTTCATTGTTCTTTGGCCCTGTACTGTAGCTTATTATGTTTGTGTGGTTTTCCAATTAAGTAACGGTGACAAACCTCCATCTCTCATCTTGCGGCCAGGAGTGGACTTCTTCAGCAGGCTGCGGCCAGAGCTGAACAGTGTATTGAGTTCATCTAGTGGGCTGGTAAGGGGTCTACCGTTGGCTGGGTTGAAGAGGAGGGGAGAGGAGGAACATGAGTGCGCCCTCCTAGGCTCCGGACGAGACGCTTTGACAGGTGAATAGGGCGGCGGTTTCCCCTGGGGCTCCACACCTGTCCTTTGTGATACTACATTTTTAGGAGAGTCTGAACTTAGAGATGAGGCTCGCGTCAAAGACAGAAAACTTGCATCAGGGGGAAAGGGGAAGTGTGATGGAGGTGGTCTGTAAGGAGGCGGGGGTACTGCGGGGGGAGGAGGTGGAGGAGGTGGGGTGAGCGGAGGAGTGGGTTTCTTTTCTGACATCAGGACGGTGAGGCTCGGAGAGGAGTCAGCCCGCTGGCGTGAATACTGAGGAGAAAGGGGGCTGTCTGGACCGGTGGCATAGTTTAAGTTAGTCTCAAAAACAGGAAGCTTCTTGACTTCAAGTGGGGTCAAAGGTGATTCATCAGAGGCTGGGGAGCAGGTAACAGGGGAGGGTGGGAACACCAGGAGGGGCGGGCGGTGAGGGAGGAGGTTGGGGAAGGGGGCAGGGATGTCACAGCTGCCGTCTTTGGCATGTTGTGCCATTGACAGTCCACTGTTAGAAGCTGACTGAGGTGGAGCAGGTTCCACGGTGCTGAGCACTGCGCCAGTGCGCCTGCTTTCACCTGTTTGAGGAAGTGACGTACTTAATCCCACAAGTCCCAAACTAAGGGCCTCAATTTTGGCAGCTTTTTTCATAACAGGGGCAGGTGGTCCACCATCATCAGGTAGAACATATTTCATCTCCTCATACACAGCCTCTGAGTCATTCAGATCAGGGCTGTCTGGGGGCTCCTGGAGACTCCTGGACCGGGAGTGGGACCCAAACATCTCTATGTACACGTCCTCTTCGTCCTGGCAGTGGAAAAGGCTCAGAGGAACACCCTGTGGAGCGTCTAAGGAGGCCGCTTTCTGCATCAAGCCACCAAAGCCCCCAGCACGGGAGAGCAGGGCCAGCTTCACATCGGCCGGCCGCAGCTGTTGGAGTTGAGGGGCCACCGCATTGATCTCCTCATAAGACCCCGAGAGCTTAGTGTTGGGACTGCGCTTAGGTTTCGGTGGTGGCACTTTCCTCATAGTGGTGTAGTCGTCGCTGTGAGGGCGGGGCTTGGCTGCAAGCAACACATAAAATGGATTTAAATTACAGTGCAGAGTATTTTTCACCTCTTCTCATGACATGAAAAATTTGAAATGCATAAATGAATAGCATGAATTGATTTCACCAGGGCAAGTGAAGCTCTAATCAATCAGGAATATTTTGACCATAACCTGGTCAAAACAGTCTTTGACTTTAAGGAGAAACTAAAATTGTTTAATATTGTGCAGGTAATTACTGCTAAAATAAAATAAATAATAGGGTTAAGAGTGTTATCAATACATGAATATATAAAAGAAGTAAATCATAAAATGACTAGAGCATAGATAGCCTATCACACATGTAACTAGCTTACTGTGCCTGTCAAAACCTTTTAAAGTGGTTCAAATCACTGACCATCTGTGCATGTGGAGTGGAGGTGAGGTACCTGAGGGGTCTGTGGGGGACAGCTGGGATTTGGGGGGGCTTCCAGCTGGTGAAGCGTATCCCTCTGGAGTGGGGCTCTCTTTGGCTGACATGGACAGCCCTGCACTCACTGCTTCATATGAAGCACTCAGGCGGGTGTTGGGGTCCCTCTTTGGTTTGGGAGGGGGCTGTTTACGCGGAGAGGACAGTCCTGTGCTGCCCGCTACATCCTCGGTAGGGTGCACTACCTGCTGCAGCGCCGGTTTGATGGGGGGGCTGCTGGAGTGTATCTCCATGGCGAGGGGGATTGGCACAGAACTGGAACGAAAGTGGCGTATGACTCGTGTTCCCCCATTGATGGAACCTTCTGAGACTTTTCCACTTTTTTCAACCATTCTGAAAAAAAAAAAAAACAGCAGTGATGAACAACAATGTATGGACCAATTCTGTGTTGAATGTAAATCCATATTTGAAAAGTATTGTAATGTAAGATATTAGAATTTGTGGGTGAAAAGAACATCTATCTCTAATCTAGATAGTGTTACTCTGCCTCAACTGTAGTGTCATGATTATTCACTAAGAAAGCCAATTGGGGGAATAAAGAGCAGAGAGATTATGCTAAATTTAATCTCCTTGCAGTAATTTGATAACATCCAGTTTGATATTTCCTTCACTAATCTGAGCAAGCCATCTGTTGGTTCTACGAATGCAGGCAGGGGGTAGGGAGGGTGTGGGCCCTGTACATTGAATGAGTGCATGGTGGGCACTGTGCATATTAAACAGCTGTGGTGATATTAATTACACTTTATGTTTTAGTGTTGGGGCGCATTTGGGGTTTTATATTATATTGGTTTATAGGAGCCTTTTGTACGGCAGCAGCCGCAGTACCTCCCATCCCAGTCCTCTCAGTGACACCCCCCTCTAGCTAAAGCTCCCAGGATCATGTCACCAGTCACAGCAGCAGATGTTGCAATACAAATCCTCTAAGGCTATACATTTCTTTTTAATCTCTTCAAATGCAGCCATTTTTATAGTATGGAATTAGTTAACAAATTGGATTGAGCAAAATACAGTAGAGAAAGTGCAAAAGAAATGATAAATGATTCATAATTTACAGTTTTTTTGAAAATGTATTCTAAATTAAATATTTATAGCAAATTTAAGTATTTAACTGTATTGTGTTTTTTTTACTGCTAGACATGGTGTTTGTCTGCCGTATATTAAAGGCGCATTGTGTAACTTTTGTGGTGTAGGGTTTGTCAAATGCTTTTCTCCATGTAGATGTTATTGCTTTGTCTGGAATATTTCACAGTATGGTATTAAACCCCTATCATCATGAAGACCAAACAAGACCAAGTTACAGGTAAAATTTGCGGAGAGGCGAGCCTGCTCAGTCACAATGCCTGTTTTTCTAGGTGTTTTTTAGCTGTAAAACCACCTGCAATAGAATAAATGTAAGGTAGAACTGTTAAATGTCATACTGTGGAACATTCCAGGCAGAGCAATGACATATCCATAGAAACAAGCAGGCGACGGGCCCCCAACCACGTTTAAGTTGCTCAAATTATTACACTTAAGCATTAGTAGAATACATTATAATGGCAACTAAAACACATAAATCTTAAAATTAGGTGAGTAACAAGACATTTATTAATGTTAATGAAAGATAATGCATTTTTCAAAATTAAGGTGATTTCTAAGCCCCTTAATGTGATAATGCTTACCCTTTTGTGTCAGCTTGTAGTGTTATTGAATTTTCCCTGGGTGCAATACATTACATGACAATGAGGAGAGGCAGAGATAAGGATAGCTTTCCATATGTGCAACACAATCCTTATACCATCTGATAATGCCGCTCATTATCTCACTATCCATCATGTGAGTTACAATTAAAAGCCTTAGGCACACAGGGATACAATGACAACATTCATCTCAAAATGCATCCGCACATACTCCCAAGTCAAGGCAATCGGTTTCTTCATAGAGTCATTAATTATAATCATGATAGAAATGCCATATTATCAGTATGGAAATGAAGGAGAAAAGTGTTTTCTTTAAACACGATTCACAACAAAGGCAATCAACACAATAGTAAGGCCAGTAAATTTGTATGGTTTAGATACAAGGAGGAGACAGAGACAGCTCAACTTCAATTATTTTGGAAATCAATTTAGAGAAAGGATGCAAAAGATAGGGTGAAATGGAGAATACTACTTATTTTGAATGTATTATTACTATTTATATTGCTATTATATTATATGTTGCTCTTGCTATATTTATTGTAATGTGTGAGCTACTGGGTCCAAATAATGTCTCTTGGCAATCAATCAAGTTTGTCCAAGTCTAAGAATAAACTATCACTCATGACTTTTCTTTTTAAGGCACATGCAAAATGATTTAACATCTGACAGTGATGCCAGAGTATTCTTCTAAGTTTTTAATCAGTAGGAGAACATTCTACCCTCATTAATGAATATGCAGGAATATATATTATATATTCTTTTACAAGTTTCTGACCTGCGCACAGGTTGCTCCTCCTCCTTGCCCACAGGCTCAGGCCTCTCTCCTAGGGGCGGGCTGCTGCTGAGTGCACTGACCACACCGTTGCCATAGCAGCGAAGGCGGTCACTCTCACGAGAAATATCAGCAGCATTTTGGATTACCAACTGGTCATAGGTTCGAAGCCCCATGTCTTCTGCCCCCTGGAGGAATTGCTGCAGTGTGCGCTCCTCTGTTTGAAGTAGAAGTAGTCGTTTGTGAGCCCGGCGTCTGGCAAGCCAACCTCGAACAACTGTGAAAAGATATAATCAATAAAGCAACGCTTTTAATAGCATTTTGATTAGTTACGTAACATTTTTTACCTTTTTGGCATGTAATTATCTTCTTTTGAAAGTGGTAGCAGCGATCATTCAGCTGATCCGCTTGCCAGTATCTCAGGAAAACTTTACTGCTGCCCATCTAAAAACACACATTTTGTTACTGAACCCTAAAGGAACAGCACATTGCCTCAAGAGACTGACAGCTTCTGAATCTGAAGAGAAAGTGTCTGGTGGAGCAGTAAAGAGAGAGTAAAGACGATTGGTTGAAGTAGGCTGGAGGTTTGCCATGTTAACAATCACCTCCTCAATGTAGGGGCTTTCTGAGCTACAACAGATGTCCCTCCACACCAGGTGCACTGCCATGGGGGTGACAGACGGACGGATGGATTGACCGATGGACACAATTCATTCCGACACATGCTACTTGTAAGACTTGTGTTCACTCAGTGTTCAATGCAGAGCTATACAGAAGTAGTCTGGAGAAGCATTGTTGAGGAGTGCTTGTGCTTGTGTGGGACAGGAGCACATAGTGACCTACGGGGGTCACAGGCTCAGACACAACAGCAGTCTGGCAGACAGGACAGGGGAGAGGGAGAGGGGGGAGATGCGCGATGTGAGGGGAATGATGATGAGGCAAGACAGCTGGAACGAGTTGTCAAAGATTCCATAGGATCTTTTTAAATAGCGGGTCAAGGATTAAGTCATTGGGCAAATCTGCTATTGATAGAGACAGAGGATAGGCAGGGCATAGGCTCACACAGACCTGCCATCCTTGGAGTTTGCACTGCTGAAGGACCGCGCGGCATCTCTCCTCTGCGGACAGCTTCTTCTTGTCGCCCATAGTGGGAATAACAAGGTCTTTATATCTAAGAAAAACACAAGGAAAGCATATGCAAAGTGAACAACAACTCTTACGTTCAGTTGAGCTGCTGTGCATAAACCCTATTTTCACTGAAACAATTCAGTTCAAGAGGTCAGTGGGGTCATACAGCAGAGCGCAGGGCAGCATCTGTTCCTATTGGTGTTGCCCTGGACAACCGCTGCCGTGAGCGCTGAGCTGGACGGAGACAGCGGCTGGAAGTCTGAGTCTGGGATTTGAGCGGGTAAAAGTGACCAAGGGCAGATTTTTTCCCAGCTAACATATGTGATAAATATAACACAGTGCAGCTTGCTTTATAGAGTGTATTTTAAGGATACAGATATGTTTTTCTTCTGTCATTAAATTTCCAAGGTCTCCAACAAGTTTGCAATAACAAGTTGTTCTCATACATTCTCATACATACATCAGCTAAACTGACTAAGGTCATTTCAATACAATTACAGCGCACTTATGCAGTATATAATCTTTTAAATAAAGGAGACAAACAAATAATGCAACTCAGAAAACAATAAATTCAAATACTCTATGAGAAGAAAAGTTTAAAGTGCTCATGTTATGCTACTGAAAACACTCTGTTCCACCTTGTGATGTCATGTGGTATTATAGGAAGTGATTCACTGTGTTTTTAAACTGCATACATTAGGATCATTTGAATGATTTCAACCCTGGAATTTCCTATCTCTACTAAACTAAAAGTAAAAGTTAGCTGCTAACTTGAAACACAGACAAATAATAAAGGATTACTCAAACATGTGCAAATGAAACAAAACCCAACTCTGGGGGTGTTTTTGATGAAGTAACAACATTATAACAGTCTATTAGTTCACAATAGTCAATTTTGTGTAACACAGGACCTTTAATAAAAACAAACTCTCTGTCTGCCATTTAAACAGTTGCAGTTTAAGCTTGTTTTTATAATAAATCTGAGGACATGGTTTGTAAACTAAAGTAATAAATAATAGAATAATTCAAAGGTGTGACTAAATAAGGCATGACTAAATAAACAATATGAACAATGTGTACCAAATCCATCCGGGTGACTAAAGTGAATTGTCAGTTATCACCTCTTTAATTTTCAATAAGTAACATCCGATCTGGTGACACATGTGATGAGACAAACATAAGAGGCAGATGACTGGAAACATAAACCAAGGGAGCTGTCAATAGTGAGGGCGTGAGTGGCGCTGATGTGGCCCGTGTTTGATTTGCTGTAGTGGGGTCTGCCTGAACTCTGCCTCACCTTCTGTCTGTATGGTAATGGCAGCTCCGTGGACCGCACATGCTGCCTCCCGGGCCCATAAAACACAAAAGGGACTCTGTAAAGTGCTGACCTTCCCAGTGAGGATATGAAAACCATCGATGCTCCCTACTTTTACAAGCCCCAGGGGGGCGGCATGCAGAGTCAAAGAAATGAAATAACTGCTTTGATAACAGTTTAAATGGAGACTGGCGGGACACTAAAGTCTGGAGTGAGTAGAGTTACGGAGTGTCACAAAGGTAGTAAAGGTTGGACGTAGGAATTTAAACCAGCCACTTAAGCACAGAGGCTGCTCCTGTCTGTCACTGCCAGTCTCAGCTGCCATATCCTTACAGTGTGGCACTGGTGAAGACCACATTCAATTGACCTGTTATATGTTGTTACTTCATCAAAAACATACCTGGAGTTGTGTTTTGATTCATTTCATTCATTCATTCATGAGGTAACATAATAAGACACATCAGAAAATGGTGTAATATGTATAAGACTATTCACAGTTTTAAGTCTGGACTTCCATTTCCTTATGAAGAAACAAAAAATTTCATTGAATTTCTGATCGATAATATCACGACTGTTGTTTGGGGAATATGCCAGATCAGAATATTGAGTATATCATCTATAATTAAAACTACTACAAAGAGAAGAAATGTTTAGTGTAATGTCCCACACAAGGTAATATTTCAGCCATTTTCTGATCAGTTTTATAGTCCATTCACACGTTTGGTCTGAACCTTAACCAAGACATTTACAGGGACATTTTAGCATGTTTTGGATGCATTAATAAAATATAATTTGAATATAGTTTGATTTAGATCATCTAAAAGAGTAGATACAAATTTTTATCAATTCAATATCGCTGGTTATTATTTTTGTAAAAGTGCAAGCTCAGACTTCTTAACTACATTTTTCACTCTCTAAATATATGAGATGTAATACGAACCATCTTGAAATGGATATAAAAATAACTGGTATGTACGTGTGGGGCCAGTGGTGACATGTCCAATGAATACTGATATCCTTTTCATCTGTTTGATAACAATAATGACACGAGCAGTTAGATTTACAGAAACAAGTTCAAGAGGCAGCATTTGACCCCACGCATTGGCAGAAAATAAACCTGGCCACAAAACACATAGCGTATCATAAAAGACAAATAAAAGCAACAGTAAAATAGATTTCCTCATAAATCACTCGGGTTACCAGGACACTAATGTAATTCGCTCGGGGCGGTCACTCTGGCTCAGAGAGGTGGCCTGCATGGATCCAGCGTGTGCCTGTGCGCTCATGTTTGTGCCTGTGACGATATCATAACCTCCAGATTAACAGCTGATTTATTGGCCTGTCATTTCCATTAGTCAAGAGCCAGGGCCTTTTGGAAAAATGACAAATGAACAAAAGGAGAGAAAAT
This sequence comes from Boleophthalmus pectinirostris, assembly GCF_026225935.1. Classification (NCBI taxonomy): domain Eukaryota; kingdom Metazoa; phylum Chordata; class Actinopteri; order Gobiiformes; family Gobiidae; genus Boleophthalmus; species Boleophthalmus pectinirostris. The sequence continues at coordinate 18,434,064 of NW_026570970.1, read as the reverse complement.
AAAATTGATATAATACAGTGGACATCTCCTGGGCGATCAAAGCTTCAGTGAAACTGAGTTGAGAAAAACAGTCTTCCATCTGTTTTTGAGTAATTTGAGCGGCTGCTTTGGGTCTTTGGCATGATAATACTTGAACAATGTAGGTATTTTGAATACCTCGTCAATTGTCAATTGAGTTAGATTTCAGAGTTTGGCCGCACAGCATAATAACATACACAAGCATGTGAAGCTAAACCATTTAGTGGGTATTTTGAGAGATAAATGTATGAATAATTATGTAGATGTTAGTGCATGCTGGGTGCAGTTTCTATCTATTTTTTATTTAGTGATTTTGTATTGATTTATAAGATTATTTATAGGATATATAAGGTATTGAGATTCACTCATATAAGGAATCATAGATTTGTTTTTTATTTAACATTTACTTAACCAGGAAAGTCCAACTGGGATGACTAATCTCTTTTTCAAGGACGTTCTGGCCAAGACAGCAGCAAATATCAGTCAAAACATTCATTTTAGACAACCACAAGAATTTGTTGGCCAATAACAGTTACAAAATAAAAATCTAATTTCAAAACCTTTTAGCATCAATTTAAACTGATGTATTTGAACCAGTTCTTTTAGTTTCCAGTTTTTTTGTAAATTATTCAAGGTTGTGGGTGCAGAATACTGAAATACTGAAACATACTTATTATGCATGTATGTCCACATATGTGTCCCTCATCTGAAACGCGTGGGAGATAGCAACTCTTACTAGAAAGCCAATGGAAAAAATAAGTCTTGTAAAATATAGTAACAGTTGATTAAATAGGCCTGCCGTTAGCTCTACTGAATGATGCCAGGCCAAGGCAGTGGTTAGGGTTTCCTGTATGGCAATCAGCTGTCTCTTGTGATGCTATGTTATCTACTGGCCACACGCATTGCTAACAAAGAGATTAACCCACGCCTACTACACAACTCTGTGACACTGCAATGCTCATATACTGTACGCTGAGAGATAGGGCCACAAATGTTGGCTCAACCCTCACCAGGAATCTCCATTACAACTTTAACAATACACTGGCTGGGTCTAGTCGAAATATTCATCAGAAACACAAAGCAGATAGCAGAGATGGACGCCATTCTATTTTGAAATCCTGTAAGAGTTTAATATGTTTTCTGAGATTTAATTCACTGTGTAGGGCCAATACTGGTTGTGTGTGCTATGCTATTGTGAAAGGTTAGGGAAAATCTCCACCTTGATTTTACAATAAAAAAAGAAGAGTGAAAAAAAAAAAAGAGTAAAAATATGCTTTCAATTATCATTATTTGTGTTTGTATGTGTGTGTGTGTGTGTGTGAGTGTGTGTGTGCGTGTGTGCATGTGTGTATATATGATGATGGCATGTGGATCAAAAACATGGAGGCGTGGTGGAGATGTTTACAACAGTCTAGTGGAAACTTTTGGGGATCATGCGACAAGCCTTGTCTTCCCTTATTATCTGCCAGGAATGTTCACTTTAATCCCTTTATCCTCAAAAGGAAAGACAGAGGATGGAGGGATAAAAAAGGGGTAGGCAGTCTAAATCTTATAGTGCAAGAAATCAAACAAGGAAATAGACATTGTTTCAAGTGGTAAATAAAACAATTTTAAGAGAAGTATTGTTGCAAATATGTTGGGAGGATATGAGTCAACATTAGATCTGACCTTTTGGTCTATCCTCTAGCTATATCGAGATGTTTATGTCCCAACTTGTATTAAATCATGTTATTTACCTGCCTTTTCACTCTTTATATGCAAACCTCTAAGCACTCAGAAACAATTGACCTTTTCACAAAGAACAGTTACAGTGCCACGGGGTAACCATTTGTGTCCTTATCTGACTTTACTAAGTTGGTGTCTGTGTGCCAGCCTGTACCACTGAAAATACTCACTACAATGCGTTTATTTGGGAAAATAAATGCTAAATGAATAAATTGGTTAATGTATTCCAAGGCAATAAGTAACTTTCTTCTTAGCATCCAAACTTGTTAAACAATGATGAATTATAGTAACTGAAGTAACTGGAAACAAAAGCTATTTTTATGCTGCTGAGGCTGTGACACAATGTAATGCATAGTCTAAAAATGACTTCTAATCTAAGAAGGGGATTATACTCTATTAATGTAAGTAGTAAATATTCCCAGATGGGCAAGAAAAAACATCTTGGATGGATTTAACTTAGATCTTTTTTCCCCATTGAAAAGCTGCTCTTGCTTAACAATACAAAACAGACTAACTGAAAACAAAACAAAAATCAACATTGACGATTATTAATTCTGAGTCCAGGGCAGAGAGACCTAACACATACCCCACTGGTTAATATGTCTGTTAGTTTGACAAGAGAAATGTGTTTCATCATCTGCAAAGGACTCCCATCAGAGACGAAAAGCCATGGAAGGTCATTCTGTGCTTCTGACAAAAAAGGGTTGCTGCGACTTGTCAGTTGTGCCATTTCTGTAAGTATAGCAGGTGCCGCACTGTAAGATGAGTGTGCATTTATGTTGTAAAAGCACATTAATATTCCATTACAGTTTCAGATCACTTTGATGCTAATGTGATTTATGTATGTGACTTGAACTGTAATGTAAGTGAAGTATAGAGTCACAGCAGTATATCATTAAACATCTAAGAGAAAATGTCAGATCAAATAGTCCCGAATAAGTATTGAGTAATAACTGTGCCAAGTAGTAACTTTGGTTAGCTAACACCTCACCTGCTAAGAAAGCCCAGGAAAGACATGCGGACAGGGTAGCCGTAGCGGATCATGCGCACCATCTCCAGCACCCCAATGTACTGCAGCTGGGCGGACACATGAAGGCTGTCAAAGGTGTCTGGCTGACCACTGGCGTTGGGGCGGACACACTCCACAAAATGAGGAGTACAAGACTGCAGCTTACTGATCAGCTCTGACAGGGAATTCTACAAGAGGAAAAGGAGAAGAAAAAAAGTACATATTTTCTGACAATAGGCATACTCTGACCATAACAACAAAAACGTTTGAAAATGAATTAAACTTTTTTTTTTAACAGAGAAAAATAGGAGGACTCTGTGTGCCACTAGGCCATGGGATAACCATCTATGTCCTTATCTGACTTTACCAAGTCAGTGTCTTTGAGCCAGCCTGTCACTGAAATACTGAGCAAATGGGTTTATCTCGGAAAATAAAATAATAAATTGCTTAATTTATTTCAAGGCAAAAAGTCATTTTTCCCTAGCAAACAAACATGTTAAACAATTAAAGAATAACTGGGGTAACTGGAAACACAAGTTATTTTTTGCTGCTGTGACACAAGGTAATGCATAGACTTCTAATCTAAGAAGAGGATTACAGTCCATTAATATAAGTAGTAAATATTCCCAGATGGGCAAGAAAAAACAATGTAGCCTAGATGACAAACACTGTGAAACCTGCCTCAGATTACTAAATGTTGTTGCTTTGCATGTTTGTTGGACCTGTCTGTCAAATAAACATAAAATGCACACTTAAAATAATTTTAAACATTTATAAATTAAATAATAAAATGAATTGTGTGAAACAGTGATTGCAACTTCGGAAAGTTGAAGAGAATAGTTGAGTAAGAAAACTCAGAAAATGTGTTATTAAGTTGTCAGACGGTGGCTCCAAGGTCACTCAGATAGCCAAGCATGTAAACACTTGTATGTGTGTTCCAGTTGACGTCAAAGCACACTCCACACTCCTCTAGTACAATGGCTGACACCTCAGCCCTGAGCGTCACTGCAGCACTCACTGCAGGGTCCTGCCTCCAAACAGGCGCATGCACACATGGCTGTTGTTCATTGTTCATTCATTCATGAGGAGGGCCTAGTCCAGCGTCATTCTTCAGCCTCCTCTCTTCCAGTCCCTGAGGAAATTGTCGACCACAAGCCCACAACTGATTGTGCAACACACAGAGCTCATTCAGTCTGAAGGTACAGGCCGAGTAAACCACAGTACATCCCTCATGCGTCACCAGCAACTGCTCAAATGCTCTTTGAAATGTTTGTTTTAGAGCAACCAAATGTATTATCTTCCAAAAACATGTGTGCAAAATGTATCTATATTTATGACTCTTGTTTAAATCATCATCATCAAAATTAAATAAAATGATTTAAATGTAGTGTTCTCATATAATTACTTTCATACCCTCATCTGGACAGCCACTGTGATGGGCCCACAGCGCTCAAGCCTCTGGAGAAATGAGCTTGATCCTTTCTTCTTCAGCATCTGAAATGACAAAAAACATCTGGTCAGCTGTGTTTGAGCCAGATCGCTGTCCACATACTCAAATAGTATTTTGAATTCTACAATGTAATTTTTGCCTTTGTATAATGCACATGTGGCGACTGCAATATTACTTAATGTTCCCATATAAGGCTGGTGGGACAGAGGTGAGAGGGGGCTTATGTAAGCCTTTGCACTCGATGGCTAATGAGCCACAGAGATGTCAGGCAAGACCCCCAGAGGTTACACAAGCACCCTCCCCAGTCTGACTACAGCAACCTGCATTCACAATAAGACTCATAAGGAAACTGTACTGTGTCAAGAGAATACATAAACGCAATGTTGATTTAAACTCTTTATGAATGAATTGGCTCTTATTTTGTCTATGATCATTTTGCTCTTGAGTGATTGTTTTTGTGTGTATTGCTGTATTTGATATTCATTTTAGACATGTTCTTCTGTGTGACCATACCTTGCTAAGGTCATGATATCTCCGGGGCTGTTGGTGGACACTACAGGTGGACACTACATGAGCTGAGGGCGTCTTATGGAGCAAAAGGGCCGCTCTGGAGCCCCTCAGGCCCACATGCCCCTGTGCGGCTGGGACCAAGGACCCCGTCTGCGTCAACTTGGACTGGAAGAGCTGCTGTACTAAGACACTCTCACTGGCTGCCGGGCACAAAGCACATAAACACGTACTGAGAGGGAGGATGAGAAGCAAAGGCATTGGTGGGATTGAGGGGTGGAGGAGGAGAGAATGAAAAAAGCTGAGGAAATGGTGACATAAACAAAAGAGTAGAGTGGTTGCAGAGGTTAGGGGAAGGTTTAAGGTGGGCTGATGGCTTAGTCATACTGCACACACTCAAAGTAAGCATTACTTATAACAAAAGGAGGTGGACCGGGCCTCTCAGACACGTGGATCTTTCCATAATAACAACAATGAACTCATTCAGAAAGGCAAATGTGTGTCAAAGCGTGCATGTGGCTCCGCTCTCAATAGCAGTGAGAGATGGGATGAAGATGGCTGCACTACCCACTTACCAAGAAAAACAAACTAGCCTAGTCATTTAAGAAGCTAATTAGACACAGATCAGGAATAATAGCATATTTACATTTAAAGCAATTACCGCAAGCCTCAAAATGTAGTGTTACATAGATTTCCCTGTCATCAATTGGATCTGAGTTTGAAACCTAAACGGCAGTGGGATTAGTGCCATAAGAAGAAACAGTGTTGCATAAGTGTGAGTGTATAAAGATGAAAGCCTGTGCAGTGATGAGGCTCAGAGGTGGAGGGACAACAGCCAAGTGAGTAAAGGGCTAACGTTAGCCGATTAGCCTCATCATGGAAATTATAGCAATTAAGCTGCTAGACGCAAGGCGAGCCTGGCAGCCACACAACGGCCGCCTGTGTCCTACTGGCCACAACAGCCCACATCTGGCACCGTCTATAGACAATATACACACAGCTCGCTGTCTGCTGCATATGGATGAAACCCTCTCATAACGGCACGGGCAAAGCTGCACAAAGAGTGGTTCTGTGTGTTACGAGTTTAGACAAGAGAGGATCTTTGTGATGGAGTGTTTTGACAGGACAGTCTGCTCATATGTCTCATTCACTGGTACTTACACTTCATTGTAAACAAGAGATTCTGAGGAAGAGAGTCCTTGTTTCTGGTTAAGGATCCAGTGAGGTCATACGAAACCTACAACAACACATTTCATAAGAGCTGTTTTTTCAGTAGTGCATACAAAAGACTGAGTGATCACCATAAGTAATGGTAAATATAAAATTATGATATAATCTAATCACATCTTGTCCTACAGACGCACCTGTCCAGCGTAGTGTTTCACAGTGAAGGCGGGGCCCTGGTCTTTCGGAGGGGGGTTTCCATTGCCATCTTTAGTAGTGAGAAAGAGCCCATGTGTGGGACTGGAGTCCAGCTGGGCAGACAGCCTTTTGTACAGAGTCTGCTCTGCCGGCCGCAAGCTCTGACTCTCCTCGTCTAACATCCACAACAGCCCCTGAGGCTTCTGCAGAGGAGCACAAAGAAACTACAGGCAAGGTTCACAGGGGCAACAATAAAACAACAATACAGTGTACAGTACCTTATATTTGTTTTCTAAGATGACAAAATATCATATGAGAGATGCTGAAACTAGTGGGGTTAATATAGTCACAATATTGCAGTTTCCGCCAATTGTAAAATGTAAAATTAAGTTAAGTTAATTAAGTTCAGAACCTGATTTAAAGCTTTTTATTGAACCATCAAACAAAACGAAAATCAAAAAGCCCAACGCAGACACCTCTTTAGAGCTCCTATTCCTAGGGGCCATTAGTGTAAAACTGGACCATAGGGTCAAAGAAGACGTAAGTCTGTGACCCAAAGTACCTGCAGAAAGAAGTCGAGGACAGCGGGCTGGTTGCTAGGGGAGCAGGGTGTTTCTGTGGCGATGCCCTCCTGCTGACACTCGGCCTGTTCCTGCTGGAATAGCACCTCTGAGACGTACTGCCTCAGACGCTGATTGGTCATGTTCACACAAAGCTGGAACGCACACAACAACAAAACAATTAACATGTTTCCCAAAAGGAGGGTAACGGAAATTTGGTTGAAACACACAGAATAGTAAACTATGTTAGCAGTACGACCCAAATTACAAAATAACCAATTATACCAAGAGAATTTCAAACAGACAGTAAGAAGCACAATTTTTTGGGGAAAAGATTTGTAATACAGGTTTAAAAACTAGAATACTATTCAAGGTGCAGATTGTAAACTACTCCAAAAAGAGAGGACTGAATATGAACTAATCCACAAGAATCCCACAAATTTCATTTTTGTAGAGGTCTAAACTATGGCTACAACAAGATTTGCAGAGGACAACTGCAGCTTTTGCAATATGAAAATTGACACAACTCAGACTGTGATTTTAATTTGATTGCAATATATTGTGCATTCCTAACAAACAGGTAGTGGGACAGTGCCTTCCTACCTGGAGATACTTGTGAACTCTCCCTGACCCAGAGTCCCAGTCACAGAAAAACTGAATCTTTTTTGTTTTTTTGTGTGAAGCTTTGGAGCCAGGGCAACACTGTCACTTGTCACACTGATGCAGGGCGTAAGTGCTGAATATGATCTGAAACAACACCACTGCCGAGTGAAGCAGCAGGTGGGATTAAACTTTCTTTGAACCCCCCCATCCTCACCAACTGGAGAGGGCATCGTGCCATTTCAGTAATTCACTTTGCTATGCATCTGTCTCATTATAGCGTGAAGTGTAACGTGAAGTACTATTATATAATCACCAACTTGTACTCAACTTGAACTTGGCCTATATAACGGTACTCATCAAAAACATACCTGGAGTTGTGTTTTGTTTCATTCACACATGTTTAACACACATATCCTGCATATTTAGACTGCATTCTTCATGTTTTTGAGGATTTTTCTAATTTTTATAACATGGCTTGAAGCTCACAAGAATAATTTTTGAGTAATGTAGGATCTTTAAAATGGAAGTAAAGTAAAAAAGAAAATAAACAAAGCATGGTTAAAAATATATGAAATGTCTGTTTTATATTTTAGAACATGTTATTGCTCAACTTTCCAAAGTAAATTACTCTGAGACATGCTGTGCAGTCTAGTGTCCCTCAAGATGAAAATGAATAGGCACCAATCACATAGAACCACACATACTGATACTGCATTGTTTTATTTTTTCTGCTGTTCTTTTTTATCTAACATATTCTTGCTTACTTTGTTAAATCCTGCTTTCTTCGTGTATGTGTACAAATCATGAACCCATTATGTGAGACCATCCATTAGCTCATATATCACAATAATCTAATCTTTTTGTTTGAGACAAGTGTTTTTCTATCTGTCTGTTCAGTCCATTGTACGCATGGTCCCAGCAGGTGGTTGATTGAGTTAGCTCATTAGCAGAGTGCTGAGCAGGTACAACACATTGGTGACAAACAGATCTCTAATTAACAAACATTAATGACCACCATCTCACAGTGAAGGGTGCCGGCTGCCTGTCTGTGTAAACATGTCAGGAAAAGAATCTTTGTTTGTTATTGCAATTATTATTCAACCACATGTGTCTGATGTGCAGTATGGAATGAATGATCACTACCATTGTTTAACAAGAAATTAGGAAGAAATAAAACGATCACAGTTAATACGTTTTATAGTTTTAAGTTTTGAACATATCCAGCTAGTATTTATTCAGTACAGTTGTTTTTATTGCTCGAAAATACAATAATTCCTTCTGTGAATCCTTCTGTGGGTCTGCGACTCTCCACAGATCTGAATTGTAATGTTGCATAGCGCTGTTATCTGCTTTTTTTCATCTTTACTATGTAATTGTAGACAGAGCAATAACATTTCCATCGAGGAAAGCAACTGGCGAACCCTCCACTAGAAATGTTATGCAGTGCACCTTTAAGTAAAGTAAGTAAATAATACATGCTGGACATTTAGTTTTATACATTTTGTGTATTTTTGTAGGTGCACATTTAGCTGCATTTTGTAACAATGTCTAAAAGGGGAGTCAAATAGCAATACTATGTCATCAGACTTAAACGAATAGCTATGGAAATCATTTGGCTCCCAATGTCTTTTCTTGCAACCCTCTGAATTCATCCAGGCTTGGCACTTGGCACATTAATACACCGTCTCATGATCTCTTTTGAATTGCTTTTGGATCATTTTAGATGATAAATCTCGTAATTTTCCATTCATACCATCTAATAACATCCCATTGACTGCCTTGTAGAACTTTATTATTCATCATTTAACAACAGATTAAAAAGTCCCTCTCACTTTCCCGTTCTGGCATTTGATTTGCTCCTAACCTTTCCACGACACTAAAAGGTCATGTAGAGTTTCACATCCACTCAGACTGAAGCACATGCAGAGGTAGACTCAGGCCACGCGCGGGTCTCTGTTTCACACGCTGGCACTGTGACCAAAGTCAAACATACTCAAGCCTAAATAAAAGCACCGCTGATTCCACAGGGAGAGTGTGTAAGCTGGGAGTAGCAGCATAAGCACTCAGCCTCATGGACACGATGAATGGCCTGATTTACACCCAATGACACACACACACAAATACGGACACAAATGGACACACACTCACAAATACACTAACAAACACATATAGTATACAGAATGAGTACACACACACGCGCACACATCTACAGTGATATACAGACTGGTGGGCCTGATCCCTGCTGCTCTTACAATAGAAGAGTCTATTAAGAGTGCATGCTTGATGAGCACATGACAGAATTATAGTCCGGAACAGGTGAGCAGCAATGAGCTACACTATGTACTCTATAAAAAAGGATGCAATGCAAGCATTTTGTAGGAACCAGGAGATAAAAGGAGGTAAGACCAGCACCAGAATTACAAAAAAATCTACAAAATTATTAAATAGAAAATATCACAGTATAATAGTACAAAATTATCACTGAAACACATTCACCTTTATTACATAATTTTTTAAAATAAACCTGGTAATAAACTTGGACTAGATCAGGACTAGAACAGGACCAGATCAAGTGCCAATCAGGACTCCCACTGGGCTCAAACCAGAATAAAATGTGAGGCTTCCTTAAAGGTGCACAATGTAACTTTTAGCCTTGTAACCTTGCTTTGTTTTCCCTGAAATGTACCACAGTATGGCACTATACTTGCTTATTATTTCATTGTAGGCATTCTATACAATGAAACAATATCCATAAAAAGTATACATTCTACTGTAGCTGGGCCCACCTCTCCAAAGATCAGACCTGTAACTTGGCATGGTGCTTGTCTCCATGGAAATAGATATGTTTAATATCATACTGTGAATGAAAAGTTACACAGAGCACCTGTATTTTTTGGCTCCCTTTTTGTCTTTGGTTAATGTAGTTAAAAAGGACTTGTAACATTTTCTTTTAAACACTTCATACCTTAATACGTTACCAGAATATTTCACAGATAAGGTTAATGCTACAGAGTTCACAGTGGCCCCAGACTCAGGGAAACAAACACAAACAATAGATTGAGGGCAGCCAGTTCCTCTGAAATCTCTCACACAGGCCGTCATTGTGTCAGGCCTAAGTTCATCTGAGGACAAGAGAACATGACGCTACACCCACCACAGACCTCACCTCATTCATTAGAACTAAACATGGAAATAATTCTGCAGATATCTCAACAATCTGATTTAGATTAGCTGGAATGCCACAACTGAGACTCTTTTATTAGTTTTAGATAACAGTTTAAAGGTACTGTATTACACAAGATTAATTCTTGTGAGCTTTAAGCCATGTTAAAATGTTGTTACCTTCTCAAAAACATACCTTGAGTTGTGTTTTGTTTCATTCACAAATGTTTGAGTAATCCTTTATTATTAGTCTGTCTACATTTAAAAAACTTAAAATGCTCTGTTCCACATTGTGATGTCATAAAGTGTTAGTTTTCAAGTTAACAGCTACCTTTTACCTTTTGTTCATGGGAGATTGGCATTTCCAGGGTTGAAAATATCCAAATGATTCTAATGAAGGTGTATGGAGTTTAAAAACACAGTGGAGCAGTTCCTGTATTACCACATGTCTTCCCTTTGAGAGAAGAACTGAGCCTTAATATGCAGGGTTTGTGTGTTCAACATGTGTGAATGAAACAAAACACAACAGCAGGTATGTTTGTGATGAGGAAATAACATTATAACATAGATCAGAAAATAGAGTAATATGGGACCTTTAAGATAATGTTGACAGAGGGGATGTGAAAATAGTGCCCTACCTGCTCAAAGCCATTTCGCTGAAGATCTTCATAACCAAAAATGTCCAAGATGCTGATTTCTAGAGCAGGATTACTATGATGAAAGTGCAAAAAGTAAAACATATTAAGTTTCAGTCATAGCATGTCTGTAATGCGTAGTTTGTAACATCTGTAGGGAGTGCCATTGTGAAATTTATGACATAGTATTGGTGGGGTTCCTGTGTAAACAAGTGAAGCACAAACACATTCCTGAAGCTGAGGTTATCTGACTGGGAGTGATAAGAGTCCAAGCATCAACAACATCAAGGATCCTATGGCCTTGTTAGTGTTAAGGGCCTCCCTATAAACCTTGGCTGGGTCCTCCATCTCAAGCATGTTGTTATGTTTTTCCATTTCAGTGTTCAGTGCACATACCTATTGGGTCATGTCACAAACTATTACAAGACTCTGCACTAAAATATGTGACAGAATTGGCTGTCACCACCCTTCTGTGTGCTGACTGATATATTTCATTGATAGGATTTCTGAATAACATTTCAACAATCTAAGGTTACACAGAACCATTGGCTGAGTAAGGTAAAAAAAACAGACACAAAGACATACAAGTACAAAAAGAGGGACACATACTCAGTGCTGTCCTCCTGGCCCTGTAGGTAGTCATTGATACAGTTGACCAGATAACCGAAGAGGCGTCCGTAGATGGCCTTGGCCAGTTGGTCTCTGTACTGCTCTGATATTTCAACTGTGTGACGCCGAGTGATTACATCACCTACAAACAGCAGTATTGTAATAGAATTTTATAGTTGGAAATTTACATTTGCAGATTGTAATTGATATAAAAAATTAAAATGTTGTTTACACAGTATGCAAATGATAAGACAGTTCATTGCCATTTGGTATAGTATTTTACTATAATAAAAGACGCTGGCCAAAAGGAAGTGTTTCTTTCCAGCAACTGCAATATAACAAATCTAATAAACATGTTGTTAAATTCTACAATGTTTTGTAAATGTTGAAAGGTTTTGCAGTTTTCTCATGGGGACAATAATTTTGAAAAAACCTTGCACAATTACTGCCATAAATTGGAGGAACACACTAGGTTCACATCTGATTTGGGTGAGTTTGCTGTAATGGTTAGTTCTAAACTAAACAGAATTGTTCAGAAGGTAAACCTCTACATTGGACTAAAAGTACTAGCATCTTATCAGATAATGAGTAGTGATTGAAAGTGTTTTACAGTAATGTCTCCTGACAATACACAGCAAACAAATCAAAACAAGTGTTATGAGTGGGTGGCACCCAGGGCCGTGTTATTGCAGAAGTTGTGGGAACATACCTTTGAAGTATTGAACATCAGAGGTGAGGGCGGTACTCAAGTCATTGGAGCACACCTGCAGCATTCCAGCAACTGCAACAACAACAGTTATAGGTATAAACAAAAAGAACATTCTGATAAAATGACTTAAGTACTTCTAAATCCAAAATAAGAGCTACTTTCTCTGGCAGCTATATTAATCATACTCTCTTACCCAAACATAATAAACTGTGTATTGGGTGTGACTTCTGCTCCAGGGGACTATGTACTTCAAAGTCCTTTAGAGGTGATCTGCATCAAACCCGCATAACAAGAAGTACTATAGTTCTTTAGGTTCCTATTTCATTTTGCTTCACTTATTTCCTGTTGTGAGGACGTGTTTGATTGCGTTAAACAATACCACTTGATAGAATTGCATGATTAAATATGATCACATGTTAAGCAAATAATAGTGAATGTAATCATTACGTCACTTTACAGCTAATTTTAAAAATCCAATTTACCCAACAGCAGAGCACATGAAAACAGGTTAGACTCATGTACAGATTGTTCAAAATTGATTGATTAAAGAGTGTGCGATGGTGACTCATGGGTCCATTTCTGAGCACAGAGCTGCACACAAACAGGTGACACAGGCCCAGAAAGCACTGCTGACATCACCTGCCGTGACACTGCTCTGACAATGACCGGCTCTTTCCCATTCAGCCGCTGATGTCATTTGTTTACTGCCTCCCAAAGGTCAGAGGTCACAGGGAGCACATGTAGCAAGTTGCATAATGAAGGAGAGACAGAAAGGGAGAGAGACAGAAAGAGAGAGAGAGAGAAAGAGAGGAGAGAGACGGAGAGTGGGAAAATAACATCGAGGGTAATGGCTGGGAAAGAGCGTGTTCCCCTCAGTGATCTCCCGTTACTATGGTTACGTTTTTGGAGAAATATGGCCCAGCGAACAGGTGACTCTTTGGACTGAGATGTGAGCTGGCTAACTGCCCGGTCTCCAGTGGGATAACAATAACAGATACAGAGGCACAGGCGAGGTACAGAGAGGCACAGTTAGGCCCTGTAGATTCAGACAAACTGTGACTATTTCAAAATGTCCCTGGCTTCTGAAAATAATAACTTCATGTAACACTATCAAGAGATATTTTAGTCCATGTGGTGACAAAGATAGCAATGCAATGTTACTTTCCAATTTAAAACTTTGCAAACAGCTGTTAAACGCCCACTACTTTTAGCTCTATAGTCTTCTCAATAATAAAACTGTCCATTGCTTTTTTTTTACTAAAGTCAATATCCTTTTAGGAACACAATGTGAATGTGTCAGTATGTGCATTGACACTTACATACATTGTTAAATTATATTCAAGGCATCTTTCAACATTCCCCATATTGTATCAGTATTGACATCACAATGTTCTTAAGGCCAGTAACATGTAATACAGATGAGGGAAGCTAGAATTTATGTTGTTAAAATGAAGATTATTGTGATTATATAGTGAGTTCTTGGGCCTTGTCACTACATAAATTTTCAAGTTCAGCATTTGTTTACTCATGAGAATACAACATAATAATTTGGGAAATCTGTCTCTTGCCCCCATCTGGGAGTATGATATTATCCCACTCTAGAAACTGAAAACCACCACCTATTTAGACATTAAAATCCTGTTATATACAGAAGATTAAATGTCCAGTGTGACTAATGCAGTCTTATAGTCATGATCACAGGATCCATAACCGGAGCCACGGAGGAGCTAATGGTGACAGCAGCACTGACCCCTGTCCAGTAGCGGCAAGTCCGACGGGACTGCTGTATCTGCATCTGTCACAGCTTTGAAGTGCACATCTCCCAAGTGCAGAACAGCGGCCAACAGCGATAACACAGACTCCACCTCCTAAGACCACAACAACCACACATCAGTTGTTAAAGATCCTATATTACACAAAATTAATTCTTGTGCGCTTTTAGCCATGTTATAATGTTGTTACCTCCTCAAAAACAAACTTAGAGTTGTATTTTGCTTCATTCCCACACTTGAGTAATCCTGGTTTATTAATCTGTCTACATCTCCAAAACTCAAAGTCAACCTTATGATTCTAGTAAAGGTGTTTTAAGTTTAAAATCACACGGTGGAATTGGGTGTTTTCTGTTTGAGAGAAGAACTGAGCCTAAATATGCAGGGTCTGTGTGGTAAACATGTGTGAATGAAACACAACTCCAGGTATGTTTGTGAGGAATCAAAATTGTAACATAGATCAGAAAATAGCGTAATATGGGCCCTTTAATGAATGATGATGATGAAGAAACACACTAACATTATATCACATCTAGTCCTGCACAGTGGTCAGTGACATGTGTAGTCCTCCCTTCTGGCCTCTGTGTTGCAAGCTGGATTCCCAGTTTATACAGTTTCCTGAATGTTTCCTTCCACTCTACACCCACATTTCATGCCCTAATATACTGTCAGACAAATCTTTCATGGTCTACACAAAGTCATATCTAAACAGTATGGAAGAAGTTTTGTACAGTAAATTGTGAGGTGATGATTTTACCTTATTAAATTATATTATCATTCTTTTAAACTATATTTCTGAGCTGACTGGATGTCAAGTAAATTTTTTTCAAATAAAAAAACAATGATATCCTTAATCAGACATTTTTTTCAACAAAGATGATAACACAAGAGCACTTTCATTCACATAATTCTCCCTCCTTATCCGACTCTTCCTTCCTCTGTGCCCTTGAGCAGAGGACGCCTAATGGAGTACCCTATTACAAACAGCTCTGAGAGGGGGAGGTTCCTTGTACGTGTGTGTGTCCCTGTGTTTGTGTGAATATGCACTTTCTCCAGGCGTGATGCTGGAGGAGATATCGGAGAGATAAACACTCACATTAGTCTCTGTCTGACACATCTACAGTCAGACCCCCTCTACAGTGCAGTGGGAATACAAAAAAAGGAGGAAACTCAGCGATAGGGGTGTTAATGAAGATTGACCTCTGGGTTCGTGCTGCGAGTCCTTTCCTGATGAGAGCTTAGACACAAACCAATGGGTGCTCTCTCACTTACAATATTCTAACATCTACACTTGTGTTCATCACTGGACTGTTTCAGAGGACACTAGTGCCTTCTGATCAAACCAGTATCCCTGTGCTTTCCCCACGGCTTGCTCCCCACATCGACTGTTGGATTAAAAGGTGAGACGGTGGTCATTTACTGCTGACAGATGCTGACTGGGAAGCTAAGAATAGAATGTGATAATGGGCTGGGAACACAGCTGGTGAAGCACAGGACAAGCTGTGCCACTGTACACTACAGACACACTGTGCATGTGGAGTGTCTGCCTCAGGCACAGTTTTAAGAGTCTTTACATTCATAATTAAATCATGTTATGACAAGGTGAAGGTTAATGCTGCATGAGGTACATTTAATTAGAACTTACGAGACACTGTTTTATATGTTCAGGCACAAAATGATCTATTTAAAATGTGATGTGAAGTAACAATTATGTGCCAATACCTGCTTGCTGAAGCCTAGTGCTCGGAGAGCTTGCTTCACAGCTGAAAGACGTTCTTTACTTTGTGTTGAGGATGTAGCAACTGGAGGGTTTTCCCCAGGAGCAAGTCCCCTAAGATACCTGAAATCAAATTAGAAATGAAACAATATAAGTAAATCTAATGCAAATACAAATCACACAAATTTAATGAATGTGACCAAATACATGGGGCAGAAGTATTTAATTATAATACAATATATTTATTTCTTTACATGTATCACCCGGGCACACACACACTGTGTTGCCATGAGGTAACATTCAAATGTAAAGTATGTTATCACCAGAAAGTCAATATATGGTATCATCAGCACATATAGACTGTAGCCAAACCATGATAGGAGCCTATTGTACACAGACAGGAAGGCATTGAACAGAGTTTGCACCACCTCGGGCAAATGTTAGATATAGCTGTTGACATGACCAATATGACTATAGGGTCTGGATTTATTCAGCCAAACAGTGCGTGGAAATGTGGGGTGTCAGAGACAAAGCTGGATACCTTCAGTCACAAACATGACCACAGTTTAGTGTTATTGTATTCACATCACCTGTGAGCCAGAACATTGTTGAGGTAAAGTGTACTCTTCTCCTCCGCTGATAGGCCCTCAGCCATCAGATAGAAAATAGTGAAGTTGTGTTGCTGAGGAGCCATATGGACCAGACGAGACTTCTCCAGCATGTACGTGAGCACTCGCGCTGTAGAGACAAGACACTTTAAATACACAGCCCACAGAACCTTTTATAGAACCTATTATTGTTCCTACAGCAGAAAACATGTGTCTGTGATTAATGACCTCTTTAAGAGTAATCAAATGAAAAGGAAGGTGAATTCAGGTAAGCAGAGGGAAACAATATATGATCTTCTACTGCCCTCTGCTGGTTTCCTCTACTTTAGTGCATTGCAGTTGGGATCAAAATCAAGAACAGTTATACAAAAAGCAAAAGAAAATCAGCTTTTTAATATATTAAAACAATAGTACTAATGTATATTACAATATTATGCTATAAAAGAGATATTTTGTCAATTAAAAAAACATTGTCAGTGGCACAAATATTGCTTCTTTACTTTTGGAAAAAACAAAACAACAACAAAAAAACATACAGTGACAAATCCATACCTCTGATTATTGTCCTACTCTTTTCACAGTATTGAATGTTCAAAAGCTTAATGAAGCGGCTGGAGTTCCTGTTTTGCTGTGTTTTAGCATGACCAAAAGCTTCCAGTACAGAGTTTACCTGCAAATAGACAACAGATTAAGACTCACATTTTATACTGCAAATATAATGTCTCTCAAAATCATATTTTAAAATAAGAAAACAATGGGGTCTTAACAATTCCATCCACTAGATGTCAGTGTCTCTGTAGTAAATGTCCTCAGATGAAAGCAGAGCAGGCTGACCTAGATATTGACTCATATTGATGACTTCATCAGAATATCATAGCACTTACATTAATTGCATGAGAGGAAAAGGAAATCTATGGCCATATGGATAGTGCACTGCATACACTATGGGGAAGCCATTTTAACACCAGCTGCCCTTCAAAATTTCCCCATCCATTAAGTTGTCTGTGCCACACCCCATATCAGAATTATCACTTGAATGCTTTTCCTGAACAGACTTTAAGCTCAGACTCACATGTTTCATCCTGGAGTCCAGTGTAAACCCCTTAGAGCTGGAGCGAGCACTCAGGTGCCTCACGATGTGCTTACAAACTTCTGTCTTCCCAGAACCACTCTCTCCACTGCAATGACAAAGCAATAAAAAGAAATGAATGCATTTATTTATTTTAATAAAAACACTGAGACTCAATGCATGATAATGACAATAAATGAGTCTTCATCATCTACCTCATGAGCTGTTGTATTTTGTATCATGCACATATCTACAAAAATGGCAGTTTTCACTTTACAGGTATTTGACAGCATGTATCACTGGGTTGTATTAATCAGACATATGGTGACTTTGTAGCTTATTAACACGCACACCCCTATACCCTGGACTGGGACTTGTGTACTAACAGCAAACAGATGGTTTGAGAAGGTCAGAGGCTTTAGTAATAGCCCCAATGAGAGGTGCTGCTTGTCCCTGTGTATCTGCTACTAACAGCTCTGCAGAGAGTCCAGTCTCAAGGCCTCTGCCCTGTCTTTTCATTTACCAGTTTTTATTGGATTTCAAGGGCATTTTCCAGCCCTCCACGGAGATTGAGCATGCCGATTGCTAAAGTGTGTGGCGTTTGGGCTTTGCAAGGTTAACATGACTGTGAACTGCTCTTTTCATGCAGATAGACTTTGATATCTATAATTGTACTTCCTGTTTTAACATGAACAGATGTGGCATAAGAAGAAGTTTGAGAAGTTTGAGAAGAGCAACCATGCTCTTCTCAAACACCAAAGCCTACTATTTCATACAACAATTGCTATATATAGAAACACTTCACACTGTGATTTTGTTAAATGAATGTTCTAACTGACAGCAAAAAATTATACACTTCTTCACAAACTTATACTTGACTAGTGTAAAACTGTGAATAATGTTGCATTTATGATGGTATTAGCTGACAAAAAAAGTAATAATAAGAAAAAACATAAAAATGTTTATCTGCACCTTGACTCTTAAGAAACACCATAGGACTTTGCATACTGTGTTATTTTTGTATCTGCTTTGACTATGTGCATCGTTGTGTGTGATTGAGTTGGAGATAGCATGTGGTTGGGGTACATTAAGTTGCCAGATTGGTTACAACTCAGCAGGAATGTTAGGAGAGCCGGAACGGGATTTAATTGCAAACAGGGAGCAGCTCTGTCTAATTGAGGGACAAAGACCATGACGGTGCAACGCTCAGAGCTAATTTCCATGTTTTTGCTGACCTAAACACGCCCACCTTTTGGCCTATTCAAGCCCTCAGGTGAATGTAGCAGGTGGATAAGAAAGGGGTGTGGACATTATTATTATTAAACCAGGTGGCTATTGTAATTTCAGTGTTACTACTGTAATAATTACTCTGTTGATTACCCTGCAAGGTTGAAGTGAAAAAAAAACTAGAGCATACCTTAATATAAAACATTGAGGGCGCCTCTCCTGCAGCATCATGTGGTATGCCCTCTCTGCTGAGGAGAAGATGTGTGGAGGTAAAGACGAGCAGAGGCGCCCCGTCGAGCTCAGATACAACTGACTCACCTTGGAAAAAAAGATGAAATGAAGAAGTATTGAGTAGTTAAGGTTGATTTGAATACCAAGTTAGAATATCTGTAAAGGTGCATTGTGTAACTTTTCTGGTGGAGGGTCCATCAAATGCTTTTTCTCCATGGAGATATTATTGTTTTGTCTGAAATATTTCACAGTACAGCATTAAACGTTTCTATCATCATGGAGATCAAAGCACGCCAAGTTACTGATCAGATCTG
Organism: Boleophthalmus pectinirostris; assembly: GCF_026225935.1. NCBI lineage: Eukaryota > Metazoa > Chordata > Actinopteri > Gobiiformes > Gobiidae > Boleophthalmus > Boleophthalmus pectinirostris. The sequence continues at coordinate 18,414,780 of NW_026570970.1, read as the reverse complement.
TGGAGAGGCAACCCGGCACACAGTCAGAATTCCTGTTTTTCTAGGTATTTTTGTGGAATAAAACCACCTGTAATTGAATACATGTAAGGCAGATTTGTTTAATGTCATATTAAGGAACATTCAAAGCAGAGAAATGACATATCCATATGCAAAAAAAGGTGATGGACCCTCATCTGAAAAGTTACATAGTGCACCCTTAAATGCAGTGACGGATTATTTTTGTTTTTTAATAAAAAAAACACTACAGGTAAAATTTATTATACTCACAATCTGTATTATTTAGGTTGGGTTATTTAAGGTAAGGTTAATTTAAAGTATGATCAGCTTAATAATTAATAGTATATTATACACAAACATCAACCTGGCCTTAATTTTAAAATGACATTGAGGTGATATAAAATAAACTCTGTGAAATAAACCAATAAACTGCAATCATGACCCAAATTTTTACTCTGTTTGTTTTCTAAAAATACAGACCCAGACACCAGACACAAACAAGCAAATGATTAAAAAGTAATATGAACTCCTCTGCCTTGGTGCATAGGGACGATGCCCAACATAATGGAAAAAAATTATATTATGCTCTACCCTTGAGGTGTTCTGTTACATACAGTCAACAAGACCTCCTTTGTATGGCCTGATCTTTTTGCTGCGGTGGTATATTTAAGAGATGAGCCTGGCTGCAGACACCAGATCAGGGGGGGTGTCAGACAGTTGGAGATGTGCTAGTTGTGACATATGCTCATATTATATTGGCTTCACTACACTCTTAGCGTGATATGGCACCTGGAGTGATTCCAGCGCTGGGCAGGACAATCAGACGTGTCTGGCTTTGTTATTCATAAATGAAAGAATATCAATGACATTAAGATTTTTATGTGTTTGGAAAAATTGAAGTGTTTTTTCAAGTAGTAATGTATTTTATAATAAATCTAGTATGGGTTTCATTTACAATGCATCTAGAAAATCCTTGGTTGAACTTGCTCTGTCAGCTTTTTGCTTTGCATCAGTGCCAGGAATATTACATTATTTATCAAGCACAATCTCCATTGAATCTCTAGAGCAAGATTATTGTATGAAAAGATGTCTCACTCTGTTCATGAACGGCATCTGTTCAATGAACCTTTTATAAAATACTTACCAAAGTGGAATAAATAGGCAATTCTTTATTTGGGTTCACAAGAAGAAGAATGTGTCCAATGTACGTCTAAAAAAAGAAAAAAACACAACTTATATTACCATTTCATCTTTATAATTTTGCTTTCTGCTGACTATGTATGAGTAAATATGTAACAGCATGAGAAATTGGCCCCACTGACCCAGTAACCTTCCCCAGTCAACACACAACACATCCGCCCCTCCACAGTTCACTCACCCAAACCCTAAGGCAAAAGATAAAAATAACTCCTTCAATTTCCGACTGCATTTCTATCTCTCGAATGCAGTCAGAGTCCCAGAGGCAGTTAGACAGTTAACCCTCCCTCCCATGAGATAACACAGGCATTGCTGACATTCACCAACATGCTCTGTCCTTAGGCTGTGGCTCAAGGTTAATGACTTAGACCAACTAACCCCTCAGGAAGACAACAAAAGCTCATGACTTATTTAAATGTATGAATTAAGAGATGTAGCAAATGATTAATTAGTGACATGATGTGTTAGAAAACCCATGCAAAGAGGGTTTGCGGTGTAGAAATGCGTGATTATATAGATGTTAAAGCTGCACTGTACAACTTCTGGTGGGAGGTTCGTCACCTGCTGGTCTCCATGGAGATGTTATTGTTTTCCCTGGAATGTTCCTTGGTATGACCTTAAACATTCCCATCTAGCATTTATTCATTACAGGTGTTTCTATTGCTCAAAAATACGATAATTCCTCCTGTCAATAGGGGCAAAATCTGAAATGTAATCAGGTGGCAGAAACTCGACTAGAAATATTACACAGAACAGTTTTAAATTTAAGCCAAAACTATTATTATGTAAGAATTTGTGTTCCTTGCACTGCTCCTTCAGATATGATTTAGTTTTGTCTTTACAATTAAAACAACTTAAATGTTTTAATTCAATGTTACATCCAGTTACTGTTACATTTACTTGAATTTTTTTTTTTCCCAACAATTTTGGCTATTCTCCCACCTCTGCTCTAGACTGGGGAGTGGATATTTTCCCATATAAGACCATAGTTTAAATTTTGTTAATGAAAAACATGAAATCAGAACATTTAATTTTGTGTAATCTGTAGATATTAAAACTTACATATAGTGGCAGTAAATACAGTTAGGAAATCAATCTTTTTCTGTGTTTTTTGTACTAGGGCAATGGTCTTGCTATTCTGGCATAACAAAACCATCAAAGCCCCTTGTAGCAGGCCACCCTGCTGAGAGCATATGGACCATTCACAGCTTTTGTCCAAGCCCACTTTCTCTTCAAACACATCACTCCATAAATATCTACAGACAATTCTCATATAAATCACCTCAAGCATTCTATCATCCTAGCTGGACGAACTCTGGAATTGTCAGTTTAATTTACCCTTTTCCATCTCCCCTATATTATCCTGTATCCATATTCCCTGCTGTGGATTCCCATACTGCCTGTGGCCCTCCTGGTTTCCATAATGACACACAATTACCAGCAGTTCCTCACTAGACAGCTTTACATTGATCTGACTCCCACCTTTGCATAGAATATTCCCAACAGAGGCATAGAGGCAAAGTTTTAAAGGAAAGATGGAAATTACAGCAATGTAATAGGCAAAACTGTTAGAGATGAATGGATTTTACTATTGAACATGGTGGTGGCATTTTCAGTCGATCTCAGTGGTATTGATTTTGCCATTGTCACCAATAGAATTACATGGCTGAGTGCAGCGACATTTGCCAGAGCTAAAAGGAAATGCTAAATTACGACCTCAAAAACTAGGAAAGACAGAGCTACTAACAGTGATGGGAAGAATACTTTGAATATGTATGTAGATACAGAATACTAAATACCCAAATTAAAATGTATTTTGTAACGCATTCTGATACATGGTCCAATCAGAGTACTGTATTCTGAATACTTAGAATACTTTCACACAGAGTTGAATTGTATGTGAGTTGAGTTGAATTATAGTGTAAAAACATGACATATAATTTCTTTTTTCTCACTAATACTGTGCACTTGAAAGCCAAGACTACATGATAAAGTACTGTCACGTATTCTGTTTAATTTAGGAAAGTAAGTGTATTCTGAAAACCACCAAATGTACATGTAGAAGTAGCATTTGGACTACATATTTTCAGTACATGTATTCAGTTACGGCACTTCCCAACTCTGCTTACTAAAGAGGAAAGGTAGAATATGATATCTGATGTTATCCTGACTGTATATATCTAATTGTTCTTATAAATAATTAATGTTGCGCATGAGTTTCTGAAATGTGAAACAAGGGCATTAAAAAACGTACATAGATTTGGTCGTTGCCGAAGCGTTTCTGCATCTCGTAGAGGAGACTGCTGTCGGTGAGCTCACTCAGAGATGCCAGGTCATCATTGGGAGCTGGAGGCATCAGTTTGACCTAAAGACAAGGCAAGGCATGGCAAGTTTATTTGTATAGCACAGTTCGTACACAAAGTAATTCAAAGCGCTTTGCAGAATAAGAAATACATTAAAAATCACAATAAAAACAAATCAAAACATAGATAATCATCATAAAATTAAAAAGAGAGGAATATTAAATTAGAGAGAAGTGTGCCGAGTGAAAATCTTTCAGTCATACGCAGCTAAACAGAACTGTTTTGAGCCTGGATTTAAATAGCGTCAAAGTAGAGGCCTGTCTCACATCTTCAGGAAGACTGTTCCAGGTTTTAGCTGTATGAATCTAAAACGCTGACTCCCCGTGTTTAGTAATGACTCTGGGCACCAGCAGGAGGCTGGTCCCTGAGGTCCTTAAAGTGTGAGATGGTTCATATGGCACTAACATGTCACAGATGTAGTTTGGTGCTAGACCATGGAGAGACTTGTACACAAGCAGAGCCGCTTTAAAGTCTATTCTCTGAGTCACAGGAAGGCAGTGCAGAGACCTGAGCACAGGACTTAAGTGATCGTACATGGATGCATGTGAAATAAACAGTATACAAACTTGCATAAATCATATGTTAATAACAGGGAAAGCACCTGTTCCAGTTTGCTAGCTCCAGAGCTGAATGGACTGTCAAGGCCATTGTCTTGAGAGGGCTGTCGAGTCAAGCCTCCACCTGCCTCACGAAACATTGCACACTTCTCCATAAAACTGTCCCTTTTAGAGATGGATACACCAAAAGGATTCCTGTATAAGGAATATTGCAAAAAATAAAAAAGAAGAAGATTAGATGACCAGCATAACAACCTTTAGATATGTGCGCTCATACTCACAAGTTCTTAACAGGGGTGTTGAGGTCCTGCAGTGCTCCTTCATACTGTTGGTTAGTTGAGGGCAGAGGGGATGATGGGTCTTTTAGTCTCTGTAACCAGTTTTCCTCTGCATTCAGAAGCATTTCAGCTATGGGCTGAGATGCAGCGATATCTAAACAAGACACAATTCAAAAAATTCGACGAAATTCAGTACACTATATTTCAACTCGTTACTCAATTCTTAAACCTCCCAATGGAAAATAATCTGCTTCAAGTTTGGTTACATTTTATAATAACTACATCTTAATTACCCTTAATAAAGCAAAAAGAAAGACACTTTACAGAGCATCATTCATTCACTTGGTGGTGGTAAGCTACTATTGTAGGAACTGACAAAACCTTGAATCATCAAATCATCTAAACATGAATAATTTTTAATAAATTGTTCTTGAATTAAAGCTTCTATTTAGGCCAGGTCTCCAACCTGTAGCTCGGGAGCTACTGGTAGCTCTCCACCCCCTTCCAAGTACCTCGCCAAGGGATTTCTGAATTACAAGTATTGTGCTGAATAAGTCAAATTTGATTATTTAAATGCCTATTACCATTTGGAATGTATCATTTAGATGCCTAAATTTTTGCACTAATAAATGAATAATGGTTTATGTTTTATAGGCATCTAACTGTACCTCATCTAAGGCTTACTGTATATTTACTCAATTTCTTGTGACCACTAAAATGAGTACGTAGTTCTCTGTCATCTTTGTTTTATAAAAGTAGCTCGTCAGAGGAAAAAGGTTGGAGACCCCTGATTTAGGCCAGTTAGAAGTGGTTATTATAAAGTGTTAACAACATTTTAACTGCTCTTTTTTAGTAAGTGAAGTTAACATATTTGACCTATTATCTAAAAAAACGTATAAATTCTTACTATAACATATTTAGAAGCTACTACTCTTTAGTCCATCAGTTTTTTGTCCTAACAAACTCTGCTCTTATTTTAGAACTCTGAGGAGCACTGAGCACCACTACAGCATGTGAACACCGCAGTGGTTCATCCATCTGTGCTTAAGACGAGAGAGGGGTGTGGGTTACCCCTGTCTGTAATGAGGACTAACAGGACACAGGGGAGGGGAATGGCTTCGGCCCATCTTTTTATTTCAGCCTGACTGACAGCTCCCTGGACCCCCATCTCTAGCCTGGTGTCTCTGTTGTCATGTGGCTACTAACAGCAGCATTGGGGCGTTCCAAATGAAAAAAGGGGTTGATTGTGTAGGTCTCAGAGGGCTTGTCTCATGTCCATTCTGTGCCTCCACGCTCTGAGAGAGTATTGATTAAAGCCGAAGTGAGATGTGATAAAGCCATGAGATTGAGTAGTGTGAGGCAGCCATGTTGTTTGAAGTCCAAGGAGGTAGAAGCAAAGCCAATGTTATCTTCCCTCACATTAAGGGGTATTTAGACGGATCACATTTCAAGTGTAAATCCAACAACTAAGGCCTAAAACGGGATTTCAGTTTGGAAGTCCCAACCATGATGCTATGAATAACATGGATTATCTCACCATTGAGTCACCTGTTAGTGGATGCAAATTAGAGCAGTTCTCTCTAGACTTGGAAACATGAAACATGTAATAAAACACTGAACAAAATTGTGGTCTATGCTAAGTAATTGAAATTCTCCATGCAGTCATTTGAATAATGACATGTTTTCTAAATACATGCTTTTAATTAATCGCACCAGCCTCTTTACAATTAACACCATATTTGGTCTTTCCTTCTCTGATTAACGATCCCTCTGTTTCGGATACACATGTGCAGTGAAGGCAACGTATTCATTAGCACTGCGGGTTACTGTGTTTGTTTTCTATTATCACACTCATGATCATTTTGCATATTAACAGGCTCATCTTGATGAACTCAAAATCCATTTCCTGGTGTCTTTGCATCATTAACTTCTGTTTGGCAAAATATGCTCGCCCATATCCCACAATCTCAACACATTTTACACAGAGAGTATTAGAATGGGTTACCTGAGGGCTTGTCTTGGTTGGAGTTTAAAAGTGTAGGGTCTGCTCTGTGTTTCAACAGCCGGTTAACGATGCTTGTCTGTAACATTGAGGAAAACAAATCATTATACTCAACAGGATCTTAAGTCTCTCGTTAAGTGATTTTCAACTGCGTTTGGGCAACAAAGAAGCACCAACTTTGAAATGAACAGGACAACACAATGAATATAAACAGCTAAAATAATTTAAGAACGCGATGCAGCATTCAGAACATGTTTGTAGAGGTCTAAAAACTAAAAGGTTAGCATATTATTTTGTTTACTTAGACTTGGACAGAGATTTAGACAAACTTTTTTGATCCACAAGGGAAATTATTTGGACACAGTACCTCACAACACATTATAATAACATAGAGAAATTACAGTGGACATTCTATTATAACTAATTACAATCTTTGCCATTTGATTGTGCATCTTCTCAAATTGTGATTACAATTAAATTGCGATACACTGTGCAGCTGTATTATTATTACCGGTATTTATTTGCAGTTTTGCATAGCTGTAATTTCACAGTATTCAAAATAATAGCAGGGAACCCTGACATCTACACTAAAGCCTGTGACTCAGCACACTGGGTCAAGCGGTGTAACCCGGGCCAACAGCTGGGAGTGTACAGTATCTCGCCTCAAACTCAGCTGTGCTCACACTCTATAAATACAGTACGCACGTCACTAACAGCAAACATATGAACCCCTTTAATGCGCCGGGGATGACTGAAGGACCACGAAAAGGTCATCTGAACAGTGGGTCAGTGTGCACCCCATGACCACGGGACAAGCAGTGGATAGGAGAAGTCAAAATCCACAAAAGAGTAAAACTTAGGTGTTTATTCCTCTTTGCAAGATAGATGATGTATAGGCCAGTCACAATAATTACTATATCGACTTATCGTTCATTATATGAAAGCTGGAACAATATATTTTGGTGCTCAGTATTTAGAATGTATTTCTTTGCAATAATGAGGAGATTTTTGCTATTTTTATGTAATGCAATACATAAGCTGTACTGGGAATTAATAAATTACTTCTATGGTTAATTCTTGGTTCATTTTGCCATTTATTTGCCATTTATTTGTTGCAGCTCATGTCTTTTAATGATATTGTCTATAAAAATCGCAATATTTCTCTGTAGCGATACATCACATTTAAAAAATTATTATCGTGACCTCTTGATGCAATCCTGTTTAATCCAAAGTGATGGATAAATCTGGAATATTGGTAAATATACATTTTCTATTATTGGCTAAAGACATTGTGCACGGACAACTTGCTAGAGGAGACAAATATAGAGCTTTTTTGTTGTTGAGATACTGGGGCAAGATACAGCAAAAAACAAGCACACTCAAGTCACTGATAAGGACAAAAATGCCTGCTGAGAGCTAGAGGGCTGACCACTTTGTCACTGTGCCAAATACTGCTGTAGCAGAAACTGGGGGAATTAATGTTCTGAAGCACTCGCATTTCCTGACTCTTTTGATATGAATTAAAAGCCCATAAATTAATCCCATCCCAGTAGGTTTAAACTATATTTCCTCACCAAACACAAAATTATTCAACTCTTTCCCCCAGAGAAGGCAACTTGAAAAGCTCAGAGTCAAGCTAAGAACGCAGAAAGCCAGGACTTGAACTTATCACAAGACAGACAGCGCAGAGCTTAATTAGCTGCAGTAATGGGGTCGTACATCTTCTTAGAGGGTCAGTGTGTAGTACTAATGCCACACAGCTAAAAGGTCTTTGGGTCCAGTGTAGCAGGTAGTTTTCTGCTTGCCATTTGCTGTTTCATTACTGAGCAAAACCTGTTATTACCAGAAGCTGTGGTTTACTTGGGTGGTTACGGATGTGTTGAAATGTCCTGTGTTGTCCTCATGTCAACAGGAGACAGCTACAACACTGATGTAACAGGAAGTGAGAGGGCCAGGGACTCGTTGCTATGCAGGAAGCAGAGATGAGGTCTGGCACCAGTACAGGGGTGATGGCTGGAGTGATTTAGCACTTCAAGAAGAACCCAATCGATTATCCCATCCTCTCCACTGCCACTCCCACGTCCGATGCACTTATTTACAGGATTAGATAGGCACATGCAAAGTAAGAGCAAATGCCAAGTGCAACCGGTAAGGAAGTCAGGATGATAAGACAAGGTGGTCAAAGGTTGGGTTACTCTGTATATAGAGCCTCACAACAAATTAGTTATTTTGGATCATTCGCTAAGCTTCAAGTGTCTGTACAAATGTTATGAAATTAATACACTGTACATACAAGCATTCACTCTATCTTTGGGGGACTTATAAAGAAATGTGATGGACATGCAGACTATAATAATCTTTGGGTTAAAAAATGGCCAGTAAAAATCAGGTAACCAATAATTCGATATGATTGCTGTTTTAACATGTAGTAAAGACATCTGATCATCAAAAACATCCAACATGTATCAGTTACAGTCAATTTTTGTTTAGTGCAACAGCATTTTAAACATTTTCTCCTTCATTTTTGTCTTTGCCACATTACTTTGTCAATTTCCATTAACATAATTGTTGAACCCCGCACAGGTTTTAACAAGTGTGAAAGAAATCTACCAATCATCATAATGATCAGATATACTGTGAATGTAAACATAGCTACTGTCAGCATTAAATAATTAAATACTTTAAAAAAACTTTGTTAAACTTTGTGGAACAAATAATACGCAATATGTCTGGTATTCATACAGGTATGGCAAGGTTAGACAATTCTAAAAATAACACATCAAATAAAAGTGTTTGATATTTTTAAGTCAATATGTTTTCTCTTCAGACCAACTGTAAATCAATATTTTCCTCCTGAAGAAACTTTTCAACTGCTAATATAAAATCCTGTGGCAAAGGTGAGGCTGTTTCTGCCCCACAGCTTGACTTCCTCTCATCAATACTACCAAAGATCAGTTTTCTCACAGTCTCTGCAGAAACCCTCAAGACATTGAATCAATAAAGTCCTCAATATTTCAACTTTTCTATCTGAATGGTTCATCAGTGTAATTTGAAGATTCTAAATTAATAAACTAAAGTACTTAATATCAGTAGAAATGTGGGTTCTGTCTTAGTGGTGAGTTACCTGTCCATATTTAGCGGCTAAGTGGAGAGGGGTCCAGCCATGACTGTCTGCAGAGAGGAGGTCTGCACCATTTTCTAACAGCACTGCGACCACTTCTCTGTAACCACTGGCACATGCTATATGGAGCTGAAAAAAAAAAACAGGGGACATTTTCACATACTTAATCATATAGTATTTCATCATTTTTATCTCTTGTAAAGTTTCCAATGCAAATATCAATACCTAATAAAACCTAATTAAACCACATAATAATAAGACGCGTTGTATGCATAACGTACCAGTGTGACCCCATCGTCATTGGACTGGTTGAGGCCTCCTCCTGAAGCAACAAGCTGCCTGACATCTGACAACATGGTGACAGCTCTCTGCGTTTTCATAGTGTGCATAGATGACATGTCCACACCTACAGAAGAAACAGTTACTCACAGCATAGAGATATTATAAGCATTCTGAAGTACCATGCATAAATAAGTCAACAAAATGTCAAAGGGATTTAAGAACTATAAATCAGTATACAGTGTTACATGTATATTTCACTTTTTGTTTTCTATGTACTGTGTGTTTTCCTTTTACAAAGATAAAATTTTGAAGGATGTAATAAATCAACTGTGAAAGTCTTGGTTTGACTTTTTAAGTCACGTTTTTGGCTGTAAATAATACACAAATTAACACTCAAACTGCTTTTCTTAAGAAGCCATTGGCTGTTAAAAATGTGATTGAATAGATGGGAAAGATGAAGAATGAATTCAGTCTCAGATATACAGTACATGTTGATATACATTTCTTCTCCTCCAAATCAAACACTTGTACAGAGGGGACACGCTTTGACAGTAGCAAAGCCCCCAAATGGGGTTGGCCTCATTTCTCAGATATAGAGGCTCTTAGACAGTCTGTCTTCTTCATCCTGCCGCACCAATCTGATGGAGTCAGAGAGCACTCAGCCAAGTTACTATAGCAACAGAAGGCTGGTATGTGTGCGTAAGTTGCTTAGTGAAGATGCTCCAAACGTGAAGGGGTAAAAGGTGGGCAGTACTGGGACCACCACAGGGACTTCATAGTGTTCTGTGAGTGATTTGGATGGTGGTCTAAGCACTGATGAGCTGCCTATCTGCAGATTCACATTGGTCATGTGATGAGGCCAGTATGAGCCCAGTGACACAGACATGAAGGAAAGCCCTTCATCACACCCTCTGTGCTCAGAGGTTTGTCAGCACTCGTCCATTTTCTCAGAGTCTGTCATCTTCTACTGTCATCATGACCACACATCTGTCCCACATGAATTCACATCTGACACTGTCTTTTCCAGTGGGACGGAAGCTGTGCTATGTATGGCCAGAAGGATCATTAAGCCTGTGGGTGTGCATAATCTTTACAAATACCAAAAGACAATCTTTCTCTTTCTGTCCCTCCCTCAAAGGCCCTATCCTAGTTTTAGGAAAAAATAAATTACACATTATACGTTGGTAAAGATACGCAAGCTTGGACTCACAGTCACTTATCTACAACAGATATTTTTCCACTAATCTTGCGATTGTTAAAAAAAGTTTCCTGCTCTGATTTCCACTGTGTAAAAGGTTTTATAATAAGACCTAGTTGAAGTCTTGGGAAACTGATTGTCATTTAGCTGTGCTTTTAACAGTGTTTAATTGGCTTTCTTAAAATTTTAGAGAAATAGCATTCAATAGCACGCAGTTATATCTCTAAATAATTCCTATTCTGCTGGAAAATATAAATGAAGTGGTTGTGACCTTGTTTCTCTTCATAGTTTTACCATTTTCTTCCAGGTATTTGCGGAGGATGTAGTTGGTTTCGGAGCCTTCGGAGGTGTAGTCCAGAGGTATGTTTCCGCTCACATCCTGCAGCAGCACATTGACACCGGCCTGAGAAACACAGAGCCCAGACAAACAAAGAGAATTTTAGCAGCGCTCATTCATCAGAGCAGAATCAATGATAAAGTGGCTCCAATTATCTCACAATCCCAGAGGCCGAAACAGGACAAAACCATAGAGATTTTACTGAAAAGATGTGGTGAATTAAAGAAGTCATTATGTGTGAGCCTGAGGGGGTGGGGCAGGAGGTGGGCCTTACTGTTACCTGGGAGCAGAGGGTTAGGGTGCGTGACAGAAGATGAATGTGTGTTTATTTAACTGTGCTCTGGTGCTTTATGGGAACAGATAAGACTGGATACCCCCTCCAGCTGCTTTAATGGCTTTAATGACAAAGCAGGGGTTGGTTACAGTTTGTTTATGACTGATGACTCCTCTTTGAAAAAACTCCAACTGCATTTCTTCAATACAAACACATGCATTGGCCACAACAGTATTTATATGAGCACAGTAAATGCACAAAAAACACAAGATGTATCTCAGAGATTTTAAATCTTTTTTGGAGATTTTGAAGAGTCCTGTGATTGCCCCAGATGTACATTCTTGATGAAAGGACACAGGCAGAATATGTAACATCCACACAGAAAAACCCTGGATCAATCAAATCAATCAAAACCTTCTTGCTGTGAAGCAGAAACAACTGCCTACTATGCCACTAACTACTATGTCACTGTGCTATCCAAAAATAAAACAAAAACAAAGTCTTCAAATAATAGTCTTGTCACCATTCAACTTGCCTGCATAAGAGAAGGACAGCAGACATGTTCAAAATTAAACTGCTGCTCCTTTTGACAATAAGTTTTTTTTTTGTTTTTTTTTTTTGAGTTTTAACAGGTCTTTAATTCACTTTCAGTTGTTCAACTGAAGGTGTGGTGATGTAAAGACAGGTATATGGACCTGGTGAGATAGTAGGGGCCTCCCTCAGTGAATACTCCTACCAAATATTCATAGCTAATAGAATTCTAACGACTGTTTAGCACATGACAGAGAGATTTATGACCTGGTCCTTAGGCAGACGGAGTGGGAGACAGAAGGTGAAGGCAGAGACCAAAGTGGGGGTGGAAATACAATGGAAACACTGGAGCTGTTAAAGTCAGTGGTTCATAGCACCAAATCAGCAGGTCTCCAAGGACGACAATCTGCTTCTGCTTAGATGAAGAAAGTGTGATTTGTTTTCTTTCAAGAATTTCATGATTTAATCTTATTGTGTTGTGTTAAATTGTTGTAGAATAAATCAGTAGAGGTTCTGGTGATTCTCTGTGGACTTGGCTAATGGGTGCAGTTTTTCTTAGAGAGTGGAGGTTAGTTAAGGGTTAACAAAGAGAATTAATTAACATTATCACAGCTATCAGCTGCAGCAGATTATTCATGGAAACAGGAAAGCTTTTCATAACAGGAGCAGAGGCTGAGAAACAGCCATGTAACAACCCTGTAATTATGCACCATCACACACACAGACACGCACACACACACACGAATACAAACAAACAAACAAACAGACACAAAAGTAGTACACAATTCAGACTGCAGTAAAGAACAGGGCCTTTTCTGTGATCCGACAGGAGGGTAAATGGCAATGACCAATACTGGCACTAGTGCTTTTATTTTGATTTCACTTAAGAGTTTATCGGCCATAGGTTAGGCTGCTCTGTATTCTAAACAATCGTATCGCAACTATATATACTGTGTAAGTCTTACATTAATAATGTGCACCATTTGGCAAGATTTGGTCTGTTGCCTGTCAGAGAATAATAATCTGTGCTATCACAGAATCCTCATAATATTCATAGGCCTCTGTTCCTATTGTGTGAACGTGACAAACATAAATGGTGTGATGTTGGAGGCGTCTGCACAATTGTCCAAGGATTCATACACATTGACCTCTGACCCTGACTGGCTGCCCCTGACACATGATGAATCTGCCCCAAACGCCCCATAGAAGGAAATCAGTTTAGTCCAGTTTACTGGGGTTCATAATGGCAGCTATGTCTCTGAATCAATAAGTAAGTAGATCTGTGCTAAGAGCTGTCCCTGGGGAAGGTCCTGTGGAGACTAGAACTCACAAATACAGAGGGTATGGTCAAATTAAAAGCAGTCGTGGGAACAATATTACTGTTGGGTTGACTGAATTGGAAATATGGAGGTGAATTTTGTATTTTATGTATAATTTTGTAGTCATATTCTTCAAAAAATCTAGCTCTTTTAACGCTTGTTAACGGCGCTGTGGACTGTCAAACGTGGAATTTAGAGGAAGTTAAAATGATCTTATTGGAGACCCAAAACATTGAAATACTACTTTATAATAACTACAAACTTGCCAAAAATAATACAATATATTTTAAAAAAATTGGAATACTGTCTACAAACTGTAAATGAAACACATTTGAAAGGCTTTTATCTGTTTTTACTTTTAGTCTTTGCATGTCCATTCCAATTCCTCTGCAGAAAAATGGTTCATCGTGTGTTGTAAAGTTGAGCACAGTCACAAGCTCGGAGTTAATCTCTCGACTACTCTGAAGATTTGAATTTCTTAAGTTTCCAAATCATACATATACATACAAAGAGGAAAGTAGGTCACTGCACTTTTGACTGAAATGATCCCACTGAGTTTAAATTGTCACTGAACAAAGCTGTCATGTGGATCACACACCTGTATTACAAAACCTCACCTTTACATTAGTTTTGTCTACTCACAGTTATTATTATTAGTTCTATTTATTATACTGTGACCTGAATAACCACCGTTTATTGAACAAAATCTTGGCACCCCTAATGACAATACTCCAAAAAACATACATTTTTGACATTTGGCTAATAGTTTAATGGGTGACTATTTAATAATTATAAATTATCCATTTTATTTAAAGGAGCATTAAAAGGGCATAGGCAAATGTGTAGTGACTGTAGAGAAATATGTTTAAAATGATTTGTGACTTCCACATTGGCTCACAGAGCCGCTGTCCTGATGTTTGGAGCCAGCAGATAAGAGCATTAACATTAATGCCAATCCTGACTTGACAATGCTCTTATATTCTCATCCAGACCCCTCCTCCGCTAACCCATATAAGACAAGTCTGCTACCGTCTCTGTCAGCAAAACGCACTTTACCTCTGAGTGCCAACTGCAGGGAGGAAACTAAGGACACAGCTACAAAAGGCACACTGCAGAACAGAGGAATAGCAATACAAAAGCACAGACATTAACAGTTTGTGTCAATCAGAGATAATGCTGCCCGTCCACAGACCAATCATTTCTTCCCATTAAAATGGTAAACTACCATATTCTGGAAAAGATTTATAGCAATAATGATAAGGAAGCCACTTGAGAACAGAGCACAGAAGAACCAGGCAGAGGCAACTGGACTCGAAGATATGACTGTCAAAATGAATATGTCTGAATTATGGAAAAGTGATAATGTTTCTCAGTAGGAGCTTAGCACACCCATACAAGAGACACACTCGGAACGGCTTTGGCAACACAGAGAACTCAAGTATGAAACCAGGACTATGGGAACAACAAGAGATTTTTATAAACATACATGGTACATCAGTAAACATACTGTATACACTGACTGTATCCATGAATTGAAATTATAATCAAGCCACTACACTGACAATAAGGGTCTTCATCAAACAGCAGAAGAAAATTCAAACACAACGGACTCCAGGCACTCCAAAACAGTAGAAAAAGTTAACACATCGCACGAGGAAAAATATAGTTAAAAGGCCTTTATTTTAATGGCCAAAGCCAACATGTTTCGATCGAGCAGAAGAAGATGCTTTGTAGACCTCCACAAAGGCATTGGCCCACTCTCACTTACAATTCCTAGATCTAAACTAAAATCACTGACTCTCATATCTTATTACTAATAAAATTTCATACCCTTTACTTATCTACCAATGACAATCTCACCACAAACACATTTGCAATCTCTACTTGGCCCTACGTCAAACATATTACACACTACTCCATAGACCAGTCAGGCACAAATCACTCAGAATCCAGTCACCCAAAAACCTCCCTGGTCCAATCAGCATCTGATGATCCCTGCCTGATGAGAGACTGGCGCTCCCACCCTTTCAGCTGCCCATGTGCCCCTTCAAAACCTTATCGTGGCTACAGCCCTCATATCTGACTATTGCTGCACTATTTACTGTCTGTATGTGTAGTCAGTGTGTATAGTTTCATGACCAGTTCTCACCAGGAGCAGCAGCAGCACCACATCAGCATGGTCACACACACAGGCCACATGCAGAGCGGTCCATTGGTCCTCGTCCTGCAGGTTCACGTTCAGTCCACGCTCAATCAAGAGCTCAGCCGCAAACACGTTGTCATGGCGAGCACACTGTAGGTGAACAGACACTTTTCAATTATCTATCAGTGCGTGATGGGAAGCATTTTATAAAACCTGTATTTGGATATTTGTATGAAATAAAGAATTAGAAAATCAATAGTGTCATAGGATTGGAATTCTCTTTTGAATGTAGAATACTATATAATAACTTCCCTTGAAGGTCCCATATTATGCAAAACTGACTCATGTATGTGTTTAGTCATGTTAGAATATTGTTATTATTGTTATCTCATCAAAAATGTACCTAGAGTTATGTTTTGTTTCATTCACACATGTCTGAGTAATGCTTTATTTTTAGTCTGTCGACACCTTCAAGGCGCAAAAAGCTCTATTCCACTCTGCAATGTCATGAAGAGGTAGTTTTCAAGTTAACAGCTACCTTTTACCTTTTTGTTTAATAGAGATTGGGAATTCCAGAGCTGGAATTATCCAAATGATTCTGGTTAAGGTGTATAGAGTTCAAAAACACAGCTGAGCACTTGTATTACCACATAACACATGGACAGAGTGTTTTCAGTTTGAGAGGAGAACGTAACCTAAATAAGCAGAATTTGTGTGTTAAACATGTGAATGTGTGAATTAAACAAAACACAACTCCAGGTTTTTGATGAGGAAACAAAGTTATGAGATAGATCAGAAAATAGTGTACTATGGGCCCTTTAAACTGGTAAGCCCACATTGGTTTTGTGCCGCTAAACTTTAGTCTCAGTTACATCATAGCACACTTGCTGTGTAGAAACGGGAAGCTCTTGTTATATGAAAAATGTGACAAATATGACAGTGGTCCCAGGGGAGCTCATTATAGGCCCTTTCTTTCAACCCTGATTATTTTAGTGTGAGACTATTTCCACAGTTTATGCATACTTTTTCTACAACCAAATATTGATCACTATAAAGTAGAAAATAAGTGCACCATGTGACTTTTCCAGTTAGCCTCAAGCATATTCATATAGATGTTATTGCTTTGCCTGGTATGACATTAAGCTTCTTCTGTCTGCATGAAGACAAGCAGGCGATGCAACCAAGCCATGTTACAGCTCAGATCTGTAGAGTGTCTGTGCTCATAATAACAAAGCATGTTTTTTCTCAATATTAGTGAGGAAGAAAACACTTTTAATTGAATATATACAAGGTGGCAGTTAGCTGACCTGCATCCACAAAATTTACATAATTCACCTTTAAAGTAAGTTAAAGGTCTGAATACAAACACAGGCCAACTGAGTCTTTCTTACCAGGTGTAGTAATGATCCTCCAGACGCTGTTGTTGTGTTGATGTCAGTTCCCTCCTTCAAAAGTCGCAGCACTGAAAGGGAACAGAATTTCTCAGTTATTAACCTTGAATAAGTGAAACCTTACCTTGCAGACAGGCCGTTAACCAGCCAAAGACCCAACCTTAGCGGACAGCCAAACTCCCTGATCCACGCCACTCAACATAAAACCCTCTGAGAAGTGTCCTCTAGCTGCCTTTGACATGTCACTGAGGAGGGGCAGCAGTGGGTCACAAGTACTTACATACTTCAAGGTCTGGTGAGCATCACAACCCACTCACACTAGACAAGTAATACAAACAAGAAGATTGAGAAATACTGAAAGCGGACAGCCAAAGATAAAACAAGGTCATAGCGGTTTGCACAGAGAAGGCTGCAAATTGTTAAAAAATCAATACCCATATACTACTCAACATTAAAACTAGTATTAAAACTAGATACGAGTTTGAATTATTATCAATTACAGAACTAATATGGACCTTTCCAACATAGTCTGAAAAAGGTCTCAAATCATATTAGAGATAGTATGAGAAGTATGATTAAAGAGGTAACACTTTTAACCCTTTTTCTTAGACATTTTATCTGCAAACTAATAATTTTTTTCCAGGTCTGACACTGACATATCCATAATATGATATAAACATGTATATTTGGTGTCTAGGCACTCTCACCTCACGGCAAAAAGGGTTAAATTCCTAGATGTGTGTTTTTAGTTTCCATTGTTATTTTCAAATGTAAAATAGAACAAACCTGGGATGGGTCAAATGCAGAGATCAGATTTTTCTACAAGGACAGTAAAATATACCTTAACGGTCCTGCATTTGCAGACATAAAAAAAAAAAAGAAGATTGTTGTTTTAGTTACCATGAAAAGGAAAAGAAGTGCAAGGACAAATCAGAGTTGTCAGTAAGAGACAGGTAGCTATTTGGACACAAAGTATTAGACAATAGAAGAGAGATACAGGGTAAAATTTGCGTGACCTTCCACCACAAACGCAGCCATCACTGTCAACACCTAAACCAACACCGCAATCTTTAAGCAAAACCAGGAGCTCAGCAGACAGTCGCCATGGTAATTACCTTGGCGATAAGTCCATGTAATGAACTCCGATGATGACCCCCAAGAGGTCATTTCACTTACAGGGCCGTTATCTCGACAGCAGCAGTAAATAAGCATCCCTAACCTCATACACAGCTCACGTCTTTAGGCTACAAGACAGAGGCAAAAAGCAATTCAAACACTGTCAGGGTGAATTTGTCTCACCGCGTTACAGACTTCAGAAGTAATAAAATGTGCTACATGGACTTTGCTATTTACATATAAGTACAATACACCTACTATAACAGTGATACAGACATTCGCTCTCACCTCCACCCACATTCCAGCATGTTCAGAGCATTATGATATGTTTATTGCCTCTCTTTATGAAAGTTCTTATGACTTTTACTTTCACAATGGCTCACAGCGAGGTTGCTTTTACAAGATAAGAGGATTAAAGGGTATATGTGAAAATCCAGCTTGAACATCAGTGTTGATCTCACAGCTGCATGGAGCCAACAGCAGGGGCACAGGCTATCCATTAGGGATGCGTGATCCAGCTTTTCAGTCATCATGCCCAATATTAACCGATACCAGTGTAGGGACGGAAAATGGCAATTATTTTGACAAAAGATAGTTAACCGATTACATTCATGTATCCTTATTTATCCAAATTGATCCAGTTTGTATGAATAAAAGTTCAAACACTGTGAGACGTTCTAGCCTCAAAATAGTCTTATTACATCAAATTAAAGGCCAAACCAGAAAATTCGCTGAACCAATATTATAGAACTGATACCTGATCCAGCTAATTTTTCAGTATTAGTGCCAATATTTGATACCAGTATCACTATCAGCCCATGATCCATACTATCTATTAAGCTACAATACCTAAATATTTTAAATAATTTCACATTGGTACTTGGAAGGCACCATAAAGCTAAATACTGTAATCCACTCATTAAAATGAATGTACACAAGGCATAGCTCACAGCTGGTTTGACATCTGGACATGCCACCTCAGCTTTCCAGTCTGCAAGCTGTCCCATTTGTAAAAGCTTGTCAGGGATGGCCACTGACAGATTCTGTTACCTTCTCACTATACAAGAGAATGTGGCTAATGAGAGGTGAGAGGTCAAGAGCCATTTATTGACCCTAAGGCCATAATGAACACAAAACAAAGTGAACGTGTGGCAAAAAATCTTAACAAAGAATCAATACAACTGCTGTAAAACATGCTCAGTCAAGACAAACAGTAGGGTGAGGTCCATTCGGAGTCTGGGGCCATCTGTTCATTTCATATGCATTAGACTTAAAAATGCACAAGTCCATTTAAAAGTCATTGTTGAAATGATACAGTAAAATGCATGTGATGGGTTTTTAAGATTTCTAATTTACACCTAATCTGGCAGGATAATACTTGGTGTAAATATAAATTATAGTTTTATACTGTCCAAAAGTTTGGCACAGTTTACAAAGAATTATTTTTTTTCTGTTGCTCAAATGATAATTGTTAAATATTATGTGTTTGATTATTACTGGGTAAGGGTGGTTTAGGACTGTATGATTGCTTATTGTTTATCAAATGATATGTGCATGCAGTCAGAAAGGAATAAAAACTAGACTGTTTGGTAAACAGCTCAGAGTTGCAAAAATTGAGTCAGATAAAAGCCAATGTGATGCTATTTCCTCTTTGTGCGACATGTTTTCTCTAGTGTGTGTGACAGACAGTGCGTACTGGGTGAAAGGTGAAAAGGTGGTGTGAGGAGAAAGCACGTCTGCGGGTCTTGGAAATCTACAATGAGGAACTGTGTGGACCAATAATGGATGCAACCAAAAAAGGCTAGAAACCAGAATGCTAGACTATGAAGAAAAAAATATATAAAGGTGTTCAGGGCTAGAAAGGGGAGACAAGAGCGGCACACCCGTCTGGATCCCGGGTTTTGTATTAGATCAGGGACAGGTAGTTGAACCCTACTGCTTTGTTATTCAATATTTTGAAGTGTATTCAATAAATAGAAGTGAATTTAACTCTTCTTATCTGTGAATCCTTCTCCATCAACGAGCACTCGGAGGAAAGAGTTTAAGGTAATAGAAAACATTTACAGGACTGCTATTGGGAAAAGTGGAAAGGTATCGTACTGTCTTTAAGTAGAGTTGGAACTTAAGTACTGCTCTTAAAGAAGGTGGAAAATACTTAGTACTGCAGTGAGGTGGAAAACAAATGTCAAATTAAAGGAGTCAGATAAGGGAAGAAAAGTTCTCTCCTCCGAACATTATATAAAAATGTTTGTTATATTTTTATTTATCAAATAATCATTTCACTGTCTATTAGAGTGGTTTTGGCCTAGTATACATCATGGATGCTAGGTAAAAGTTAAGAAAATTCCTTAAGTTGATGTAATGATTTCCAACAAGTACAATTTTAAACCTAAAAAAATTACTTTACTTACTTACTTTTTTTTTTTTTTTAAATAAAAACATGAATATAATGAACTTAGTGGTGTTTTACTAAAATCAGTAGTTAAGTCTTTCACAGGCACTTTAAGCCACCTGAAGTTCACTTTTTTAACCCAAATGTCTAATTGTAATCTGTGTCATTATTTTGTGTCGGATTGGGTCCAGATATTTACCAACAACCATCACTGTCACCCTGGATAATTTGTGCTGAAAAGACATTAAAGTTTTATGGCAGTTTTTGATTCATGTGGATTGGCTCAATAATTATGTAGCTCCCCAGCTCCATGTTAAAATAATGGCAGATTTGAATATCACCATGTCACGTGAACCAAACCCAAAATATTTTCTGTATGACCCTAGACTAATTAACAAACTTAAAATAAACAGAGGCTCCACAAGAAATAAAATTTGCCATATCTTGAAATCGTTTATCAAGAGACTACAATATTGCACATTTACAGCAGCCATAATGAGACTTGTGACATATAGTTGAGTATAGGTATGAAACATGCTGAGAAAGCACTGCATAAAATCATTGCTTCATAATATGCTCCATGTGCTATCCATTAAGATGCACAGTGCCAGGTCCACTCAGTAGCTCTCATTCACTACAGCCTACAGCCTGTATCTGAAGTGAGTTGTTGCCGGCTGTAGGAGAGGCTGTAGGAATGAGGCTGTCATTTTGTGGAAAATTGCAAAACAGCTGTTGGAGACATATGGGGAGTTTCCATGGCAACGAGGCACTGGTAGATGAGAGAAAAAAGAGAGGTGTATGTATTGGAGCTGTGCAGGTGTACAGGGCAACAGGAAGCACGGCTAATGTGGTCCTACGTTAGTATGTTAAAGCAGTTTGTTGAAGCAGTATTTGCCTTATTCTGTTGACAAAGTGGTGGGTGTAATTAACATTTCATTTCACTTATTTAAAGTAACCATCACACCAAAAAGCTTCATATGAAATTCAACAGTAGTATAAAGTCTGACATTAACACCAGTATTTCTTAAATTTAACATTACTTTGGACATATATAGCATCAAGAATATAATGAGTCACAGCAGTTTATTTATAAGTTACATTAAATTCTATTCACCAAGCACCACAAATCCTACAAAAAAAGTTGGAAGAGTCCCAGCCCCAGTCAATTAACAGTATCCCTACCACAGCAAGACAGGGCAGTCACCTTGCTGAACCCCTATGTGTGCTCTAGATTTGATGCATTTGACACAATACAATGCAGCTTCTGTACATGACACACTCCAACAAGACAAATCTTCCACTTTTCCAAAGCATCACCCTCTGACAGCCCAGTATG
Organism: Boleophthalmus pectinirostris; assembly: GCF_026225935.1. Classification (NCBI taxonomy): domain Eukaryota; kingdom Metazoa; phylum Chordata; class Actinopteri; order Gobiiformes; family Gobiidae; genus Boleophthalmus; species Boleophthalmus pectinirostris. The sequence goes on along the minus strand of NW_026570970.1, from coordinate 18,392,946 downwards.
AGATTCTCTGCAGATCGCTCAGTCTGATGAATAGTTTGATCTCACTGGTTATCACACACACAACAGCAGAAGTGTTTCACAGTATCACTCCATGTTTCTAAAATGAGCTTTGAAATTCTCTCATTGTTTCCATCATGATGAAAAATGACCATCGCACGTTTTGCAATAAGCCACTTTCAGCTCCAAAATTCTAAAATCTCTTCTGTCAGATATAAGTTATATGTAAGCTTCAGTGGGGCACTTTCTAACCTCATAGCAGGATGGTTGGACTGGACAATTAACAATACAAATAATATTAAATCAAGATATCACAGCTGGATATCTATTATAGTTTGTAAAAGCCTTCTTTACAATTTAATAACACTCCTACAGATTTCAATATTATAGTACAAAGACTAAAAACAAAATCCTGTCTATATGTTGCGAGCCTTTTAGGTCTATTTTACTGTTTCTATCTATTGCTGGCATTTCAACCATTGCCCTGGGAGCACATTTGGAAAACTGCCTTTGTACTATGTACGGGCAGCAAAATATTACATTATGTGTACTGTTGAAATAGCAAACACTGTAAAAAGGCAAACATGGGCTGTTATTTTTTGTATTACCCTTTCTACTGGGCTATTGACATATAATCACAGACTATGAGTGATCTGAAGCATCAAAGTTAAATAACAGTATCTGTGAATAGTGAGTGTGAATAGTGAGTGGTTGAGTACACCAAGGCTATTCTGTATGGAGCTAGAGTTGCCACTTCTAAGCTCAAAATTTGATGTTTGTCAAATTAGCTTAGTAAAATCCATTTATGACTGTCAATCAATGTTTTCTGTTTCTCTTGGGACCTTTCCCTTCTGTCAAAAAGATGAATGCTTTCTGAGATGTAGTTAAAAGTTGATGTTCAGAGCTTTCTATACCTCTCGGGTTTGTGTTCAACTTGAGTGCACACTGATTGTGTATCATTAAAAGCACAGTAGAGTGACAAGTTCCCTTTTTCCATCTGAGCCGTTGAATGAGCTCATTTGTCTAGGGGATTCTAGCAATAGCTTAACTAGAATCTGCAAATGTATTTTATCTACCATTTTCAGTCAAACAGAATTCAAACCACCAGCAACAAACGGCAAAAAGAGCATCAATAAGAAAATTCCTTTACTAACCATAAAAAGAGAAGTTAAAAAAGATAATTTAAAGGTCCTATATTATGCAAAATTGACTCTTGTGAGCTTTAAAACATGTTAGAATGTTATTACCTCCTAAAAACATACCTGGAGTAGAGTTTGCTTTCATTTACAGGTTTGAGTAATCCTTTATTAGTTTGTCTAGATCTCTAAAGATCAAAATGCTGCTTTACCTTGTGATGTCATGAAGCGGTAGATTTTAAATTAACAGCTCCTTTTCCCTTTAGTTTTAATAGATATTGGGGATTCCAGGGCAGAAATCATTAAAACAATTCTAGTGAAAGTGTATTGAGTTTAAAAACACAGTGGAGGACTTACTGTATTACCACATGACATCACAAGGTGGATGAGAGTGTTTGAGTGCAGAACTCAGCCTGAATGCGTGAGATTTGTGTATTAAACATGCATTAATGAAACAAAATATAACCCCAGGTATGTTTGTGATGAGAAAACAACATTATAACCAGATCAGAAAATAGCGTAATATGGGCCCTTTAAACACCACTAACAGGCTGCAAAAAGAGCATCAATAAGAAAATTCCTTTACTAACCATAAAAAGGCTCTATAAAGATACATTAAGAGAGACCAAGAAGTACCCCAAACATTCTACAAGATGCATCTGTGCCATAATCAATGATGCAAAGTGGCTTTTGAAATGGATTGTTTCCAAAAGCGCACTCTGCCAGGTTTGACCAATGACATGTCACCTGAATGTGTTCAGCTGAGCCCAGAGGCAGCACTCTAACAGGCCGTCAATCAAACAGTTGACAAGGCAACCCTGAGAGACTAAATACAACAAAAACATGCTATTTGGTGAATTTTATCTACCACTGTTCTAGTAGCAACATTTCACTACATGGCATGTGTATGGGTAAAATGTATGTAGTTTGTTACAGTTTTTGCTATTTCATCTATTACGTGCAAATTGGTTAAATGTCCTATATTACACAAAATTGATTATTGTGAGCTTTAAGCCATGTTATAATATTGCTATCATCAAAAACATATCTGGAGTTGTGTTTTGTTTCATGTTTGAGTAATCATGTGTTATAGTCTGTCTACATCTTCAAAGCTCAAAATGCACATAGTGGTAGTTTTCAGATTAACAGCTCCTTTTACCTTTAATTCAGTAGAGTTTGGCAATTCCAGGGCTGAAATCATCCAAATGATTCTAGTGAAGGTGTATGGAGTTTAAAACCACAGAGGAGCACTTCCTTTGTTACTATATGACATCACAGAACTGAGTGTTTTCAGTTTGAGAGAAGAACTCAGCCTAAATATGCAGGATCTGTGCATTAAACATGTGTAAATGGAGCAAAAGATAACTCCAGGTATGTTTTTGATAAGCAAACATTAAAACATAGATAAAAAAAAATTGTGTAATATGGGCCCTTTAACATTGCACACAACATTCAAACTAAATTAAAGCAAATGTCAATAATATACTTCATTTGACACAGAGGCTTTATGCTCCAATGGTAAAACAGAAACCAGTGCAGGACCTAACCTGTACTCAACCATCAAACATCTAATATTGTTTGAGGGGCAACAGCTGCTACACTTCTACATATCTACTTTGAATTACTTGAAAGATGATTGCAAGAAATCCAATCTAACCAAATGTCAGAGTGCCACAGAGTCACTGGGCTGGGATATATCATGGTTATGTATTGTAATATTATCCCTTTGTTCTATCCTGGTTAACCTTTTAGATTTGTCTTTTAATATTTTATTCTGAAAATGTTTGCATTGTTATATACTTTCCACACATTCTAACATATTTTGGCCAGCTAATCCAAGACTCTTTGTAATATATGGCACATCCGTTCTGATTACCTTGTGTCCTGTCAGCAGCACAGACTCTTTCTCTGCCATATCTCAGAATCTCTCCTTCAGGCGGCTCACTACAGATGAGCTTTAATTAAGATGGAGCAGGGATTGTACTGTCGGTCTCCACCAGTCTGTTTGCATGTTCAGTGCTGGCTGCATCCTTTCTCATTTCTGACTTCTCTTTCTACAGCACATGTATGTTTGTAATTTCTATAGTTTTCTCCAAGCATGTAGTAGTAGGTTTAAAAAAATACAAGACAAAACAAGGCATAATATATCACCAGTAACCATAGACTGGAACTGAACTTAGCCAACTATTGCCTCTCTGTCCATAACTGCTGGTGTCAGGCTGGTCATTTAGTTCTTAAAATGTTTGTATTAACCCACTTTACATTATTCTGTGTTTTTAATTTTGATACTTTGACTGTAAATCCAGAAGTCGCCCCTATAACTGCTAGTCTTGAACTGTGAACTTCATTTGACTGGAGCTGAATGCTATGGATGATGCCACTTCTTCATACAGTGCCAATAACACATTAGTAAACAACACAGATTGTATGTTCATCAAAATTCATGTTTGGATGGGATAAATATAACAGGTTAACACTGGTTCTCCATAAATGTTGGTCATAATACTAGTTTAAGTACTCACTAACCTTCATATTCTAGGCTGTGGTAATTATAATATAATTTAGGCTGGCTCCTTTCCACTTGTGATAACACTAATGAACAACTAGCATTTCCATTTCATATCTCACGTAGCCACTGCCAAGAATTTGCACCACCATTTTTGAGACCGGTAAGCTGACTACATTAGCAAAATCCTATTCTTCTAGTGGGCAGTCTTGTGGGCACCTCCTCTTTATTAATCCCCAGGCAATTACTACCATGTATTTACACTCTCTCACCTCCCGAAATACTTGAGGGTGAGATCCATAAATCATTTAACATCGGGGCTCCAACAAAGGTTAGAGTCTACAGCTAATTCTAAGGTCAAAATAGCAACTTTAACTACAATTTCTTATTAACACAGAAATAGTCGAAACGGGGTTAACAAAAGATATATAAATTATTGGCCATGCATAAGTAGCTTTGTTAGGGTGACCAGATTTTCAAAATTCAAAACTGGGATGGTTGGTATACACAAAATTGTGAAAAGAGAGCCTAATATTGTCCATTCTTGACTCACTTGTGGATAAGTCATAATATGAAGGATTTCTGTCTGTGCGTTTTTTTTAACCTGATGGTCAATTTCAAGCACGGTTTTCTGTATTTTAGCTAAAAAAAAGACAATACATTCCCTTCTTTACTGTGGGCAGGTATCAGATTGGTCAAAAGTAGGGACATGTCTTGTATAAAACTGAATCAGTGGTTTTGGATACATCTGCTGAGGCAGGAGGCACAGGGCTTAAAACTGGGGCTGCCCCAGGTAAATAGGGACATCTGGTCACCCTAAGCTTGGCAGCAATCCAGTGACTTGCAGATATGAAAATCCAATACACAGTTAATGCCAAGAAACCATGGTAAAGTTTAGTATTTTGCTGTGACACTGTACCAGCTGCTGTGCCAGTCCCCAACTGAACCCCTTTTATATTCAGGGGACAGGGATTAGCACAGTGACCTGCAAAGACTCCTCACAGAACTGATACAGATCCACACAGACAGCTGGCCTCCTGACAGCCAAGAACCTGACACACACCAGCAGAATAAACTGTGGTTTGGATAGACAGCGATGCCCTTCGAAAAGACCCAAGGGATTACACAGGAGTATGCAAATGGACTCAAGGTTTGTGTGGGCGTTTTACTTGACAGCCATTCAGAAAGTTTGTTGTGTATTTTTGTTTGCATATTTTGGTTCCAAGAAACTATCATTAAGAATAGTTAAGTATATCTCACCATATCACAAGATAAAGTTATATTATCAGGATTGTCAGATTGAAATCATAGGCTTCTTTGAAAGCAGTGATTTAACACTGAGATACAGTTGGTACATTCACAGCATCACTTAATTTTAGTTTTTTTTTGTTTTCTCAGTCTATATTACATTAAGGTTTTACACACCGTCGTTGTCATCATGGCGGATTATGGCATCTTGCAGAATGTCAGTGAGCCCAAAGCGAACGTGGTGTTTCTTCTTGTGGTTAGGTAGTACTCGTGCCTTGTTTGTCCCCTGCTGGCGCTGTAAGTTCTTCTCCCGTTCGTAGTAGGCTCTGATTTGGTCACAGCGCATCCGTCTGACCAGCCGCTGCCGCTGACCAATTGGGAGAGACTCCAGCAGACACTGGTCGATCTCCATATTTTGCCGAAAGACGTTACATAGCTGGAAGCAACCTGGGAGCAGAGGAAATACAAAGGGAAAAAAGTTTAACCGAGAAAATTATCTCAGCACAGGACAAATAATAAGTATACAAAATCACAGCTATCTATTGCTCTTTGACGCTGATAAGGCCAAATATTATGACCACCTGTCCAGTAACTGAATTCAAGCCCTGCTCAATATATATTCTATATTGACAGATCACAGATCACAACTCACACTCTTGGTGATGATGTGAGCAGATTGTGAATACTTTCTTACTATAATACCTCCATTTTCCAGCGTCTAATGTAACTCACAAATATGCGGGAGCCTTTTGATGCTGCAGTCGTAATGTTAGGCCTGATCGCTCTTCTGAATATTGTAGTCTGTCTTTGTATTGATTTTGCTCCTCCTGTGATTTATTTACACACATTGTGAACTGTGATGTGTTTATTTGTACTCAGAGAAGAACTGAGAGGTACATGACAGCTTCTGTGTGTAGCCTCTGTTGGAGCAGAAGACTGCAGTGGTTCTCTTTTACAATGCAAAATATTTCTCACTCTCAGAGGATTTTAGCCAAATAGACCGGAAAGAAAATACTCCATCTGTGACTGCACTGTATCGGCAGGTAAAGAGCAATAACTTCTAGTATTATCTAGCTTTGCCATTAAGTTGAAAATCTTATTTGTACCTGGAATAACACTTATAACAACACTTATAATTTGGCATCTTGTCCGTTCAACAAGCGCTTTCACTTTCCTTAAGGTTTGCGTTATTCTTTATGACTCATCAATGTGCCGCTCCTGTTGCAAAATATCACACAGTATTATGCCAAATCCCCATTTAGACTTTTGTGTTATCTAACAGGACAGGGGACATTATGCTAAAGCATTAAACTATGCTTTGAATAGCATTTTATTACACTGTGAACAATAAGTCATAGTATTATGACAGGTGGATTGATGATAAACACACTTTGCCTCTTTAGAATGTATATGGTAAAATAAAGATTACAGGAGCCTCTTTATGTCTTTGTGACTTTGAGATATACATCTACAACCTGTACCAGCTCACCCTTCTTCTTCACACACACACGCGCACGCATGCACACACACACACACACACACACGCATGCACATGCACACACACACACACGCATGCACATGCACACACCATACACAGCTCCTTGCCCAGATGCCATCTGCTCTGACAGACCACAGAAAAGGCTCTCTTTGTGTTTGGGCTTCTGATGAGAGGGTTACCACCATTGTGCTTCTCAGGACAGGTGTCTACTTCAACTGTTTTCAGGGACTTGGCTGCAGGTTGGGAAAACACACAGTCCCTAAAAGCAAACTATGAAGCACATCCAAATCCCAACTCTAAATCTAATTTTCAGACCATAAACACTTTCCTCTATCCCACATAATGATACACATGCTTTAAATTGTTTGCCATCTTTTGGTCTCCCAAGAAAAAAGAAAAAAAAACACTGCACAGTTATTGGTTGGATTTTAGACCAGATGCCCTTCAGACAAAACAGCATGCACTGCGAGAGGGAGTTAAACTGGCTACCTACTGCACTAAAGGCAGAAAGTGACAGCATCACTGTCACCATCACATACAGAAAAAGTACCCACAGTAGACTGTAGTGATGTATTACTGAACTCAAATACATCAAGGACATCAGCTGAATAGCGAGGAGCAGTAACCTACACTATTACACAAAAGGAAATGACTAAGATTTAAAGCGCCCATTTTGCGCTATTTTGTGATCTATGTTGTTTCCTCATCAAAAACTTACCTGGAGTTCTGTTTTGCTTCAGTGTTTAACACACAAACCCTGCTTATTTAGTTGTTTTCTCAAAAAGAAAACACTCCGGTCCACCTTATGATGTCAAGTAGTGACAGAATAAGCGCTCCATTGTGATTTTAAAGTTCATACACCTTCAATGGAATTATTTAGATAATTTCAGCTCTGGAATGGCCAATCTAGTGAACTAAAGGTAACTTGTAAACTACCTCTTCTTGACATCACAAGGTGGAACAGAGCATTTTGAGCTTTGGAAATGTAGACATAATACCATGGTGTGTTTTTGAGGAGGTAACAAATTCTAACATGGATTAAAGCTCACAAGAGTCAGTAAGACAAGACATTATCAGCTCGATGCACCAAGGGACTGCCCCCGCCCCCCCCAAATGGTATATACAGTAATTGGCCACATGTGGAGCTAAATGTTAAAGGATTACATGTAACATTACAGTCCAGTTTCTCATTTTTACCTTGATATAATGTATACAATATGGAAACTTGAAGAAAGAAATTAATCAGAATGAATGAAGTAACTGGAAAATCCTTGATGGCTGAGTATAGCCCACACAGCTGAATGAATCATAAAGCTGAGATGGGAGAGAGAGGTATACAGGCTGTAGCATTATCTCTTTGCCGTTCCATTTCCAAAGCTATCAGCTATTGATTGAACATGGAACATCCCCAGTCGGCACCAGCTAATAACCCTGACAGCATTGCACCAGCTTGTAAATGAATGAAAAATCGTCCACAAGATCAAATAACAGAGCAGATATCAGAGTAGGAAGCAATATTAGATGCTATGTTTGTGGGGACAGTGGCTGCTCCAATATCCAAATACCTGAATGCCCTCTCTGGGTTATTAAAGCATTATTTTAAAGCAGCACCACTTTCCTTCATTGTGACTCCTTGCACCAATTCCTCCTGTCACTCACCCTTCTCTCCGCCTGTCTGTCACCAGCACTCCTCTATTTAAATCACTATTTCCCTCCCTCTCCATCTGCCCATTTTTCTCTCCAAAGGGACTTTTTCTCCGTGTCAGCCTGTCATTGGGTTATTAATATGCCAGACTCTTGTGCATTTGTGCATTGTAATGTCTTATTTTCTCTCTGTTTTAAATCTACTCATCCGTAAGCCACTACCTGCCGCATACACCGGTTAACTTCCCAACATCTGCAGCACGGAGCTCTCTGCAGCACACACCCACTACCACACATTGGAAGTTGCTGTCATAAATGTCACTGCAAGCTCCAACATAGGAATAGATTAGGCTACAATGAGCTACACTAAAATGCATGGCTTTCAGTACGATGTTGCACGCAGAGCTAACATTGCACACAGAGACATGCATAGGGTTACTCACAGCATTTGATGAAATGATAGTGAGACATTTTCAGAATCCGGTGAATGAAAAGACGTGTGTGGGTCAGTTGGCCAGCAGACAGTGGCGGAGGAGGAGGCAGCTACAGGTTTCACTTAAAACTAACAGCGACCTCGTAACCAAACCAAATGCATTATTAATCTGCTGGCTGCATGCGCTCCCGGGTCTGCATAATTCACCAGCCTTGGTAGTAGTAGCGGCAGAAGAAGTAGCAGCTCCTATTGCAGCAACACCGTTCGGCATCTATCTTTCTCACTACCTCTCACTCTCTCTCTGCCTCGGTCAAGCTGTCGGCGAGTTTGCAGCTGTCCCTAACTCTCCCCTCTTGCCTGCAGTTCGGAGAGGAGGAGAAGAAGAAGAAGCCGAGTGGCGGCATCTACACAGCCATGACAGTCGCACGTGCACAGACCTGCGTCACTCATAGACAACCGGTAGCATCCCTCCTCCCTCGGATCACACACCCCCAATGACGCAATGCTCTTCCAGCTTCCACACAGCAAACATGTATGTGATGTATTCTGCACCTTTCGAGTGGAGTGGAGAGGGAGCCTGCGAGTGTAGAATGACAGAATATTAAGGAAGGCTTGGTACAGCAGGGGGAGCAAGAGGGGAAAAATGGAACTGTAAGCCAAAGTGTAAAGGATTGCAAGAGGGAGAGAGAGGGAGAGGAATAGAGGAGAGCTGCTGCAGTGCGGTACATTTTGGTACATGACACATCCGATTTCCATCAAGTCTTTTATATGGGTCAAAATATTGAGACGCGGGTTTAGTGAGCGCTCAAAGCTTGTCACCAGGCAGTTAGCATATCTAAAAATCAAGTGAGGTGAGGTAATGCGGTCACACTAGGTCTGTAGGGCAGTACGGTTTAAAGGAGGATCTTGTGAATCCTTTGCCAAAGTACGGATTACATTATAGAAAGGTTGATAAATGCATAGGATATGAAAATAGCATAATGGAAAAACAAGAAAATATAGCTAGATAAGCTATAGCTGAAAGAGAAGATATAGTAGATGCACCCTTTTGACACGTGTGACTAAATGCTAACGTGACACAGAATTTTGAATGTGTGCCACTGCCTTATATCCATGCAGGACAAAAATTGCTGCATTTTATACCCCCTCTTGCACAGTCAAACAAGGGCATTCGGAGAAGGGGTGGGGAGCGAAGGAACACTTGAGGACTATTTAATACCAGGACAGATGAGGACAAGGGAATAAACTGCAGCTAAGGTAAAAGTGAATGAGTGTAGCTGTAGATCAATGTATGTGACACTGGATACTTGAGTATATCTTGACATATGGAATTAGGTCATTGACTTATATTCAGTCTGTCAGAGCAAATATAGAAAAACTACCTTGGGGAAAGATAAGACAGAGTTTGTATGCATGCTGCGAGAAGGAGCTACAATGAATCCTAAATAAGTCTCATCTACAACTCCATGCACATACACTAGAGCATTTTCCACACCCAGGAAAATTAGATTTCAAGTGGCATCTTTAAAGGCTAAAAATGAGTAACCCATGTCTAAAGCAAAAGGGTAAAAAAATAATATGCCAAAATAATTAATCATACATTAGATCTAATTCAGAAGGAAATTAACTTGACTAAGCTACAATAGACAAAAAAAAAAAAAAAGAATTATGATTTTTACCTCAAACAGGGTTAGCAGACAAAACGCATTACATTATCAAATAAAATGCAGCGTTTACAATCAGCTAATGGTCACCATTCAAATGCTGATTTCTAATCATGTGAGTATTCTTACAGAACAAACAACAGTGCATTTCCCTGTACACTCACAAGTCACTTCACAGTATGGTCCATTATTCATCCACGTTCTTTCTTGTGACAGGATGACAGGAAGTCCAACTCTGCTCCTAATACATTAAAAGAGACAGTGTTGCTCTGGGACACAAAGACAGAATGGGGATTTGAACCACCAACTTTTTGAATCATAAGAAACAAACAGGTTAATATAATGCTTAATTTCTGACCCCTCTTCAGATCTTGAGCTTGGCTTGGCCTGGACTACATTACCTTGCAGATTTTGCCTATTGTGGATGTTTTAAGTAGATTGGGCTGACCAGTGTCCTAAGGAAACCCATCGAGACAAAGTACAAAAAGGCCCACACTGCCCGGGGATGCTAGCCACTCAGCAGCTAAACCAAGGTCACTTTATCATTCCACTACAAATGGAGCTTAAACTGTCTCAAACAACTACAATAGACCTCTGTGTACCACCCGTCGTACTAGTACCAGTGTTTGAGAACCACTACACACTCCCTCACACACCTCCGCCACTTTCCCTGCGGGGTGTATTTTCGGTCAAGTGTAACACAATGTCTGTAGCATTAACATGTTCGCCACAGCTTCCAGACCTCACAGCAGTGGATCTGTCAGGAAAATGTCATGCTTTCTCCTTCCAAATGTCGAGATGTATTAAGGGCTGCAGACAAATCTTTGCCATGCAAGCCTGGAGCTATAGACATGTAACAAGCAGTATCAGACTCAGTGACAAGACGGGATATGGGGACAAAAGGTGAGACACAGATTCACTGAAAAAAATAAAAAATACTCTGAGCTCACCACCTGAGGCAAGACGACAAGGCGTTATCATGGCATGATTCTGTACTGCTAAAATTAGGTCAAGAGACTACATAGAGAAAAAAAAAAAAAAAACAATAGTACAAACAAAAAGCGATGAGTGATTTTTCTATTTTTAAAAGGACCAACCACTGAATATTAATAGCATCTCATGATAATGTGTTTGTTAATATTCAGCTAATGAGGCTTTATTAACAACACAGAGTAATGTCATGTCAGTTTCACCAATGAAAACCTTAAAATTGTCTATAACTTGGTTAAGGTGCACAATGTAACTATTCAGGTGGGGTGTGGGTTGCATGTTATAGCTTTGTCAGAATAGTTCCAGATTACGGAATTAATATTATCTATATATCGCATTTAATTAATTGTTTTATTTATTTTTAAAAAAAACAAAAACAAAAACCTCTAAGTGAAGGTGCTCGGTGTGATCGGTGATCTGACTTGTGACTTGGCCTCATTGCGTCACTTACTAGTCTTCATGGAGATAGCTAATTTTGATGTCTATCAATTCTGTGGGACATTTTTGGTGCACCTGTCATAATAGCATTATTTTGAAGTGCAATATATTTCTGAAGTTAATATAGACAAGAGCAGATTTATACTACAAAAACTTCTAAATTATAAGTCTACAATACTGTAACAAAAAACATGAGCTGCAATAAATAAACAGAATACCAGGTTGTAAAAGCCTGATCTCATCAGAACTCAGAAGCTAAGCAAGGCCGGGCCTGGGTAGTACTTGGATGGCACATGGATCATTGTGTCCTTAGGCAAGACACTTCACATAAGTAAAAAAGTGGAGTGTACTTGAGTGTTGATTGAAGGGGCGGAAGGCGTAGATTGGCAGCCTCGCTTCCGTCAGTCTGCCTCAGGGCAACTATGGCTATAATAGTAGCTTACCACCGCTTAGTGTGGAGTGAATGAAAGATGAACTGTAAAGCGCTTTGCATGTCTTGAAAGTCACTATATAAAAGCAATGATTAATAGTAGTGCAATGAAAATGTACACACGATAAATACCCCAAAGTTAGTGTTCCATCTATCATGTATTGAACAACAGGTCTTTAACATAGTATAAAAAGGCAAACAAGATCATTTGAAAGCATGCATTTAGGTATGAATTAAGGCATTTTGTATTATAGTTATATTATTATTTTGAAGATTCTTGTGATACATACATTGTATTTCCTAATAATACATTTGCAGGAGGCCTATTATAACATGCATTTATTCAAAGAAGCATTTGCGAGACCAACTGCAGCTGTTTTAAAATGTCAAGTGTCAAACCTCAATCTATCAGTGTCTTTCCCCGAGGACATAATAAGTTTTGCTCTATGTAGCAGAAGTGTTATTAGACCATCATCACCTTGGGCTGTCAGTCATTACATCTTGTGTTCACTCCTCTGTTCACACACACACACAAACATGGGCCTGTGAACAAGTCAATTCACCAGGGCTCTCTCAAACTGACAGTAATAATAAGAGGTGTCTGATATAGATGTTACCAATTATACCAAGGCTCTATTCCAGTCATACATAACAAATTTATATAGAAGACCTTTCATATTATGTTAGAAATTGGTTTGTAACACTGTATGTGTCACTGAAAAGGGCAGCTTAACTTGCTAACACAATACATAATTGCACTGCACTGTCTTTTAAGACAAGTGGACTGGTGTTTAACTGGACAGGGTCTGGACATGAATGATGTATACATCCACAAAGACATTATCACTAGGCCTGTCATGATAATTACTATATCGAATTATTGTTCAATATATGATGGATGGAATAGTATTTTTGGGGGTCAATATTCATTGTGTGTACATTTTATTTGTACTAATGAAATTGTTTTGTAATTTTTATGGGTATATGATAAAATTTGAGACACAGAAGGTTGAATTAATAACTTCTATGACTCATTACAGCTGCAAACCAGTTACAACATATTTCATTCTGCTGTTTATTTACTGCAGCTAATAATAGATTTGGAATAGTTTTTGTGTTTAAATCTGCACTTGGGTTATTGTGTCAGTGACATAAATTATTTTCAATGTTATCGTTTATCGTCAGCAATATACTTCAGCAATATGTCACACTTCAGAATTTGTTATCATGACAGATCTAATGGTCACTCACTGATAAGACTGCACTGATGATACAAAATATATGAAAATGTCATTAATAGAACTTCCTTGCTAGAACGCTTTGATATCACAACTTCCCTAATAAACCATAACCAATTAGCTTCGCCCTCATTATGCAACATTATATCACAGAACATTACAAATAAACACAGAGGCCAATGGGGAAACAAAAATACAAATTAAATCAGGATTTTCCAAACGATTTACATTCCTTAAATATTCATGAAATGTTACAGCTCGGTAGCACATATGTCAATCATAGTAATATATTGTAATCAACCATCTTCATCCAAAACAGCAGCTCACAGCAAGAGCCTGCACAATGGGAATTAATATTTCATACCTGCGTATATAAAGAGCATGCAGATTGGGTGAGGGATTTAAATAAGTAAAACCCTCTATGAATAAAGTTAAAGTACAACTGTAATGACAACAACAATAATCTTAGTCTTCATACACAGTACAGATGACGCCTTTATATCAGTAAATAAATCATTCCAAGAAGGGTGAAACTGTTAAATTCCTCTCCCCATCTGCTGTATTATAGATTCTAAATGGGTCTAAAACTGTAATTGAGTAAATGATTTTCAGTGGCTTTGTCTCCAGGGTTAGGGAGGTCCAGTCTGTCCCCCAGCACAATACAATACAGGCTTTGAGTTAAAAAAAAAAAAAATCAATGACAGCAGAAGCACACACAATCTACTAGTAAAAAGAGGAGCTTAATGTTAACGCAAAGGATTATCATCAAAATAATAATACAGACTAGAAGCTATAAGTGACAAATGTTAAATACCTAAGTTGACAAATCCATGGAGAGTTGACTTAACACTTTTTAAAGCATATATAAAAAACAACACACAATGGCTCACTTGTTCAGACTTACTCTTCACAGTCAATAATGTTTTAAGGGGGTCCCTATGAAAGCTATGTTATGCAAAGTTAGTTCATTTGCATCAGGACACCATAAAAACAGTCAAGTCAATAAAAGCAAGAAAACTGCCTTGGGTGCACTACTGTGTTTGTGAGAGTTTTCCACAGATGCTGAAATTATGCAAATAGGGAGACAGCAAGTAAAAAGAAGCATTTGTCTATTTGTTAAGTCCCACATAAGTGTCATAAATGCACTGATACTTCTATGGCAATACATTCAGTGACACAAACATTCATCTTGGAGTTGACATAAAGAAAACATAAATCTATTAACTTAAAGATGATGTACTTAGTGGTGTTGTGGCCTAAGTCTGGTGAGAAAAATATCATCCCAGTTAGACAAAACTTTTCAAACCCTCCAAAGAACTTCTGTAATGACTTGTGTCTGACAATAAAGCTGTTTTGTTCTCGGCATGGACAAAATGAAAGATTGGACTTGGCATGGCTCTTGACTACTGACCCGCTTGTGCCCCCCACTGCGGAAACTAAAGGCTGCCAGACCAACAGACGCTGGCACTTTCTTTTGGGGCCTTTCTTACAATCTTAAATCAATATAAACCCCTGATGAATTAAAAGCTAAAACAATGGAAGTGTTAAGGTTAAATAATGTATCGCTTTAACGTATGGCTCTGGTAAAAAAACAACAACAAAAAAAACAACAACTCCAACAACATAAATAAAATAAATACATGAATAAATCTACAAACAAGATCAAATCTAAGCTTGTATAAGACACATACCACCTTATACTATTTTGTCCAGGTTCATTTTAGGTCAACACTACACAGCCAGTTGAATAGGCATCGTGAATAAAGTAACCAAGCATAAAGTCCATTATATCTGGTTGTCAAAAATAGTTCCTTTAGCATATTATTCATATTCAGTAGATATAACTTATGCCAGCTATCTATGGGGAAAACAGAAAACTCCTACGAGACAGCACTGTAACTGCAAGCATCAACAAACTGAGTTATCGAGGAGGAGCACTCAGTATTAATTTAGCCTGAAACCTGATATAAAGTACGAGTGAGATAAATTATTTTTGCGCAGTCAGCTGTTCGCTGCCAAAAACACACACATTCCCTCTCTGTGATCTTCTATGATATATTTAGTCCTCGACAACTGCATGCCACATCTGCCTTTCCTTTCAATGCCAGAGTCACAGCACATGGCTTTAAGCTCACTATCACATACAAACATCAATACTTCCAAATGTAGAGGTTGTCAATAGCTGAAAGAGTTAGATATATATGGAAGAGAGCACCTACGATTGCAACAAGCAGAAAATGTTGTCCTTAGGAAGAAAAAAGTATCTTACCGGCACAGAACGCGTCCACATGAGACACAGATCCACACACAAGTGAGGAGATGCCGAAAACACGACAAGAACCGCCTCCCGTGCCCCGACCAACAAATCAATTTTACACTCTCTCACCTCCCCGCCGCTGTGATGTCACTCATTCATCCGTTTCCCCCGTAGCCATGGCAACACTGCTGCGTGGTGGAGCTGTTTGGTCTTTTGCATCTGCCCCTTCACGCTTTTTCAGTGTCCCTCCCCCCAAACGCCAGACTCCAAGTTAAGCCAGCCCTCTTATCCCATCTGTGGTTACAGTTACACCCCCATGTCCATAAGGATCCACCCCCAATGGGTAAACTGCGATGGGGCAAGAAGAAAAGAAGGAGGGCACCAAGAAAAAAAAAGGAGGTGGTGCCACTATTAACCTCATTATCATAAAGTGTCCATTAACAAAGATTTTGGTTGTTCCTTTTTATAAAAATAAGTAGTGATAAGACTGAAAACGTAAAGAAGATACAATTATTTTGATTTCTGACCAAAAATATGTTTGCAACTTATTTTTTTAAAAATCACAATGATCACAAAGAGGCAAAAAAAAACAAAATTTTTTTTTGCCATCTTAGCCAACACTATCACCCAAAACCCAAAACAAAACAGGACACAGGATGTTCATGTCAATGGATGTCTGTAAATCCTGATACTCACTCACATGTGGGAAGTCCTGACATGGGTCCAGCAGTGCAGTAAGTGAGTGATGAATAGTTAATGACCTCAAAGGCCATTATTCCAGTGCCTCCCTAATAATCTGTACATTGACCTTGAAGACATAGAGACAGGCCAGTCAATGAGATAAACCAAGCAGAAAAACACAATAATACACCTGCATACATTTACTGTGTGGGTGCTCTTTGCCTACTACTACTACTACTACTACTACTACTCGCAATTTAGCCTAGGGTAACCAGACATCCTGGGACTTGGGACAGTCCCAGTTTTGAGCCCTGTGTCCTCTGTTCCAGCACATTTATCCAAAACCATAGATATTTTCCCATTTTTTCCCAGAATATGTTCCAGGTGTGCATATTTATTTTTGACCAACTTGATACAGAGAGGCATAAATTGTCATCTATTTGGGTTAAATACAGAAAAGCTGCTTAAAAACGACCAAAACATAAGGAAAATGTGACTATACTGACTCACATGTTAATCATGAATGGTCTCTGCGTAACAGTTTTCATTAATTACGCACTCGTTTCACAATTTTATGATTACCAGTCATCAAAAAAAACGGGGATGTCGCAGTTTTTTTTTTATTATGAAATTCTGGTCACCGTAGATTAGCCTTTACTAGTTGCATGCGAGGGTTCATTAATACAGTTACTATTATAATCCCCACCTTTACTTGAGGTCATCCGGCTGTGGTGACTGCAAATTTCTGGCCTTCAGAGCTCACTTCCATTTTAATTTCGCCATTTAAGCTGTTAATTAGTTAGCACCAGTTTTATGGCCACGCTGGCACCGCTGCTGGCGCACTGGCCCTACACGTGGATCTGCCAAGATTTAAAGTCGTCGCAACATTATTCAACTACTGGATAAAACATTTAAATGGTATTGGTACGAGGTGAAAAAATGACGAACAATAAAATGTCTTGATATATCGACATAATATGCATAATTTAAAACTGCTAGCTTAATCAATTTTGAGCATTGCATTTGCGTTAGCTAGCCTTGCCTCTTTACGTTTATATCTATTAAATGTTTGGATTGGATTATGGGTAGGGTAACCTGACATCCATTTACCCGGGTCAGTCCAAGTTTTGAGCCCCTGTCCTCTCCTAGCAGATTTATCCAGAACCACTGATTTGTCTAAGTTTTATACAAGAAATGTCCAAGGTTTCCTTATTGACCAATCTGATCCCTGCCAACAGTAAAGAGAGGCATACATTGTCATTTGTTTAGGTAAATTACAGAAAAGATGCTTAAAAAAATCACATATATGACTATGCTCACTCACATTTGTACTGAATGCATAATAATTTCCCTTATTTACGCACTCTTTTCACAATTTTATTATTACCAACCACCACAAACCAGGAATGTCCCACTTTTTTTTGTTTTGAAAATCTGCTCTTTTATGATGACGATGTCTAAGTCATTATTATTTTCATTGATTTCTAAGGATCATGCTATGAATCAACCAGAGTACGTTACCTTTGACCTGTGCTCCTGCCGCCTCTCCTCATGCTCCTCAGCTTTACACGCCTGTTCTCCACTGGGTCCATCATCAGGAGGTAAGTAACAGGCTACTCGGCTACTGTGACATAAGGTCAATGGCTCTTATAGAAACAATCAGACACAATAAGTATGATAGTCTGACCGCTGTCCACTGAAGATATGATCTCATCTGAAGAAGGACTGCACCCACCCAGCTGTGTAATCCAACTAGGAGCAATGCCATCACTTTATCATTGACTGTTGCCTCTTCCTTACACTGCTCAGTAAAAGAAATATATACATTGCCCTTCCTTTACTGTTATGAGTTGATTCTAGTTGCAGTAGTGGAACATTCTCCTAGTAAAGCATCATGGTTCAGTACTGATCTAATTTGATCAGATTAGAGCAGGAGGATTGACAAAGATGAACTCACAAACACACAGTCAGGTGCTAACTTCTGCATTAAAACTAGATCAAAGCACATTTCTTAAAGAGAATACTTAACTAGTGCTGTTTAAAATATTCGCCAGCTTCTGTCTCAGCGCCTGTACTGTAATACACAAGTATTCTGGACGTGTGGCGGCATTGGTTATAGGGGTTGGGTACACTATGGCCTTCTATGCAGCTGATGATTAGGAGTGAGAACAGATTTGTGTCATTTTTTTTTCAAAATGTAGTTGTTATTTCAAGTGTCTCTATGGTTATTGCTTCTGAATGTTTTCAAACTTATGTATTGTAAACATGTATTGAATTTAACATCAACAATCTTATCTAGAGTCCAGTTTCAGTACTGTGCAGAAACAGGTGAGAGGCGACTAAGTAACGCCTGCATACAGAGGCAAGTCCTGACATGCTCTGACCCTGACCCCTCCTGATTAGTCCTACTGACACACACACACCAATAATAGAGCTTCTACTGGCACACACAGTAAGAGGGTTCAAGGCTGCAGGCCGCGTGCCTCGGCACATGCCAACGGTAACACGCGGAAGTCTTCTATGAGATCACATGGGCACCAGCCTCGTCCCTAAACCAACAAAGAGCGGGGCTTGGTCTATTTGTCTAAGCTTTGCACCTGTTGTGGTTGAATCTATGCACACAGCTCTGCTTTGATGGTATTGTTTTCATCAGAGGCAGAGATCTAATAGGGTCTCATAGGGCTGCATTTGATTCCAGCATCCTGGAAGTGTGCCATCCCCAAATAACATGTTGCTGGCGCTGCGAGCAGGGTTTCCCAACACCTGTCATTAGCTCCAGTTCAGTTGAACTGGGACAAATACCCTCTCCTAACAGATTCTCTTCAACAACAGAGGTGAAAACATAAAGTTAAAAAACATAATCCTAAAATTCAGAAGTTTATTAATAATTAAATGTATGGTATTGTAAACCAGATCCGGTAATTAAATGAGCAAAACATCAGACCAGTTTTGCTGACACAAAATTGTAAAAATGTATGTTCTCTCTTTACAACATATTACTAGCCTATAAAGCAAAATGATATGTTTAATGGATTATATTTGATTCTAACCAGACTGAAGGGGCAGCAGATAACTGATAAAACATTTGTTTTCTGACCCTCAGGTGGCTCCTTCCTGTCTGTTCTATATAAAACATAAAAACACGCCTCTTTGTCTATGCAGGGACTTTTGGTTATGGTGATGCACAAGTCTGGTAGCAAGTTGGCTGTGTTATAAATAGACACATGGGGTTATAAAACATGACGGCTGACATCTGACTGGCATGAGGCTTTTTAAAACATGTTTGCAAACAGAAATCAAGATTACATTTACTTTGATCCAGTCGACAACAATAACACGAACCATTACTGTTCTACCCCTTCTTGAACCGTCACCTTATCGTGGTGGAGGGGTTTGAGTGCCCGAATGATCCCGGGAGCTATGTTGTCGGGGGCTTCATGCCCCTGGTAGGGTCACCCAAGGCAAACAGGTCCGGGGGGACGGGTCAGACGAAGAGCGGTTCAGAAGCCCTGTATGACAAGTGTACCAACAAGGCCAGTTACGTCGCCCGGATTGGCGTCACCGGGGCCCCACCCTGGAGCCAGGCCTGGGGTGGGTGCTCACCAGCGAGCGCCTGGTGGCCGGGCCTTCCCTTACGGGGCCCGGCCGGGCTCAGCCCGAAGCAGTGACGTGGGGCCATCCTCACGTGGGCCCACCACCCGTGGGAGGAGCCATATGGAGCCGGTGCAGAGAGATCTGGGCGGCAGTCGACGGCGGGGGCCTCGGCGACCGGATCTCTGGACATGGAGACTAGCTCTGGGGACATGGAATGTCACCTCACTGGGGGGGAAGGAGCCTGAGCTTGTGCGGGAGGTTGAGCGTTACCGACTAGATACAGTCGGCCTCACCTTCACGCACAGTTTGGGCTCTGGAACCCAACTCCTTGAGAGGGGCTGGACTCTCCATTTCTCTGGCATTGGCCGCGGGGAGCGGCGGCGGGCTGGCTGGCGTTGGCCGCGGGGAGCGGCGGTGGGCTGGTGTGGGCCTGCTCATTGCCCCACAGCTCAGCCGCTGTGTGTTGGAGTTCACCCCGGTGAACGAGAGGGTCGCGTCCCTGCACCTTCGGGTTGGGGACAGGTCTCTCACTGTGGTGTCGGCCTACGGGCCGAACAGCAGTGCAGAGTACCCGGCCTTCTTGGAGTCTTTGGGAGGGGTACTAGACAGTGCACCGACCGGGGACTCCGTTGTTCTCCTGGAGGACTTCAACGCCCATGTGGGCAACAACAGTGACACTTGGAGAGGGGTGATTGGGAGGAACGGCCTCCCTGATCTGAACCCGAGCGGTGTTTTGTTATTGGACTTCTGTGCTAGTCACAGTTTGTCCATAACGAACACCATGTTCGAGCACAAGGGTGTCCATAAGTGCACGTGGCACCAGGACACCCTAGGCCGGAGGTCGATGATCGACTTTGTAGTCGTGTCATCTGACCTCCGGCCGCGTGTCTTGGACACTCGGGTGAAGAGAGGGGCTGAGCTGTCAACTGATCAACACCTGGTTGTGAGTTGGGTTCGCAGGTGGAGGAGGAAGCCGGAAAGACCTGGCAGGCCCAAGCGTATTGTGAGGGTCTGCTGGGAACATCTGGCGGAGCCCTCTGTCAGAGGGACTTTCAACTCGCACCTCTGGGAGGACTTCTCCCGGATTCCGGGGGAGGCTGGGGATATGGAGTCCGAGTGGGCTTCATTCTCGGCCTCTATTGTCGATGCGGCTGCTCGGAGCTATGGGCATAAGATCTGTGGTGCCTGTCGCGGCGGCAATCCCCGAACCCGGTGGTGGACACCGGAAGTAAGGGATGCCGTCAAGCTGAAGAAGGAGTCCTATCAGGCCTTGCTGGCTCAGGGGACTCCTGAGGCGGGTGATGGGTACCGGCGGGCCAAGCGTGCTGCAGCCCGTGCGGTTGCGGAGGCAAAAACTCGGAGCTGGGAGGAGTTCGGGGAGGCCATGGAGGAGGACTATCGGACGGCCTCGAAGAGATTCTGGCAAACCGTTCGGCGCCTCAGGAGGGGGAAGCAGTTCTTCACCAACACTGTTTACAGTGCGTGGGGAGAGCTGTTGACCTCGACTGGGGACGTTGTCCAGCGGTGGAAGGAATACTTTGAGAATCTCCTCAATCCCACCGTCACGTCTTCCGAGGAGGAAGCCGAGGCTGGGGACTTGGAGACGGACTCATCCATCACCCTGGCTGAAGTCACTGAGGTGGTTGGAAAGCTCCTTGGTGGCAAGGCTCCGGGGTTGGATGAAATCCGTCCTGAGTACCTTAAGTCTCTGGATGTTGTGGGGCTGTCTTGGCTGACACGCCTCTTCAACATCGCGTGGCGGCCGGGGACAGTACCTCTGGACTGGCAAACCGGGGTGGTGGTCCCTCTGTATAAGAAGGGGGACCGAAGGGTGTGTTCCAACTATAGGGGGATCACACTCCTCAGCCTTCCCGGTAAGGTCTATGCCAGGGTACTGGAGAGGAGAATCCGGCCGATAGTCGAACCTCGGATCCAGGAGGAGCAGTGTTGTTTTCATCCTGGCCGTGGAACACTGGACCAGCTCTACACTCTCCATCGGGTGTTCGAGGGTTCATGGGATTTTGCCCAACCGGTCCACATGCGCTTTGTGGATCTGGAGAAGGCATTCGACCGTGTCCCTCGTGGTGTCCTGTGGGGGGGTGCTCTGGGAGTATGAGGTCCGGGGCCCTTTGCTAAGGGCTGTCCGGTCCCTGTATGACTGGAGCAGGAGCTGTGTTCGCATTGCCGGCAGTAAGTCAGACCTGTTCCCGGTGCATGTTGGACTCTGCCAGGGCTGCCCTTTGTCACCGGTTCTGTTAATTGTATTTATGGACAGAATTTCTAGGCGCAGTCAGGGGCCGGAGGGGGTCCAGTTTGGGGACCACAGGATTTCATCTCTGCTGTTTGCAGACGATGTTGTCCTGTTGGCTTCATCGAACCAGGACCTGCAATGTGCACTGGGGCGGTTTGCAGCCGAGTGTGAAGTGGCTGGGATGAAGATCAGCTCTTCTAAGTCCGAGGCCATGGTTCTCAACCGGAAAAAGGTGGCTTGCCCTCTCCGGGTGGGTGGAGAGTCCCTGCCTCAAGTGGAGGAGTTCAAGTATCTCGGGGTCTTGTTCACGAGTGAGGGGAGGACGGAACGTGAGATTGACAGGCGGATTGGTGCAGCTTCGGCAGTGATGCGGTCGCTGTATCGGCCCGTTGTGGTGAAGCGGGAGCTGAGCCGAAAGGCGAAGCTCTCAATTTACCGGTCAGTCTTTGTTCCTACTCTCACCTATGGTCATGAGCTCTGGGTAGTGACCGAAAGGACAAGATCGCGGATACAAGCGCTCAAAATGAGTTTCCTCCGCAGGGTGGCTGGGCGCACGCTTAGAGATAGGGTGAGGAGCTCAGTCACACGGGAGGAGCTCGGAGTAGAGCCGCTGCTCCTCCACGTCTAGAAGAGCCAGTTGAAGTGGCTCGGGCATCTGTTTCGGATGCCTCCTGGGCGCCTCCCTCGGGAGGAGTTCCGGGCATGTCCCACCGGGAGGAGGCCCCGGGGAAGACCCAGGACATGCTGGAGGAACTATGTCTCTCGGCTGGCCTGGGAACACCTCGGGATTCCCCAGGAGGAGCTGGAGGATGTGTCTGGGGTGAGGAAAGTCTGGGAGTCCCTGCTTAGGCTTCTGCCCCCGCGACCCGGCCCCGGATAAGCGGACGAAAATGGATGGATGGCATTACTGTTCTAGCCACATCACACGCTCCCACAGTTTATAGTGAAATTTGTACCTCCGTAATCATGAATAAAAGGTAAAGCTACATCATGCATCAGCCACAGGGACTCACCTTTACAAGACGGGGCAAACCACTTTACATGAGTAAAACAGTGGGGAGGCTATATCTTCCTTGAACACCTCCAGAGCAGTGACAGCAGCTGATCCATCAAAAAGCTAGCAGGGAAAACCTCGCTCATCAATCCCATTTTCTCATATCCACATCATCTATGCATCATAAATCAAGCCATAATTATCAATGCAGTTTGTGAGTATGTCTCAGCACCACATGGCTCAACAGCTGACTACGGCCAGGGCAGTATCATAGCCAGACAGAATACAGCTTTTAAAGATCCTACATTACGTAAAATAGACTTTTGTGAGCTTTAAAACTTGTCAGAATGGGGTTGTTGCATCCAAAACATAGCTGGAGTTGTGCTTTGTTTCATTTACACATGTAGGAGTAACCATTTGTTATTAGTCTGTCTGCATCTCCTGAGATCTCCAAGATAAAAATTTGTTTCGCCTTATGGTAGTTAAGTGAACAGCTACCTTTTATCTTTAGTTCAGAAGAGATTGGCAATTCCAGGGCTGAAATTATCCAAATGATTCTATTGAAGGTGTATGGATTTTAAAATCGCAGTGGAGCACTTCCTGTATTACCACATGCCATCATAAAGTAGAACAGAGAGATAATGCTTTTCATACAGTTTGATCATTGTAACATAGATCAAAAAATATAGAAACTAGTCTGAGTTAAAGTCTGTGTCCAGATTTTAACACTGTGTTATTTGTTTGTGACACTGATACTTCTTTCATAATAGCGTTTTTAAACAAAACAAAACAAACTAACAAAAACACATGCACACAATTCTGTAGTACTTTATCTAAAGAAATATTCAAAGCTGATTAACTGTTCCAGTTGATTTATGTTGCAGATTCCACTCAGAGGCAGAGTGATACCTCAGGCTTAAACCAGTTGTAGTGGACTACAGTGTCTAGACCAGAGCACAGATGGGTATGGCACATTTAACACACTGTTTCATGGTCGTTTTAGCACAGTAGTTAAAAACATGATTGATTCTACACAGCTACAACACAGAATACCTTTACTTCTACTCAAGCATCAAACAGCAAGGTCCTAGAGCAGCCCCACACACTCTCCATTTAGACCAGCCACTCTGAATAAGCCCATCTGTGCACTCTGCTGAAACAATGGCTGAATTTGTGAGCTGACACTAGAGTTATGCTCCTGTCTGCTACTCCACAACATTTAGTCAAACCAAGCAGAAAAGGCGTTTACATTAGCCATACATCTGCTCCTTCTGTCACTTCACTGTACTTGTGTTCTGCACTATAATGTTATACACTTTCACTATTGTTTTCAATTACAGTGTTTTAGTGAACAACACCAGCACTAGACTCTTAAAGACTCTTTAAAACAGAAGCGATTCCAGACCAGCGGTAAATTTTAGGTATCTGTACCTAATTTAAGTAAATTTAAAAGTACTTTTTACTTTTACTGCATTGCATTTGAGAGTATGTCTCTATACTTTCTACTCCACTACATTTTTGAACAGGACTTAAAAGAACCATGTTTTTTTAATAATTATTATTTATTTTTATTTTTTTTTTTTTATTGTTGTCTGAGACCTACTGAAAAAACTGAGGGTTTATTTTGATCAACTTCATTGTTTGAGCAAACAAACAAATGGAAAAAAACAAAACAAAAAACAATAGATTCAGTTGTATCTGTTGAACAAAATTCAGCAAAAACTACTTCTTCCACCACAGTTCCCAAATGATAGTACACCAACAACTTTGTGGAAGAAGATTCGTAGAGAACTCTGTAAGGCAGGCCAACTAACAACCTACCCAAATGCAGTACATCAGCTTTAAAGGTGAACTATGTAACTTTTCTGATTAACTATACAGCACATGTTTGTGTCCATGAAGGAGCTGAATCGCTTTGCCTTGAATGTTTCATGATAAGGGATTGATTAATCTTATCAACATAGCATTTGTTCATGTTTATTGCTAACACTTCTCGGAAAAACTTGCATTCTTACTGTGAGCATGCTCACCTTTCCTCAGATTTGACCTCTAACTTGGAGATGAAGATAGACAAATACAATGTCATACTGTGGAACATTCCAGGCAAAGCAATAGCATCTCCATGGAGACCAGCATGTGGCGGACCCTTCACTAGAAGCAATAGTGCATCCTTGACAATGGTCACAAAGAAACAACTCCATCTCAATTTTCTTAGGGTTTCTCACAAAAAAAATCACCGTTCACGTAGTGCAGTGGTTCAGATATTTTAGCAAAACCATTTATTCAGACTTGGGGCTGGCATAAACAGGCAATTATTACCCACTGAGGCTAGATTGTAGATGTAAAAATATAATAAAAGGTAATAATTCTCCTGATCCCTTACCTTACAGTGCCATTTCCTTGTTGGTCTATTTTTGGTGCTCAGAAGTACCATCCACAGGCATCCAGGTCTCAGCTGCAAAAAAGGGAAACTCAGGGTAGACTGAGAGAGCGAGATAGAGAGCCCCTGCTACTCCTACACCCATAGGCCAAAATCCTCCTCTGACATCCCATCAGAGAGGGAGGGGGAAGAGGCGAGGGACTGTGCCAAACAAGTGGATGTGGGGGATAGTGGAGAAAGAGCCAATGGACAGAGAGAATGAGATTAAAGAGTTAAGTCGTTGTTTGGCATAAAAAGAACAAAAAACCCCCAAAAACTATACATGAGTTAAAATCTCTTATTATGGCATGTTTTATGTTTTATGGCAGGCCCACGAGCAGCTGGTGAGTGGTGCAGAGGAGCCCAGTTTGAAGTGTGTGTAGGAAGGAGGGGGTACGTGAACAATGGAGTGAAACTAAAACCACAGAATGAAAACAGACAGATAAAAAGCTGTGTGGAGCAGATGCATCAGGCCTTTGCCTGATACTTCACAACTCCACACCACAATTAAAGCTAGGAAATCTTTAGATATTTGCAGATGTACAGACAATTGGGGATTACATATTAAAACCAGAAAGACTTGATGAATAAACTTATCTATTATCTACTTATCTTAAATATATTTGGCATAAGGTGCACTGATACTTTTCTGGCAGTGGGGTCTACCTGCTGTTCTCCATGATGTTGTTGCTTTGCCAAGGATGTTCACAACGTTTATGAGTGCTATTAGCAAAAAAAATTACGTAGTCCACCTTTAATATATTGTAATTGTACACGGCTTCAACATTGAGAATAGTTTAACTTAAATCTGCTTCAAAAGTTAAAAGCAGTTTAACAATGTGAACTTTATAACATTTTTGTGCTTCTGGTTCGAACTTCAAAGAGCAACCGTTGAATGTCTTATTGACTGTACACACTGAGTTCGTTGAGTTTGACATCAACAAAATATGAAAGGCAGGCATTTTGTGGAAACAAACCTGCTCTGAAAGCCAGATTTTCTTTTGGAAAGCAGCAGTGTGTGTGTGTTTGGGGGGGTCGGTTGTGGCAATCCAAAACATTTTTCTGTGTGTGTCTCATCTATCATGTGCACAACACCCACAGTTCAACCACTGACCTTGACAAAACGCTCAAAATTATCTGCTTAAATACTTCTCGTTTTCATTTTCCTCCCAGCGCAGTAGCCTTTTAAGACAAAATTAATTTAAACCCTATTTAACTGTAACACTTTTATGCACAAATATCCGTTCTTCCACTACAGACTTCTTATTATCACATTTTCCAGATCAGCGGCAATTAGTGTCTTCTCAAGCTGAAGAGATTTAAAAATTATGGAGACCACAGGAAACAGTGTTGGGAATTTGGAAGTGCGGATGGGTAAAACCAAATCCTCACTTAAATGAGAAATCCATGTGGTAATGTTCGCCAGTTCTGCTGCAGGGTCTGGGATCAGCCTGATTACTCTGGGCTGACTGCTGCAGATCAAAGTAATCCTTAAATATGACACAAGTACAAAATGTTGCCAAAATTTGTCAAGGGCAATGCACGCAATTTGTTCTGGTTGACAGATAGTAAAGCAGGATGGACAGAATTTAAATAGAAAATCATCACTGTAATATTCTCCAACTTTGATTTATAGGTCCAATATTATAAATTATCTTTTGTGAGCTTTAAGCAATGTTATAATGTTGTTGCCTCATCAAAAACATATCTGGAGTTGTGTTTTGCTTCATTCACACATTTCAGTTATCCTTTATTATTAGTCTGTCTCATCTCCAAAGCTCAAAATACTCTGTTCCACCTTGTGATGTCATGAAGCTGTAGATTTGAAGTTTACAGCTACCTTTTACCTAAAAACATAGTGGAGTACTTCTTGTATCGCCACATAACATGGAAAGGGTGTTTGAGATGTTTGAGATGTTTGCTATTTGAGAAAAGAACCCAGCCCATGCAGGGTTTGTGTGTTAAACATGTGTGAGTGAAACAAAACACAACTCAGATCAGAAAATCGCATAATACAGGCTCTTTAAAAGTTACAGGGTGAAAGATTTTGTGATAAGCGTGAGTATGCTTTCTTAAGGTCCACAGTACGAATTAATTTACTACCATTCAAAAACAGCAGAGACAGAGAGTTGCTGGTATCCATACTAACTAAGGGTGCTTGTGAAAATGGGGTTTTACTACCATATCTGCTTCACTAACTCGTGTCTTGGTACTTTTCTGTGCTTTTGAGTTTGTGGATAACCTTTGGCCCCTGTCATCTGTCAAAGTCTATCCACTTTACATAATTATGCATGCCATTTTTAGACCAGTATTTATATTAGTATGAACAAAAATATGATATGTATCTGTTAAAGAAATAGTATTTAGAGGTAACTGTTTTGCTCGTGTTTAAAATACTAATGTCATGATTTGTGTAACTTCTCCTGACTTTTGTTCCCTGCAGACAACAATACGCCTGATGCCCCCCCGTGCTGTGTGTGAGCCCGGACCACAAACACTGGCAGCGTGTGTACACAGCAGGTCTCATTTCCTCCTTCTCGGTTTGTCTTCAGAGCCGAGCCCACAATGACATCAGCTTCCGCCAACACACCACCCGTCGCCATGGCACCGCACAAAGACATCTCTGGCCCGGAGGAAGGAGGGGGACCATCAAGCCTGTCACATTTTACCCATTATGGTGAGACTGGTGCAGCTTCCTCCATCTAACCCTTCTCTATTGCTCTTTTTTCTTTTTTTTTTTTAAGCGAATTGGTGTTTGAACAGCCGCTTGTACTGTTTACCAGAGCATCAAAGAGCCACCTGACCTTGGTGACCAGTACACCCCTATAGGCCTGTGTTCTTCACTACTGCCACTGCTGTACTCTCTTTTCACTAATACTTCTCCATTACAACAAAATGTCCCACCTCAGGCATGTACTTCAGAGCTTTTCTCTGCTCCTTCCCCCTCTCTGCCTTGCTGTGCATCGTACTCCTTGTCAAATGGAGCCATGACTCTTTGGACAAAGTACTCTCCAAAGAAATGACCACCCACCAGGCTTTGTCTGAGTGTGCCCCACTGGACACAAGAGCTGAGTGTGTCTGGCTGACCCAGTCACTGCAGAGAAAGTGAATGCCACAACGACAAAGAACTATATCAAGCTGATTTTTTTTTTTACAGTTAATGAGAACCTTACTATACCCAAGCATCCACACTTATGGGAAAATAAGTATGGTTTGATGAATGTCATAATACCAGTGTAACCAGTATTTTGTTAGATCACAAGGTCAGTTACTCACACTTTAAGGGATCAGTAATGTATTCATTTTAGTGGTTTCTAGAGATCTCAAGACCTTGAGGTTGAATTGATAGAGCATGTACTACATACAGAAGGTCAGTGGTTTAAGTTCAGGTCTGGGCATTAGATTTACAGATATTACTATTTCTTATTTACTACTTGCTATTGTGGATTGCTGATTGAGACAACCATGATGAAAAAATATTTGTATAGGTTTATTTTCTTGCATTATGGCAGATTAATACTTAAAGCAGCACTATGTCACTTTCTGGAGGATGCATGCAGTAGAAAGTTAAAACTATTTTTCAAAACTTTCTCCATGTAGATATATTAGCTCAATACCATATTGTGAAATATTATAGCCAAAGGAACAACATTTACATGGAAAAAGCAAGATGTTTTTTTTCTCTGCATTTTCAGTGCATTACAAGATTGAAAAAAAGCTTTATTTTAGCAGTTTTTTTGGCAACAACATTACATGATGGGGCTTTAACAGACTATGAACATACAAACTTTGTTTAATTATGTAGCTGAGTTCCACAAAAAAATGTCTTTCTGTGTAAATCCTTTCTCCAGGCATAATGTATTTGGAGAAATGCACTGACATAGATAGCTTCCCAGTTGTTTCTTCTGCCTAATGCAAATATCTGTCCAGCACTTCTCAGGAACTCAAGTCTCTTCAGGCTGTCCCTCTTCATTCACCAGCGCCTCTCATGAAGTTGCCACACACAGAGCATCAATAACAATTCAGACAGGTTTATAGCTTCATCTCTCCCTGCTTGCTTTAGCTCTCTCAGGATGCAGATCCTCTTTGAAGCGCCCTCTAGTGATACCATAAAGAATAGCAATCAATCTACACCAGATGATGTCATCTATTGTGCAGAGGTGATTTATATGTGAAATATTTACAAACAATTGTTTATAAAAACTGGTGATCATGTCATGAGGTGATATTTGATTTGGAAGACATAATTACTGTTAATAAAAGAAATGCATCCTTGTACAAGATAGCACTAATGACGATTAAGTTGCGATATGTCACACTAGTTTGATTGCACCCATGAAAGTGCCTTCTCCATCCAGGGTAATGTTAGCTTTGGCCCTGGGAATCAGCAGCTCCAAGTGGTCCCCAGTTTCCAGCTTCACAACACCTAAGTAGAAAAAATTGTGTTTGGTTATTTTTTCCCCAACTTGACAGATAGAAAGCCATTCACATCCTCAGAATGAATGATAAAAAAAACTAAACCATAACAAATTCCTGCTTGTTGCTTCTGCATAAGTAGTTGACCTGTGCTTCACATAAACAGTAGCATATGCTCACCACCAGTGAAGCAGGTGTTAAAGGAGTATTCATGTCTCATGTTTTTGATGCAGCGGAACAAAACCACATGAGAAGCCTCATTCCCCACCACACTGGCCTTCCACCTGATGACCACTTGGCCCATGGCGATTTGGGTGTCCTTGTAGTAGACCTGTGTCTCAAGATAAAAATGACATATTAATATGTATTTTTATACTACTAACTATGTATTAAAATAAATCTGACTTTCTTAAATGCAAAGAGCAGTCCCTTTCTACACACACAGCTGGGCAGTGGTTTACAACTCAGGAGCACCCTCTTGTGTTAAGTTCATGTTACTAACCTGGCTGTATACGTAGTAGTAGCCCTCCTGTAGGATCAGTATTCTATCCTGTTCCTCTTCCAGGGCAGTACCTCGTTTCAGGCCTGTTTGCCAGGGGATACCAGTGGCTTCATCAAAGTCAAATTCTAGATAATAATAGAAATAGGAAAACAATATGAATAAACTATAGCCTGCTTCCATCCAAATATATATTAACTTAAATGCATAATAAAAAACACTCTGTGTACCTTTATTGAAGGGTTTCCTGTTGCCATTTGCCATAAGCTGCAAACAAGGCTGGGATACTAACAACAAATGAATAGGAAATTTGAATCCTGAAGTTAGGACTTTTTGCCCTACTATTTTGTGGATTTCCTGAGCACCCGTTCAAAGATCACAATCACATTTAACTGGAATTTACACAGCATTTTAGTAGGAAACAGGACAATTTACTTTTGCTTTTAGTTTTAACTTTAAAGTGCACTATTTAACTTTTCTTATGACCCCATATGACCCGCCTTCTTGGTGTTTCTATTGCTGAAAATACCTTAATGGTGCACATAAACTTTTCTGGTGCAGAGTCTGCCAAATGCTTGTCTCCAAGGAGATATAAAGACTTTGCCTTAAATGTTATACAGTATGGAAATAAACTTGAAATTCAAGTTTTTCAAAATTTTTTAGCTATAAAACAACTGTTACTGAATACATGCAAAGCAGATAAGTTTAATGCCATAATGTGGAACACTACAGGCAAAGAAAAAAACATCTCCATGGAGAAAAACAAGTAGCTGACCCTCCACCTTAGAAGTTACATTGTGCACCTTTAAAAAACATGCATTCTTATTGTGAGCGGGGTTGCTTTTCCACATATTTGACCTGTAACTTGGACTGGTGGCATCAATTACTTGTCTCCAGATATAGAAGAAGACAAGCAGGTGAAAAGTTGGGTAGTGCATCTTTATTGCAAGAATCAATGCCATATGTCCTGCATTAAGTGTTTCAATTGTAAATCCCGTCATAATTTCAAATACAAAAATACTGTATTCATTACTTAAATGAAAATACTCCACACCATTCATAATGTACAGTATATATACTAGTTAGAGAACATTTGAATTACCTATTATGTCTTTACCAGTGCTCTGTCTTTTTTTTCTCAGTATTGAAGCATGCTCTGACTCAAGCCTTTGCAGAGTCTCTCGGTTGCTTCTGGGACAAATATTATCCATCTAAAGAACACATAGACAAAATAATAAAATAAAACTAATAGTAGAACTACATAGAATAATTAGAGTATGGAATATTCAATAATTTAGCATTTGCCCCTACTCACAATGGAACTTACCTGGCCTATATGCCCGTCCTCCTGTCCCTCCTGTCTCCTGTGGCAGACTTCAGACTTGAGCCACTCCACATCTGCACGGAGGACCACCAGCTGGTAAAGCGACAGAGCGGAGAGCGAGGAGGAGGTGACAGCTGTTAATATGAGCAAGAGCACAGGCCAGGACAGTTTCCTCTGCGGATCGCTCCCCGGCTTCACACCTGCCGCCATTGGCACACTCAGGACATAGCACAAGAACAGCTCCTCCTAACTGACCTCAGTTCACGCTCCGCCTCAGTAGATGTCGACTTTAATTATATTTTCTAAAACGTGCCTGTTTCTATGAAAACTTCCAATTTCCTTTGCTTTCGTTTCTGATGTGTGTACACCAGTGCAGCGAGCAGAGGCAGAGTACAGTAGCTTCCTTTATTTCCTTTATTATGCAATTAATCAAACGCTGCTTCCTGATCTAAAAAAAAACAAAAAAAAAAATTTGATAACCAACTTGGCCACACTATTTTTTCTAACCATGAGGATCCTTATATTTTGCACAAAGCATCCACTTTTTATGCACATATTTGGTGCATAATGTATACTCATTTTGAACAAGTAATGTACTAGTAAATGTAAGTGACAATTAACTTTACCTAAAAAGTAAAAAATATCTGTGTGACTACAACTAGTTTTGTATACATAGTAGTACTTCTTCTGAATACTTCTGCTCTGGTCTTTGAAGGCTGAATATTAGTTTATACCATATATGTGAGGCAACTGTGAACTGAAAGAAGGAAGTGCACACAATTTAAATAGACTAAATTTAAAGTGTCTGTCCCTACAAAAACATAGATGAACTTCAACTTAATGTATCAATTTATTGCATGTTACAGTACAGAAAATAGAAAGTGAAAGTGTGCTTACAAAATAAGTTTGATGTTTTGAAATAGAAAAATGGAAAAGCACTCAAACTGACACGAGTATTTTATGAGTATAAAACAATGATTCATTCAGATGTCATTAATGTGGAGTAATTAAAGGATGTCCATTAACCACTGTGCTGCCTCAGTACAATAGACTCACTTCTCATATACAGACAACAGCTCGATTTACTGGTGAACACAAAGATGCCCTGCAGTATTTCTGCCACATCAAATTAGAACCAAACATTCAGTTGGATATTTTCAGTAACACATTCAAACTATGCTATGTGGCCCAAGTAAGCACTTAAAATCAAATTAACACATTACCAATTAAATAAGTAGGAATGAAACTAATCACAAAAATCCCCTGAATTTAGTCTGTACAAAAAATAAATGAATTTAACATATTAAACAATATGATGCTTTGGTGCCACTCACATTATGAAAAAGAAATGGGTCATAATAGTTTTACGACAATATTGGTAAATACATAGGCAAAGGAGAAGCTTGTTGCGGCTAGTTTCCTCTAGTTTTTGAAAATCACAATTCTGTCACAATAATGTCCCCAATTCTTATAATCTCTTGAATTATCACATTTTGCAGTATCTTGAGTTGTGTCTTTGTAAATGCATCCACCAACAGCTTTATTATTATTATTATTATTATTAGTATAGTTTTTCTTTTAATTTTAATTATTATTTTAATGTTATTTTAACATCGTGTGACAAACATGTTAAATCATTCAGTGAGTCATATCCGGGGTCAGGTACAGTATACAAACAGTTTAGATATGGCTGAGATGTGTAATCAAATGGCTTTTAGCGCTGCTGTGTGCTGCATTTTGTAAGCCCAAGCAGATAACAGTGTTTTCATTGTCAGACTCTGCTCCACCCCTGGAAGACATGCACCAAAGGTTAATTAGCTCATTAAAAGCCCTCCAACAGACTACAGCCAGAGCGTCAGATAATCATGGGCTCACACCATTACCCACAATCAACTGTTTTGTCTATTAAATATTGCAAAGTGACACACAACAAAGAATCAAATGAAGAACTTCAAAGCTATACAGTATGTGTGAGACTTCTTGGTATACATGTCATCTCCAGTACCTCCAGTAAGTACTAGTTTGTGTACTAGTAGTTACATGTCTGCCTAGTGTCACACACATTTGAAATTATATCTTTACACATCAGAAGGTCAGATAAAAATTCATTATAAACAAAATGTACAGAGTAGGTCTTAACGAAAGTAACTTGTGTTGCGAACCCTGCTTCAGTCTGTAATTCTTTTAATTATTAGGGAGCATTTTATAGTGATCAGGTCTACTCTGGGATCTTTCAGAAAACATCATAAGTTTTACATGCATTCATAGCTGCACCACAACACACCTATAAAGCGGCAGAGCCATCATCTCATAAATCTTTAAAGATTTTTCATAACAATTACATTTACAAAGTAATAAAGTGTGATAAAATAATGCTGCAGACAAATGGATACAAATGTACATTCTTTGCCTTATTTTGTAGTCAACAGTTTTAAATAATAGTTACACTCGCAGAAGGTTGAGCACTCTCTTCATTGGCATGGCTTTTAAGCAAGTCTTTCATAAACTGCTCCAGTGCAGCAAAGTAGCCCTGACACTGCCATGTGTCGTTGTGTGTGCCCTCTGGAAAAATAGCCAAGCGCTTAGTCCGTGCTGGAGACAACTCATAGAGCTGTTTCATCATGACAGGCGGGATGAGCTGGTCAGAAAGACCAGACACAAACAAAGAGGGCATGCGGCACTGCAGAATCTGCCGATATGAGAGGAACTGATTCCTGTAACACCACAAGGGCAAGAGGCGCATGGGCAGGAATGAGAAGAGGGTAGATGCCATATGAGGGATGCTCAGGAAGGTGTTCTCCACAATAATGGCAGCTACGCGATGGGGGTTGGCAGAAGCTAAGCGCACAGCCACAGCACCTCCAAGCGAGCGGCCAAACAACACCACTTTAGTCTTGTCCAGATCAGGTCGAGTCATAACGTAGTCCAGTGTGGCCTCTGCATCCAAGTAAAGCCCATCCTCACTTGGCTCACCCTCACTTTTCCCATAACCTCTGTAGTCCATCAGCACTACATTGGCCTTCAGATTGACCAGCATAAGCAGAGCGTTTGGTACTCTGTGGCCAATGTTGCCAGCATTGCCATGAAAATAAAGAATAGTTGGTGGAGAAGAGGTGCTTTGACTGCCAGCTGTGACTCCAGGAACTGCGTCCCCTCCAGTGTATCGGAGCAGAATAAGGTTAAGTTTCACACCATCTTTGGTGCGGATGTAGAGATTCTCATGAGGAATACCTGTTGGCAATGGGACATAGAGTCGAGATGAAGAGGGCTGGTCTGGAAAGTAGAGAAGCACATCCTGGAATTTGTAAAGTATGGCAGCAACAGAGGCCAGGATGAGAGCTAAGAGAAAGAAGCCTCCATACAGGTGAAATGTGAGGATGAGAGCCAGAAGAGAGACGCGGCAAGCGCCCCAGGACCAAGACACCAGACAGAGGGTGCAGCGCTCCAGAGCCCCCCACAATCTCCACGGCTTCTCCATAACAGGGCCACACACAGTAGTCACACAACGCTCGATCTGTACACGAAAAAAAATACACAACAAACCAACAATGAAGGTCATTATTTATACACAATGGAATCTTACAGTAAATATTAACTCTCGCGTCGCTTTGTTATTTCTGCACACTATTAGCAGTTAACCCAAGAATTTAACTATGATATAGCCGCAACACTTCAATGTTAGACTTCAACTTAAACTCTCCAATCTTGCCTATATTTAAGATGACGTGTAACCTAACCTACACAAAACTGACTGCCACTTGCACCACATGAAGTGATGAGTGTATCAGCTTAGCAAAGGTTAGCTTTTAACTCACCTCTTCTCCATTTTCAGCGTCTCAAGTACAACATGCTTTTGTCACAAGCCAGAACAACAGCTCTACACCATAGCATTAATCCGTGCACAAGAATTGTGAACGACAGCTTTGTCTAGATAAAAATATAAAAAACAATTCCCAATATCTGAAGAAACCGGTTGAGCTAGCATTACTCGCACAGCTGGTTAGCATTGGGTGTGTTGTTCAAAAGCTTCCGTGTTGTGCAGGTAGTGCGTGGCTAATAGTTCCGGTACACGTTTTGCCCCTGCACAATAGTTCTTTGTAAAATTAAAACGTTTACATTTTTTGCACAATTAATGCAATATATAACAATAATACAAAACGGCCATTGTACTGTATTTTTATTTTATTTCTAATTTTGATTATGTTATTCTGATTCTGTCCACCAGGTGCCGCTCTTGCATGTAAACTCAGAATGCAAGATAAAGAAGGTAGGCAATTGCACAACTTGCCACCAAGGAAATTACAATTTAATGATATCCTTGTGAATAATATGCACACCGTCGAATTGAAAATGACTAGATGTACGTGAAGAATCATTGTCGAAAAAGGAAATAATATAAGCAAATATCTTGTCATATCATCTTAACATTAACACTACACACCTGATGCATAGCTCAAAAACTAGCATATCAAGGGCACATTGTTAATACGTTTTATGCGCTTACTCTACCTAAAACCACGCCTGACTTTAATTGTCCTCCTCATATGTGTATTGATATTGCTGTATTTTACATCTTGATCACTCAGAGTATGACCTTGGAGGAAGCAGACAGACCTGTGCAGTCTTACAGCTGTTGGTGGTTCAGTACTGCCCTTGAGCCTCACTGATTTGATTTGATGTCTTTTGTGATGTGCAAACATTCTATTTTGGAAAAGGATTTAAAAAACAAACAAACAAACAAACAACCCCCCCCCAAAACAAAACAAAACAAACAAAAACATATCCTCCATTGTTGTGAATCAAGACAAATAATGTAGGGATGGGCATGATTAGTCGATTAATCGATAATTGATCATTAAGAATTTCATCGATTACGTTAATTTTAATCGACAAACCGAATGTAGGTTGATGTGCGTAGCGTGACCAAACAGGGGTCCGTACAAGTAGCTCTCTGCACTCAGAAGGAGCGAGCAAACACAAACAGTCAGTTCGCCTGCAACGTACATGCGCATTTAACGACTTGTACAAGAAATTCCACGCTTTCCGTTCCGGTCGGGACAAGTGTGAGTCCATGTGCACAGTGTACAAAGCAGCACATATGTTTCGGTGTCCAGTGGGAAAAAGTTTTGACAAACGCAAATCTAGTCACACTAACCTGTATTCCACTGAGTCATGTCTTTTAATCCGACAGAAGTTGAACCGCCTCAACGCACAAGAGCTGTATTTTTATCTTCCCTTAGTTTATGCAAATTAGCGATGCGGTTTAAGTTTCGTTTCTGTGAGAGTTGCGCAAAACTGAATTAAACACATTATAATAAACGGGCTGATGTGGCTCTAGAGTGGTTACGGTTTATTTGTCGTAAAGTTGAATTTATTTATGCAGATTAGTGCAGATAGTAATAATAATGATGATCATTTTAATATAAAAACGTTAATGATTAATCGATAATCTATCATTAATTCTTCCGACGATCGATTAAGAAAATTTCATCGAATGCCCATCCCTAGGTACTGGACTAAAATAACTGATTTGTGTCTGATATGTGTTATGTAACATTTACCTCTCTCTACTTTGATTTAGCTCTAGTGCAATGTGAACAGGTGCATATGGATCATTAATTCGGCACCTTCAACAAAATATTGCTTTAAGCTCTCATTCACATACATTTGGTTGGGGGCTTTCTATCCAACAGTCAATTCCTTGATCAGTTACTTGAATTGAATAGTAACCACTGCATCTCTGTAAAACAGAGTCAGCTAGAAACAGTTATGAGAACTA
Source organism: Boleophthalmus pectinirostris (assembly GCF_026225935.1). NCBI lineage: Eukaryota > Metazoa > Chordata > Actinopteri > Gobiiformes > Gobiidae > Boleophthalmus > Boleophthalmus pectinirostris. The sequence goes on along the minus strand of NW_026570970.1, from coordinate 18,355,510 downwards.
GTGACAACTGGAAATATTATGGGGCCGAAGGACACACTTACCAATCACCTCACGCAGTTCACCCACCGAGACGGATGAACTGGCTCAGTATAATTATGACTCTTTCAAAAAAATGACTAATGACACAGAAGCCATTGATGCTCATTGATTTTCCTGTTGGTCAGCATGTTTTAACCAGTACAGTGGCTTTATCTCTACTCTCAATAGCAGCCAATTACATTTACAGTATTTTTGTCGCATAAATACATAACTGAACTTGTCTGACATCACATGATCATGAGTTATGCGTGTTTTATTTGCAGGAGACTGCCCCATGCGAGGTGAGAGAAGTGCTGGTGTCCATGGCTACAATGTAAATGTGTTGTCACCGTGGAGACAGAGCATCTCTTTGAGTCAAGGAAGACAGCTACAGAATATAACTAACATTATAATTAACAGAATGTTTGGACTATTCAATATATTTGTGTGCTTGTTCCATGAAGGATTGGTGAAAGGATGAATCAGGTGTTATAACCCAATAAATGAATTGGTTGAAGGCTGAGAGCTTTTTCTGTAGAACTATCTTGACTTATATACAGTACTATAGAGTGAGTGAGTCACTGCAGCTGCCAAAGGTAAATAGGCTAGAAATTGTTGTCCTAGGGAGTAATTAAGAGGACTCCTGGTAATGGAGAAGACATTTCACCAGGCCTATGTTACCCTCATTTCCATGGCAATAACCCACAGACCAGATAATTAAGCTATGACTTAGGCCTTATTAGGGTACTTTACTAAAGCAACTTACAAAAGTAAATGCTATTTTTCTCCTTTGCAACAAATGCCTTAAATCTCAAAAGAAGATTGCTCTATTTACTCAGGCTATACAGTATTGTTTAAACCTCATTACTAAATTTAAACAATCTAGTGTAACATTGCTAGAATAACTTGATTAATAACACCTTGGCCAAAATACAACAGCTCCACTGGCCGTAAAATATTAACAGTATTATCCTGTTTTTGTACTTTTCTGTTGCAACTCTGAAATGTCTCCATTGTAGAACTAACAACGGTTGTCTCATCAGTGAATTGACCAAATATCTACATTTTATATTTTTTACACTAGATTGATAACCAATGGACCGACTGAAATGTGCTTCAAACCCCCAACACCAAACCACCTCTGATCGTTCTGTCCAGTATTGATCCCGAACAAGGTAATTAGCCACAGGTTTGGACCTTCAGAAGCTGCTGGGGGAGGATCTAAATTTTACTCATGAACACGCTTTTGTCATTATAGTTAATTAAGACAAAAAAAACCCATAAAAATAAAGACACATTTTAGGTGTAATAATTATGTGGGTCACAGTTTCTTAGCCAGTCATTAACACTCCCTGGAATCACCTATGGTTGCCTGGTTACATTAGAGTTTACTGGAGGGTCATTTAAAATGCAAGGTTGTTACCTTACCTTGTTGTCAGTGGACAGATCTTTGACAACTAAAATAGCCAATGATGCTTCAGAGAAAAGCATCATTGGGCAAAGTTATGCATACCATGGTATTAAAAGTTTAGATAAGAAGTTTTTGTGCATTTAAATAACTTTATCTCTCTGTGGCCTGGAGATGGCTCCCTAATAGAGGAATTACCAGCCAGTCCCTATATTCTTTTAGAATCCTGAAGGGTCTTTAACTGGACCACAAAGCGTGAAAAACATGTGTCAGTGACATGCTGATGTTGAGGAAGGTTTTACTATCAAGACCAAAGCAAACAATGTGCTCAATTTAAACCATGGAGCAGACGTTAAATATATACACCTTATGTAAAATCTAGTCAGGAGTAGAAAAAGACTCCAGTATGTTTGCAGAAAGTCATGTCAATCTATACAAGATTATTTGGTTTTTGTGAGACAAGTGTCAAGTGGCCATAACCTCTTGTAACAAGTGGGGATGGTATCACTGCAAAGGCAATATTTTTTATAAACATGCCATTTGCATTAAAAAATTATATCTTTAAAGCATGCACACTGTTGATGTCAGTGTAAAGTGCAGCAATAATGTATGGTTGTAAAAGTGACCGAGTGGTGGTTCATTAGTATGTGTCGGGAGGTTACCCCCAGAGCACGTCCCGTGGAGCTGTTGTCATTAAGAGAAATATCCCAGCGGGGGGCAAATAAGGCGGATAACACCAAACATACTTTATTAATCACTGCAGGCTTAACAATTATCAGCAATCACATTAACGTGCAAATTAAACCAATGACCTGAGAATAAGTAAAAAACTGTAGCAGACTTGGCATTTTACATGCAATATTACATGGACTTGACAGTCCAGTGTTAAAGCTGTCCTTCAAATGCACTGTTCAGTTTTTAACATAAAGTTAACGTATTCATTTCAAGAGAAATTAGCATCTGAAAGGCCATCTAACTTATCTGAAGCTTAAAATGGCATCAAGTTCTCAAGGTACCTCCTTGAGACCTACCAGTAGGTCTCACTTTCAAATAGCTCGCAAGGGATTTCTGAATTATACTGAACTCTGAATAACAAAAAAAATATGAATTTAATGCATATTACCATTGTAAATGTATCATTTTTGTGCCTTTGTGCCCTAATTAATGAATAATAAGTATCTAACTGTACCCATCTAAGGCTTGCTGTGGCTCTTGTACTTACACAATTTCATGCAATGGCTAAAATTAGTAGCCCTTTAGTATTTTTGTTTTGTTAAGATAGCTCAGCAGAAAAAAAGGTTAGAGACCCCTGCTCTAGACACATTATGATTATTTTTAGAGTTGGTCTGAGTGATTGAACTGATGGGTCAAACGCACTGGTCCATGCCATGATAAATGCATTGTGTATCTCCTACTCCTTCGTCACACAGGACCATAGTAAGTCAGCTGAACGGCCTTTTTCTCTGGGAGCACCTGTGATTTAACTCCAAACACTTGGAAGGCATCAGGAATCATAACCAATATATCACTGCCTCTCCTGCCTGTCTGTCCCCTCTTCTAGCAACACTTGGATTCCCAGTCACCTCTCCTCCTCCAAGGCCTACACAGTAAGAGCTAATGAAAAGGTATTGTACACTAGTGCCGAGTACTCAAAGGAATGACGCTCTAAATGTCAATGTTAATAGGGGAATTAACAGAGAGTGTGTTGTTTTGAATCTAATATATGCATTCTGGTGATAGCACTTGTATGTGACACTATCATGATTTACAGGTCTGTGCCCTCTTCAGTGTATATAGTGCCTGGCTAAACTGATCATATGAGCTGCTCCACACCCCACTCTTGATTATAGGATATCACTTGAGCCACAGCCATGACCCCTGAATGACCCCCATGAATTAAACACCACGAGGGGCTCACAAATATTCCAACAATCTTTCCAGGCTGATTGATTTAACGACTGCCATCATCTCAGCATATCATTTATTCTCCTCTGCTCTCGTTTGCTGTAAATGGAGCATCTCAGTGGTGCAATGCATCATGGTACCAGCAAAACTATAGAGAGCTGCGTAAAAAGGGATTGATGTTTGTCAATGGATCATCGTTGATGGGTCTGCACAGTGGCCCAGAGAGCTGTGTGCATTCTTACAGGTAAACAAAATGCAGTTGTGTTCTACAGGGTCTGTACATTTACTTTGTAAACCCAGTCAGTGTGTCATATGCAGTTAGACCTGTCACAATCACAAAGAAACAAACTTAGACAAACTTTATTAATCCACAAGGCAAATTATTTAGACACAGTAGCTCACACATCACAATATATTCTAATAACAACAAGCAAAAATATAAATGGTAATAATAATTTCAAAATAAGTCGCACAACAACAAGACTTGTGTCAAATGAGGCATAGTTATATAAATGTATATGTACAAATGATGTAGAGATATTCTTCAATAAACAATAATATTGAAAACACTGATAATTAGCCACAGAAGTTTATTGTATTATTATTATAACCTCTACAGCTCTAAACTTACGTTATTACATACAAAAATTGCTAAAATGGCAAAAAAGTACACACGATAAATATTGAGCCCCAAAATATATTGTCCCAGCTTTTATATATTGAATGATAAGTCGATATAAAGACTCTGCCTTTATACTTTAACTTCTCTAACTGCTGTGTGGTTGACATTTACTGATTAATGCCTCACACTTGCACACTCACTAAGGATGGTTTACAGTGCTCTTCTTTGCATGCATAATGTACACATGGAGAAAAGCGCAGGTTTAGTGGCTACAGCAGCTGCACTGAGAGAAGTAGTACAAGTGCTGTGCAGTGAGAGGCAGAGACTCACACGTGACTGCCAGACTGCAGATCGTGTCTGCAAAGTCATCTGAGGTCGGCCGCTCAGTGATGAGGCACAGGAAGCATGGGCCTATGTCATACAGACAGCTCTGCATTCAGGACAGCAGTTACAAAACATGAGTGAATTGGCTGGGGTTCAACATAAAGCAAACTGAAGGCATAGCACTTTTAAGGCACTTTTTTCTGATGAAAGCTCTCCTAACACTCATTGCTTCCCCAACCATGCAACCAGACAGCGATGATATGAGTGAGAATGAGGTTGGAGAAAGCGGATGTGCTGTGACTATAGCCCCGTGAGCTATGTGGAAACAGTGGCAGGCAGACTCATCACAGTAACACTCCGCCTGTGCACAGAGAGGTGGGACTGGCCCTGCTCCACAGCCATCCCCAGCACAATCTGCGTCTGCTCTGTTCCTCCACTGCACTAAACACCTCCTACAGCTGAGAGGTGACTGTAGCGCGGGCACTATGATAGCCACCATTTGACTTCAATCCCACTCCTTCAAAGGGTGCATGCTTTTTTTCCAGACTACTGTTAGATCCAGGGTAGACGTATCCCTTTCATCTGGAGGTGCTTTTCTCTGACAGCAGATTAGCAGAAGCCAAATGCATTTAGAACTGCCAGGCTCATTTTCTGCTTACACACTGAGCCTTTATGTTTAGCATTAGTAAATAGTTCATACAAGCAGGGAAATTTAAGTGTTCAGTTCAGTTTTCCATATTTGTACAGAACACAGACTCATTCAGTAAATAAAAGAAGTTGTTAGAACTATGCAGTTGTTTGTGTAAACAACTTAGACTTTTATGCAACATGCCAGGATTTGGAATTTAGGTACAGTGTATTGGATTCTGCTGATTTTGCTTCCACATGTGTCTCCGTGTTCACATTTTTAACACATCGTCCTTATTTGAATGGGAGTGAGGATTTGCGTTTGTAGTCTGGTGTCTCATTGCTCCCTGTCCACTCCAGGGCAGAGTGTAGTTCACACAGGGCTGTTTGGTGACACGAGCCCTGGGGCGGGTGCACAGATCTCGGCTGGAGTGTGCGCCTCGCTCTCAGCCCCGGAGTTCCTGTAAAGCCTGCCTTCTGCTGTTTGCACGACAACTCATGCTGATGTACGCAGGCATGCTTCTCCATCTGGACAGAATGTGCCCATCGGCTCTTCCAGAGACCACCGGGAGCTTAGGGTCAAACCAACATGTGACATAGAACTAATCCAATATCAAATTTGTTGTTGTAATTTAACTTAAAGGTCCTATATTACACAAAATTAACTCTTGTGAGCTTTAAGCCATGTTAGAATGTTGTTACCTCATGAAAAGCATACCTCAAGCTGTGTTTTGTTTCTTTACACGTTTGAGTAACCCTTTATTATTAGTCTGTCTACATCTACAAAGCTCAAAATCCTTTGTTCCACCTTCTGATGTCATGTTGTTTTCAAGTTAACAGCTCCTTTTACCTTTAGTTCAGTAGAGATTGGAAATTCCAGGGTGGTAATTATCCAAATGATTCTAGTGAATGTGTATAGAGTTAAAAACATTTATGCAGGGTTTGTGTGTTGAATTTGTAAATGAAACGAACACCTGGTATGGTTTTAATGGTTTAATATAGAAGCTCAAAGATTCACAGAGGAGTCCATACATGTTCGCATCACATTGATGATAAAAGAAACATATTGTTCCTTTCATTCACTTTGGACATGGCTCAACAACCATTACTGGACTATGATACTAATAGATGAATGTTTCTCTTTTGTCAGTGCGAGACAGCCATTGCATCTGAAGTGAACCCACTGACTTGGGAAGACACACCAGCATCTCTAATATCAAGGTATTTTCCACAATTTTATATTTGCTTCCTCCAGCTTGATGTCTTAATTACGGTCTGCCAGACTTCTCTTGCTAATAGATATGTTATGCAAAAATGTACAAAAAAGCATAAATTTGTCTAGCATGGTTCAATAAACAGCTATGCAACAAGGTCCACCACTGCCAATCAAACTGACACATTCACACTCCCGACTGTTAACAGATAAATTAATCAGAAGTCACTCATGGGCTGTTGTGAATGCTCAGCTGTATAGAGAGACCAGTTTTTCTGTTTGTATGTGGATGTGGAAATATATAATTTACCTGTTATGTTACCATTGTGGTTTCTCTCGAGTAGTTTGGCCTGCAGGCAAAAGGCAAAGGAGCTGCTGGTTTACTACTGCTTGGTTGTGATGCAATGGCAGAAATGCTGGCAATGCTACAAATTCTCAAAACACATCCATATTGTTCAAACAAGCTGGTTCAAGTTTAATGCCATTGCTTGCCCAGAGCAACAAAGTACTGTACTTGATATGAAGAGTAAAAGAAATAGGAATCTATGACTTTAATGTAATTATATGTACTAGGTATTTTTTTATATAAAATCTTGAGTGCAAGTTTAAAGGTCCTATATTACACAAAATTGCCTGAGCCATGTTAGAATGTTATTAACTCATTAAAAACCTACCTGGAGCTGTGTTTAGTTTTATGTCTGTGTATATCTCCAAAGATCAAAATGCCCTGTTCCACCTTGTGATATCATGAAGTTGTAGTTTTGAAGTTAATAGCTACCCTACTGTAATTACTGTAGAGATTGGCAATTCCAGTGCTGAAATTATACAAATGATTCTAGTGTAGGTGTATGGAGTTCAGTGTTTCCCACAGACCAAGTAGCATTGTGCAGCGGTGCTCAGTTTTCATTATGTAGTGCTGCGCCACAGATTGGTCTATGCATGGGAAACACTGGAGTTTAAAAACACAATGGAGCACTTCTTGTAGTACCACATGACATCACAAGGTGGAGTGTTTTCTGTCTGAGAGAAGAACTCAGCCTAAATATGCAGGGTTTGTGTATTAAACATGTGTAAATGAAACAAAACACCACTCCAGGTATATTTCTGATGAGGAAACAACATTGTAACATAGATCAGAAAATTGTGTAATATGGGCCCTTTAAATTAACTTTCTTTCTTAGTTTCTTTTTTAAGTAAATTGGTTTCAGTTTTATGTTTTCAGGGCTCCGACATCAGAGGCCACTCTAGGCAGCAGTCTCCAGCCAGAAATGCTACACAGTGCACCTTTAAATTCAATAGATGAACTTGTCTTACCAAACAAGACCAAATAAGCCAGTACAGATACAGCCTGTGGCTCCATCTTGGCTGTCTCTCTCTGTGCCAAATTATTTGCAGTCTTCTAGGTATTTCTCATTAATCCCTGTTTCTTTTTATCGGTTTCAACTGATCTGAAGGAGGGAAAGCCTATTATTATTTGCCGCCTGTGCTCCCCCCCTTTCCCTGACAATTATTGTGCATGTAAGAGAAGACCCTCTGAAGCCGTCAGTGATGTAACATTGGAGCAAGACGCACAGCATTAGCACAATTCAACTGTCTTTAACATAGCAAATATTTCCAGGCTGCACCAACCCTGTCATCTCACCTTACTAATTACATTGGAACAAGATTTATTTCTATTGTGTATTTTGCCAATCCTTGTATGCATTTGTATTCTGTGTGTTTTCTAGCCAGAGCTGCCTTCCCTGACAGGCTATTTCCTTTGAAGCTTGAGGCTGCTTCACCACACACACACACAAATTGCACAACAGGAATATACAGGTCGGGCATCTGGAATCACGGTTATAGGAACGGGCAGTGTCCTTGGGATAGCGAGCCGGTTTGATAAGGAGCCAAGGGATTCCTGAAATGGGAGTGGGTCGGACCAATCGATCTGGAGTATAAACCCTTAAGGCGGAGCTGAGGTGGTGCTTGACGCTGTGGTACAAGAGCACAATAGCAACTCCATTATTCTCATAATGATCCTGGATTCTCGTGACCAATTAGACACTACTATTCATTTGCATTGGTTCGACTTCAAAAACCAGCCATTGCAATTTCGCAAGAATGCTTTCAGGACATTACTGGAGAATGTGCATATTTAATCCCATTTGCTGCATAATTACTTCACATAATAACAGCTAATGGTGCAGCAGTGAGCTCTGTTTAGAGATTATTAAGTGTCATCTCGGGGCAGGTTTTTATTTTTGGCTAATTTATGCTGTCAAAATAAGATGGTACAACGCTGTTTGGTGAAATGGCACTCAATCATAACAATGGTTTACCTGAGCACGCTGCTTCATGTAACAGTTGACCTAGAAGTGCTTAAAAGTCGCCTATAAAACAATGTTATTAACCAGAGTTTTCTCTCACCTTTCCTGAAAATGCCATTAAAATCTACCCCTGACTATTTTCCTGCTAACAAGCTATTAAAGCAGGCAAAAACATAACCTTCCTGTCTTAAATAACTAATTACGAACTATCAAACTCATCCCTGGAACTTGCCCAAGTAAAAACATACTTTTTAGTTTTTCGTGTTGGGAGACCTGAGATGTAGCTGGATTCTACCATGGTGACCAAATGTCACGAAATACCAGGCACCTTTAAGGAAGATTCATATCATACAGGGTCACAGTTTATATTCTGGGATGGTCGAAGTCAATCAAGCTAATTTTGTATTGTAGTCTTTGCAGCGCTACTGAATATTTATATAGGAGGCAGAGCAGCAGTGATACCAACCATATGTAGAATATTTACTGAAAGAATCTACAGTAAATCATGTGTAATGCAGCAGTTTCTATATTCATTTGGATAAGGCACCATGGGCTCATTCAGACCCCACATGTATGTGGTCAAAAACCAAAAAGGAAACCAGTGAATTTAAGGTATATATAACATATATTTACCTTAACAGTAATTTTGGTGGACAAAATGTCTGTGTAGATAAATCTTCTTTGCAAATACCACATTGTTGAGTTTTCATGTCTTGACAGCCCATACCGATGCAGTGATACTGCTGATCTATTGTAGAACAATACATGTTTATTTTAGTGATGTACAGTATATTCCTCAGCATAAAGGTATTACTTTACTTTTCCCCATTATCAGTTATTCTTTATCTTAAAACTGCTGTTGGCAGTGTAAAAGCTAAATCATCACAGCTTGGCAAATAGATACACCAGGGGTCTCCAACCTATTTCCTCCGGTGAGCTACTTTTACAAAACTAAAATGCGGTCACAAGAAATTTAGCAAATATAAGAGCCACAGCCTTAGATGGGGTACAGTTATGCCTATAAAACATAAACCATTATTCATTTATTAGTGCACAAAGTTAGGCATCAAAATTATCCATTTACAGTGAATCAAATCTTGAAGTTATTCAACATAATACATGTAATTCAGAAATCCCTTGCCTAGCTACTTGGAAGGGGGTGGAGAGTTTACGAGTAGCTCCCAAGCTACAAGTTGAAGACCCCTGAGACACACAGACAAATGATGTAACCTCTATCTTGCACTTCCAAATATAGAACACTTTCCTGCCATTAGGTATTTATTTAATAAATTGCCTGTTAACTTTATGACTCATAATTTTGAGATGAACTGTGTAAAAATGAAACACCTTCAATAATCAAAGACAATGTAATAGACCCTGGGCATGCTTATTTGTAGACATGTCTTTTACGGTGAAAAAATAGACTGTGGAGAGCTAAAAATAAACAACACCAGTCGGCCTGCACATTTGGGACACTGATGCTAAAATAGATCTAAACAACTTCATTGGTAAAGACAAATGCCCAAGTATCAGACCCACCATCACTGTCTTCACTCCTGATACTATAATGACACAATACTCTTCTACTGTTGCAGATGTTTCCGCAGCAACTACAAGAACAGCACCTTACCCAGCATGCATTGTGAATGACTCGCGTCTGGCAATCCATTACTGTTACCAAGATGGCACCAGATCCAGGGTCCACCAATCGGTATTCATCTCACACACTCACAGGTAGGACAGTGCTGGAACTCACCGCTGGGACACACACACTCGCCTTATGTTGTTGATTGGCGAGCGCTGAGGTGCTGACAGTAATCTGGCCTCCACCATGAAGCAATGAAATATTACATGTGGAAGCAACCTGTTGTTTTCTGATATATTGTTGAGAGGCTTTTACTAATCTCATACCTGCTGGACAGAATACATAGTCTGTTTATGATACATTTCACCGGCATAAAGCAAAATGAAAATTACTGTAAAAAATGCTGCACTTGTAGTATAGTCTGTATAAGGATTGATCTGATTATAAGCAGTGTTGGGAAGTAACTGAATACTTGTACCAAAAATACATATTCTGAATACTAATTTGGAGTAACTGTATTCTGGTGCAGTTACTTTTTTATTTGGTGGTATTCATATAGTTACTTTCCTAAAATCAAATGAAATATGGCAGTACAACATCGTGTAATTTTGACTTTGATTGCACAGTATTTGTTAGAAACTAAGAAAACACAGCTCTTGCATCTTGGATGAGTCTTTTTTGTTTCTAATTAAACATAAGTTAATTAATAAAGTACAGAGCAACAAATACAAAGTTGTTTGTAATTACATGCCATGATTTTACACTATAATATAATGCAACTTGGTGTAAAAGTATTCTAAGTATTCAGAATACAGTACTCTGATTGGACCAGGTATCGAAATATGTTACAAAATACATTTCTTTATAGCCAGTTTCAGAAGTATTCTTCCTATCACTAACTATAAGTTCATGTTTTCACTAATAATAGACTGTATTTTTCCCTCTCACCCCACTGTGGCGCTGTGTTGTTGTACCGTATGATTTCAAGATGCGCCTGTTAAACCGATTTATTTATTTGTTTTAGACTACTACATGGGATGTGCCAATCATCTTTGCCCAACATGTATGAAAAGTACATTATTATCAATATCAGTTACCTCGACACTTTACTAAATGGACGACACTTTTGTTACTAGGCTAGTTTCCACAGAACATTAAACGAAATAAATATCGTTCCTTAAACAGGTATGATCGCATCTGTTGAGTCCACACATTGAAACGTGAAGGAAAAACTTCTCCCTATGTGTGCTCTGGTCTAGTGCATGGTTCAGGTAAAACCATGTGAGCTGCGGTTTTCTTGTGAATGAAGTTTATCCTGCACCAAAAGAAAGATGTCGCTAGAATTGTCTCTCAAACCCCGTGTGTACTCGTGCTTCGCCAGAACACAGTCAAAACAGCGTTGTGCACCTCTGTGTCCGGGCTCTCTCTCTCTCCCCCCGGTGTGCCTGCTGTGTGTGTGTCTGTGTATGTGTGTGCCTGCGTGCATAGGCTATAGGTAATAAGCTGCTCTGCCACTGCGCAACGATGGAGCTATCGCAGCGATGGAGATGACGCAAACAGACTCAGCTCTCCGAAAAAGTGTTTCAAGACGAACATGGCGGCAACTTAACCGCGGTCCTAGATGACAATGGCCACCAGGAGAACTGATTCGAAGCTTTCCCCCCAGCGACGGGACAGAGACACCAGGCTGCGTGCTTCACAGTGGCTCGTCGCTTTCCTTTAAGTCAATCTGCAACACAAACGGCGCAGCATCAGCAGCACCGCAACAGCTGGTCTACCCCGACCACACAGGACAGCGGATCTCGGGAGGAACGAGGGGGCATGCGGTCAAAGAGGACACCGTTTCCCCTCGGAGAGCCATGGAGAACCGGGATGCGACAGCGCGAAGCTTAATCTGTGCGGGCGCGTTAATTGGACCGTTTACAGGAGGAGAAGCGAGTGGAGTCCACCTCCCCCAAAGTCAATGAGTATTGTGGCAGAGCAGCCCCCGCGGTGGAGTCGGCCAGGGCAGCGCTTTCCTAAAATATGACCAGGGGTGCTTGGATGCGTCGGCAGCATGATGAAGGCTTAAAATACTGGTTCGCACCCCGAGAGAACGAAAAGCCATTCACCGAATCGGAGCGGGCCCAGAGATGGCGCCTGTCGCTGGCCTCTCTACTCTTCATCACCGTCCTGCTCTCTGATCACTTGTGGTTCTGCGCGGAGGCCAAATTAACGCGGACCCGGGACAAGCGTTGGGACGAGGGGCTTGCAGTCACGGACATGGGCGAATACTCCCTACTTTACCCTAAAATGACACCCCACCCCTACCGACTCGCCGGAGAGCCCACAAACACTATTTTTCTAGAGAATTCTACCAAACCTCTGCGGCGGATGGACACCTGTCGCCCGGACAGTGTGTCCAAAGACTGCTATACTTTCACGGACGCCAAGACCGTGTGCCGGGGCCTCTCCAACACAGGGGACAACGGAACACAGTTTGCCTACGTAAATCTGAGCGATTTGTACCTTTCTTTTTGTAATTCCTACTCACTTTTGGATTTGTTTAACGGGTTTACGAGTGTGAACAATACAAATTGCACGAGCCTGGACGAGCAGGGATGCGCTGAGTGTGTGGAGGCTTTCCAGCTGCTGGACCAGCAGGCAGAGGACAACTATAAAGAGTTTGAGACCCTCATCACAAAATACGAGACGGATGTGTACTCCGTCAGGACCTGCATGGAGGAATGCAAGGTAGGACTAACTCTGGAGGTCACCTACACGCACACACGTGAGCACTGGGTGCCCTGGCATGGATGCGCACAAGGTTGTTATGGCAACCGTAGGCACATCTGTCAGCTTGATAGTATTTATTTACCAGACTCTAACCCACTGCATTCTTTGACTTTGCAGCCCCACTGTAAAATAAACCGACAAATCATACAGTCATACAGCTACAGAGTACGTGTAAAAGTATCCATAAGCATGAAGGGGTGTGCCATAAAAGTAATTTCTTTGTTGATCATTTGAATGTTGTGTTGCTGACAGCAGATCTTAGCTTGTCAATGCCACAAAGGGCAGTGATTGCTAAAATAGATTGACCAATGTTTATTTCACTGAATGCAGTCTAGAGCAACAGTCTGATGTGAATGGATGAACAGTGTGATGTAACAAGCAAATCATGGATCAAGCTCAACCATCCAGAATACAGACAACTTGCTTTTCCATCTTCTGTTCTAACAGCTAAAGGGGTCATGCCTCTGCCAATATTTAAATGAAAGCCACACCACTGGACCATCCCATCCCCCTCTCCGTGTTTTCTAAAGCTAATCTTCCTTTACTGCTTTGTGAGTGTAGAGCTGACATTTGGCATTTGGAGAGAGAGGAGCAGCTCCCCCTCAGTGACACTATTAGACAATTGCTGAGTACTCTATTTAGTTACAACACACTGGTGATTCATGCTACTAATTTAGGCTTTTGTATTGTCCCCAGCTTGCTTGTTGTGGCAAGAAACACAGTGGTCTAGTGACTCTTCTAACAATAAATCCAGACTATAACCATATAAGCTTGAAATAATGGAACATTTCAATGGCTGACACATAAAGGAAATTGCATGTAAGTAAAATCCTGACATCAAAATGAGGTATGCATTTGTAAACAGCTATTTTCCAACATCATAACACCACTTTGCACTCTGCGTCCTGATGCATTATACATGTATGTGTTATTTGTTGTGCAGTGGACTGTGGCAGTGGTCCGATTGCTTGTGTGTAGCTGTCCATGGTGCTGAAAATACACAGTGCAATTGACTGCTTTTCTAGGCAGCCACCGTGGTGAACTTTGGTTGTAAAATCTTTAAGGGTGAGGTTGTGGTTTTTTGACACAGTGGTTTAGTAGAGAGGAGGAACTGTGGTTGGGATTAGCAGATGAACAGAATGTGCCTTGTAGCATAACAATAGCCCCAAAAGCATGCTAATGGACACAGTGGACAGGTCGGAAAAAGCCCTTTTGGTGTTTTTGTTTCTTGCAGTTGATGTTGAGCAAGGTCAGATATGTTGTGACTGTTGCTTATTTGTGAGATGCTTGCCATGAGCATGAATTGTAAGTAAATGTTGATTTCCTTAGCTCTCAATGATAGCAGACTTCCACTCTAGGCTAATGTAATAAGACAAGCAAGGCCATCACAGCCTCTTAGCCCCCTTTAGCCAAATCTGAATTGCTAATCTGCTTGAATGTTGGAATGACCTTTGCGGAGACACAGTACCCTGAGCCTACATCATCAAACCACTGTCCCTTAAGAAAGCTCTCAGCTGGACAATAAAAAGAAATGAGACATTTTGAAATGATAATTATTACTCCTTTCTCTGATACGTATTAGCGATAATTTTATTATTTTGTCAGAAAGATTTTGGAATATTGCTTTATAACTACAGTATACTACAGTGATCTGGGTTATCAAGGTAATTTATTTTTGAGTAATGCAACATTTTTATGTATTCATTTCATTTCATATTATTAATTAAGAAGCAGTTTAGATAGATTTGGATAGTTCAGTTTCAGATATTCATAGATGCTTTACAGAACAAATATTAAAACAGTCAAAAGAGCAATAAACAAATAATACAGGAAAGATAAAAACAGTGAGTCATAGTATGGATGTATGGTAGGGACTCCTGTGATTTGTTTTTCTGTCCGTAACAAGGAACAGACTTAGAGTATAAACTGTATAAGTATATACAATACAAACAAGTATCACATTGTATTGTAGAATGAATATGTGGTTCGAAGCTTGTTTTTTCTTTTTATGTCTCTTGAGCACAATAATTTAATAGCACTTGTCCATAATACACTACACAATCACATAAATACAGCCCTATTGTATGTTTTGATGATAGCATTTTATTTGACCAGAAAGCCACTTATATTTAAATGCCTTTGTATTGGCCTTTTGGTTATAGCTGAATGAATTTGTTATGTAATTTCAATAGTCAATAATTTTAATTTGGTCATAATACAAAACACAAAGTAAGGCCCACAAAGGCCTAATAATACAATATATAAAAATATGATTCATATTTAAATCCTGCTAGTTGTCTTCCTGTCACACTCACAGCACACCAAGCCCCATGTGCAGTGTTTCCAGCAGGTCCAGACCTGACTGTCCCTTCCGGTGTAATTCAATTTACACTCCCATAATTCCCTGCTTCTCTGGTGGCTGTGTCTCTAGGGCTCCTGGCTTCCAACATGTTGATCATGTGCTTGCTGCCCCGATTTGTCACTGTCCACTGCCTGGTATTTCACTTCCTCTTTGCCTCCTCTTCTCCTCTGTCCTCGCCTCTGTCTTCTCCTGTTTTCTCCTCCATCTGGGTCTATCTGTGTCTTGTATTGGCTGTCACCTCCCTCCACCTCCCCATACTTCCCTTCAGGAGTCTTGAAAAGGCGTGGGTGTGCGCTTCGCTTTTCCAGCTGGTCTGATAGATACCGATCTAGGTTATGGTCTGTTTTTTCCCTTTCAATTACTGACTTGTCCACTGAGAGCTTCTTCTTTTGCTCCTTAGTTTATTCAATCATCCTTTCTCCTCCAAGACTATAGGGCTGTGCAATACAGTAGATTGCAAGTGCCAATGTTCTGGTTGAAAATGGTGGTAAACCAGTTGTTTGGTTTTGGATCTGTCCTTGTTTTAGTCCTTTGGACCGATTTCAGCATAACCCTGGCTGCTTGGGTGTATATGTGTAGTTCTAGTTTATTTCTTCTTAGTTAAACCTCAAACTTTATTTTATTTTATTTAATTTACACAAGTCTATAAATCCTTTTAAGGGCCTATATTGCGCTATTTTCTTACCTATGTTATGTTGTTTCTTCATCACAAACATACCTGGAATTATGTTTTGTTTCCTTCACACATGTTTATCATATAAACCCTGCATATTTAGGCTGAGTTCTCCTCTAATACGGAAAACACTTTAACTTGTGATGTGATGTGGTAATAGGGGAAGTGCTCCACTGTGTTTTTTGTAATTTCATAGACCTCCACTAGAATCATTTGGATGAGTTCAGTCCTGGAATTGCCAATCTCTACTGAACAAAAGGTAAAAGGTAGCTGTTAACATGAAAACTACCACTTCATGACATCACAAGGTGGAACAGAGCATTTTGAGCTTTGGAAATGAAGACAGAATAATAATAAAGGATTACTCAAACAAAACATAACTCTGTTTATATTTTTTTGAGGAGGTAACAATATTGTAACTTAACTTACAGCTCACAAGAATACATTTGCATTATATAGGATCTTTAACAGTCATGTGCCCAAACTAATCATGCCATTCTTATGGAGTTCAATATAGTATGGCTGCATATTGCAACGCAGTAGCTTGACTCACCAGCCAACCTTTCTGTCTTTTCTGTCAACATCTGTGTAATTATGTGACATACAGTATATGGAAGTGAGATTAAAAGCAACATTATGTCTGAGACTTAACAGCAAGTCTGAGTTAACGAAGCATGGAAGGATCATATAAACCAGCACTGATTAGATTAGGCTGACCAATATTTGCACTAGAGCTGAAGAATCAACAGATAGATGCCCCCATTCATGCTGGTGTGAGGGGCCTCTGACAGTATAGACTAATACAGGTTTAATACTGTACATTATGTTTGGCTTGGATCATTTGTTCCATTATTATCTCATTTCATTATTTCATTTCATTATTACTCTGGAAGTTACAGTTGAAGCACAAATAGCAAGAGCTTGTTTTTGGTTTTGTTTTAAGATAAGGAAGATAAATACCAGAAAATGAAGTAACTTAACATTATTTTGTGGACGCTACAACACTTCTAATAGGTTCACATTGTAGAGGGTTAGGGTTAGGGTTAGGATTTGTTGATGCCATTAGTGGAGGGAAAATGCTTCTATATAACTCTATGGGAGACTCACTGTGATTGAAAAAAAAAAAAAAAAAATCATCTGCGTTCCTCAAATGTTGAACCCTCTCATTATTTCTCGCAGATTGCCATATTAATCTTAGGTTTTAAAGTTTAACTCACAACAATCATGTGTTGAATAATGGCACCACTTTCTGAAGTTATTATGAGAAAATAATTTACCTTTTGTTTTAAATATGCTGACAGAGTGCACAGTGTCTGTTTCATGTGGATAGGCCCAATGATTACAGCAATATACAAAGCATCTGCATTTTGACAGTTAAAAGGCCACTTAAAATAGATGGTTCCCACTTTAGGTTTGACTATAAATCTTTACTAGTGCGAGATTAGGCTTGTCCGATTGTGATGATCTCGAGTGTTTGTGCAGACCATTACTGTCAGTGTACTAGTAGTATAATATTTAATACATTACTGTAAATGTAATGTAAGCAAAACCAGACAGAACTGAAGAGTTTTTTGTACAATCTCCTGCTGTTGTATCCATTCTGTGTCTGACTGCAGTAAACCTGTTCAAACATAACATAAATAATTTCCGCTTTGACACCTGACGTCCAGATTGTTCCATTATCATCACTGACAGACCCCTCTTCTCTGGACATCTTGCTGCTCTCTGCTTGAAATTCAATTAGGGCTCTGTGTTGCTTCTGTGGCCAGCTCAAATACAGCCAGGGAAACCCCCCTTCACATGAGCAGCCTGTGTTTGTCTCTATCCAGTCCAGAGATAAGCCAATGTGTGTGTTCCAACAACCAACGTACACCAGCCGGGCGCTGTCCCTGGAAACGCACCACAACAATAGGACCATGCTGTTTTCTCTTTAGTAATAGGCTCCAAGAGACACACAACTGTTTTTTTTAAGAATTAAAAACTCTATTTGTATTTCATCTTCTTTATGTATGTATGGCTTTCACTGTACAGAAATAAGGACTATACATAAGCCTGTCACTATAAATAGTGTATCAAGTTATTGTTCAATATATGGAACAATAATTTTTGAGGGCCAATATTTATCGTAGTACTTTGTACCTTGTACAGCGATGAGATTTGAGGTGTAGAGAGTTAAATAAGTCACTTCTTTGACTCAAACTAGATACAAATTAAATACTAGTGTTTAATTTAGCTGTTTATTTATTAAAGTTTGTGTTTTGAACCACATTAAACATAGGTTTTTGGGGATAATCCTACTTAAAGGTTATTTTGTCAGTGCCATAAATTTGTTTCAATACCAATCGTTTATCATCAAAATTTACCTCAGCGGTATATCATCAATCAATATTCATCATCACAGGCCTCTATGTTATGAATCTATGCTCAATGGATGATTGTAGCTGTTTTCCATTTTAGTCTCATTTGGTTCAGTGATACAACAGAGTTTATGGCCCATGTTACAGATGTTGTCCTCATATATGGAGACAATGAAAAGTTTTCTTCTAACATTCAGTGATACTGTATACAAACAAGCAAACTTTTTGAGTTGTTTTGTTTCCTCAGTGCTGGCTTATTTGAGCTATGTTGTTGTCATCATATTACTTTTCATTATATTATTATATTACTATAGCAACACATGTCTCATACGTTTGGTGTAATGATAAGATTACTGTAAAGCTGTCACTCTTGTCTTTGTCTGATCTCGCTGAATGAATTGATGAGTGGGTGATGTGTTATGTTTGATTTTTGGTGGCAGAGCAAATGGAGAGAACAGGCTAAGGGGAAGAGGTACTTATTGATTGCTGTGCTATTGTTTTGAACAGTAATTAACAATTCACAGCTATTTATTTTGGTACTGTCCATGCTTAACAAAAGACAGTTCTAAATTTAAAAAAGAACTCAGTGTTGATGACAATTTATGCATTGCAAACTGTCTGCAGCACCTTGAATAACCTTAATTTTGATAAGTGGTTAGCATTGTTGAAAGAAAATGGAGGAATTACAACAGTGGAACAGATGATCAGTATTTCTATTAATCAAAATCACTGGAGCAGCTCCAAACTCATTCTAATGTTTTTAATTCCTCAGTGTTTTATGGAATGCGATGAAGAATTGAAATTTCTGAGCATTTCAATTCTTTGCTCATATTGTTCTATTCATGTCAATGTGCTGGAGAAGATCACCGAGAAGGCCTGTCATGATTATCACTGTATACTGACTTATCGTTCATTATGAAAGCTGAAATAATGCATTTTGGGACTCAATATTTACATGTTAAATATTGTATACATTTTTCTTGTAAAAGTGGGGAGGTTTGGGAGATTTTTGTTGTATTTCTCTGTATCGTGTTTCAAAATGGGTTATCATTTTGCCCTTGGACACTTTGTGTGCATTTGTGACGTTCATTTTTTTGTTTGTTTTGTTTTGTTGTTTTTTTGTTGTTGTTGTTTTTTTTGTATGAAAAGTGCATTATAAATAAAGTTTGATTGATTGATTGATTAAGAAAAGAACAAATGGGAACTATTGCCACAGGGCAAACATTACTAATGCTGATGTTTAAAGACAGATACTCTCTCAGGGTTTGTAAACAAGATCAATAACCTTAACGACTAATGGTTTCCTACTTGGCATGTACTTTATGACACCAAATTACTCCTATCATTGCTCCTTTGTCAATGTTAAATGCTGTATCAGTGTAAGGTCACATATATGCTTTAAAGGGCCCATATTACACAATTTTTTTTAAATCTATGTTGTTTCCTCTTACATACTGCAATTGTGTTTTGTTTCATTCACACTTAAACCCTGCATGTTTCTTACAAACTGACAACACTCTGTGATCTCAGGTGGTAATACTCCATTGTGTTTTTAAACTTCATACACCTTCACTAGAATAATTTGAATGATTTCAACCCTAGAATTACCTATTTTTTAGTAAACAAAAGGTAAAAGTAGCCGTTAACTTGAAAACTACAACTTCATGATATCACAAGGTGAAACAGAGCATTTTGAGCTTTGGAGATGTAGACTGACTAATACTAAAGAATTACACAAACATTTGTGAATGAAAGAAACACAACTCCAGGTATGTTTTGAGCCGTACACTCCATTAGAAAATGGCTTAAAGCTCACAAGAATCCATTTTGTGTTATAAAGGACCATTCATTTTGCTTTGTTCAGTTCTGTTGGAAACTATTGCAGTGGGGTTTCTCAATACAAGAATATGTTTGTATATGTTTTAGAACTCCTTTACTCACTCTTCACTTTCACAACGAATGCTTAGTGTCTGTCCAACCTGTGCAAGAGCTCTGGGTTGTGACTGTTTTGCTTGAAAATAGTTATATAAGTATTTAATAATGTTGGTTTAGCATGATGCTCCTAGAAACTGTCATATTTGCATTATTGTGTCACTTCGGGCTGCAGCTGGTTCCTCTTGTGGAATTTATCTCAAATAGGCTTATGGCATTATTTTATTGCGCCAACTACTTCCTACTTCAAAATAGAGCAGCTTTGCTTTCTACGAGGGCTCTTTTAGGCTACTGATAAAAGCCATATCCTACCTCAATTACACTCTAATGAACACCATTTAAGAGTGGAGGTACAGTAATCCCATAAGGAAACATTTTCATTTGGGATTTAGCTTTAGCGATACATCTGCTTTCAGTGACATGTCTGTTTTTGTATACATCAAGCAAAGTGACTGAAAATTGCTTTAAAATTAGCCTCACTTCTTCTTGTCACATAGATGTATCAGAGAGACAGGCTCCTATTGATTCTGCGGGTCATTCCAGAGAAATTGCATGCGGCTGTGGCATAAACACTCGCTGTCGTTGCCTCCATGTGGGCAGCCTTGCCTTGCTCATTGCCATCCTTATTTTTAGACTCCCAACTAATATGGCTTTGAATGTGGGCTGGAACATTTTAAAATGCATGTTTTGCTTCCCATGTGTATGTGCACTGGTCATAAATACTAAATGAGACCGTAATTGATTTTGCATGTTGAATGTGAAAGCCTGTAGACAGGCCCTAATGGTGTTCCTAAAGAGCTACAAAAGTTCTTACAAGCTAGCACGAGAACAGCTAAAATCATGCTAATCTTTGCTTCGACAGGTCTGAACAACATTAGGATTTTAAATGTACAATTTTAAAGATTTTATGATTACAAGATTGCACCAAATTAGCTGGAGGTGTTGGCAGATTGCTCCTGTTATGTTATGTTCAGAATCCCATGGCAGTTTCAGCCTGAAAGGATAATTAAAAACGGATTCAGTGTATTTAGGATTTGTACTGCTTTAGAGGTCTAGTTTCCCAAATGCATGGTAAAATATGGGCAAAGTTTTTTACGAATACTTGCCTTTACAGAGTCCTTTAATGGTTAAAGAAAAACAGCACAACATAAACATTTATTCACTTCATATGTAACTGTAAATTATGCAACTATAACATTTTTTAAAATAAATATTTACTTAGCTTTTTAGCTTATATTTACCTTAGCCACATTATGATACAATATTTGTACAATTAAGGAATAGAATGTCTATTTTTTCCTGAGAGAGGACACGAGAGACACCAACAGGAACAGGCCGGGAGCTAAGGTCCATTTCCAGATCTTGAGCTAGATTTGGACTACACATATATAGACTGTATATATGAATGGACATATCCAACCCTCTAGCTGCTGAATTCCAAATAGGAAGTGTTCATGGGAGTGCTTCCGGGTCCACCGGCTCGTTTTCAAGTAACTTTACACATGGATCTGTAATAAAAACTGGATAAGGCACTCCCCCTTTATCCTGGCTCGAGACCGAGTAGTGGCCGCTCCATTCTCCCATAGATTTGGGATTTCATACTGCCCACATTCAGCTGACAGGGCATTGACAACTTTCACAAAGGTCGGATTTTGTAGGGATTCTTTTCTATTTTCACAACATAAACTTTTTATTTTTATTATTTATTTATTTATTTATTATTTTAATTTTTATTAAAAAAAACAATTTAAATCCTCAAGGCGCCTAAAAGTTAGCTGTGTAAGCATTAGCCTAGCCCCCCTCTATAGCTCCGCTCTAGCAACTCTCTCTTTGATTGGTCCAAACGCTCCACACCGTGCACTTTACAGACGGCACATTTTTTTGGGCGGCCCATGAACGATTCAGCGCATGCCACTGGATTCACCTTCCAGATTTTATTATAGTTCTATGACTTTACATTGGAAAAAATCACCCCTCTCTCTGCAACTGCTGTTTTTATTTTGCTATTTTGTACATAAATAAATAGCTTTTTCTAATATGGACCTGGCTGTAAATTCGCTTGTATAACTGCTAGTATCTTAAGATTCATTTGAGTGGAGTTGAACGCTATGGGTGACGTCACACTCCCTTAGTCCACTTCTGTGTACAGTCTAGGGGACCGGATTAGCAAATGAGCATGTTGTAGGTTATCCCTGTAAAGAGCATATTGCAGCACGGGTGATAATGAAGGACACCGTAGCCTGCAGGAGCATTAGCCATAGTGCAGTGCGGCGCTCTGACAAAGACTGAGCATCACTAGCCCAGTTCTCAGACTCATGTGACATTCTCACATTACTGACTCACCATCAGACTCTCACACCACGTCCTGCTTCAGAACAACACAGCCCACATCCACAGTACTGCACACAATGTAACTGTATGGACTCCTGTGCAGAGGCCAGCCACGTTACAATGGGCTGGGCAAGGCAATGACAAATGAATGCTTTGATTAAGAGGGAACCACCCAGAGCTGTGTGTAGCTACTGGTACATCCCCCGTTCTTACTATATTTTCTCACAAACAATTCATCTGAGCACCTGGCCCCTCTAATCCTTTGCATTTTAATCAGGTTATGGGGTTTCTGTCAATGGATGAGTGAGCGCTGAGTGCATGCTTCAGTGCAGGGCCGAGGGGGGTGGGATGTTGTGCTTTTTGTTTGGATGCTTCTCTCTTTCTCATTCATTGCCCCCTTGCATCAAAAAGGAAATGGATGTAGTTTTATTTTTGCATAATTGTACGCAGTCTTGATTTTGTCTTCTTTACTACTATAAAATAAACATGGCACACCAGCCTCAAGAAGTCACACCCTCATGCACCTATTGTCAACAACAATACTAGTAAATGCAAAAAAAATCTTATTTTGTGGTGCCTTGAAGGAAAGATGAACAAAGCAACAACAAAACTAAACAAAAAAACATTCTAAAGGTTATTTTATATTGTAAAGAAAATCAAAGGCAAATATAATGACAAAAACAGTCAATCTTTTCTGCTTTCATTTTCAATTCAGATCTTAGACTTGCCCAAGGTTGCACTATTATTCTTGTTTATCCAAGCTTAAAACTGGCACAAAGATTACGCTAGCTTTTGACCTTCAGTTAATCCAAACAAGGGGAGGCAAGGCTATATCTGAGTTTAATTACATGTATGTAGAAAACACACAGTGGGTTTTCTTGATGCTGAGTGTGGAAACATGGCAGGTCTTTGAAGTAAATGTCTTGCTGTGCATTCTCGGCTCATACCGTAATTACATGAATGGAGATGAAAATATTGCATGTTTCTTTGCTGTTTCCAGGGTCGTGTAATAACCATGCAGGTACTATCAGTTTGCACAACATCACTTTAACACATGCTTTATATATATGTCATTATGTTTAAGAGGCTGACGCGCTGTTGGAAGCACTTCCAAACTGCATTTGAGGAGACCCGGTACTGGATAGCATGCAGATGAGTTTGTTTTGCCCTCACCGCCTTCATTATAAAGCAGAGCGACTGATTATTCACATCATTACTCCATCGGCACCTAGCAACCGACCCTTAGTGCCGAGGAAGAGCCTATTGCCGGTACAAGCATGTCAATGCTTTGGTGGTCCGGTGGAGTGTTTTCACTGAATGTATCCATGTATCGCTTGAAGTCTGGCACAGGTATTTGACTGTTAATGGAAAAGGGGTTGGTTTAACGTATTTGGTGGCTACTGACAGAACACAGCAAAAGAACAAAAGGATTTTATTATGAGGAAGGCCTTAACAGGAGCATTTGGTTAAGCAGTTTTGGTGCGTGTGCAAAGGTGTGACAAAGAATGGTGAGTGAAGTAGATATAAAGCAGACTTTTCTTCATCTTAAAGTTTTAAAACAAAGTCCATCTGTTTACTTACAGACTTACTTATATTTGTCATTTACACCAGTTGAGTTCATAGCAGACACTTTCCCAAACACACCACTTTGTTATTCAGACTTTGTCTTTTGAAAATGATGTTATTGTTTACCGTTACTGCCTTTCAAGACACTCCATGCACATCGCAAGGCTTTATTCATTCATTCCACACTCTGCGATGTTAAACTACTACTGTAGCACACATCACATTGATACTAGCCAAGATGGGTGAAGTGTATTGCCTGCAGACACAGTGACAGTATGTACTGGTCCAAGTAGGGTTCGCACAGCTGACCTTTGGGTTGGTAGACATGCGCTGTAAGCACCAAGCCATTGTTGTTGTTGTTGTTGTACAACGACATTGACAACCCCTGTCTGATTCTTCTCAAATCTAAATGATGACTTAAAAAAGGCACAGAATTTTTATTATTTTGAAGTTACCAGTCCAAAGAAAGGAATTTTCTTTCTTGGTGTAAAACATTATCATAAAGCAGCATACAGAGAAGCTTATCCAGCTAAGGGCCCCACTGCAAAGAAGGATTAGGCCTAAACCGAGCCAGATATGAGGCAGAGGTGACAAAGTGGGGCAGCATTTGTGTGACAAGTAACTGCTATGATAACAATTTCGGAGAGCACTTGATATGCAAGCTTGAAAGAAGAAAGGGTCTGTTGGAACAGAGGACAAAGATATCAGCTCAGAAACACATGTACATCCAGGTTGCTACAGCACACTTATTGAGTGGATGTCTGGACAGCCAAATCTTTCCTAGGCGAGATAACAGGAAATCAAATTTGAATGGCCAGCAAAGGACATTCAGGACAGCGCTGTGCACGGATGGTGACATCATTTTTACACAACTTGTAGTGCCACTTAGTTGGTCTGCATAAGATATGGACTGCAAGTGTTTGTGGTTACATGCAGCATCAACATAATCATCATTTTTAGAAATTCAACATCCCTATGGCAACAAACTAAATACAATGAAATAATGCTAATGCCCTTTTGATTTTTGAATGGTTTTGGTCTTGGTTTAGTTTTTTGACCCATAATCGCGATTTGCATCTATTTTCTATTCAAATGTTTACTAAATAGGTAATTGTATGTGAATATGTGAATGTTATATTGTGCCTTTAAAATGATCTTGCTCACTCTAAAAAATCTATGATCAGATAAAGATGAAGTTTAATGGATTTTACACACAGATGAAAAAAGAAAAAACAAAACCAAACCAAAAAAAGAACAGCAGTCATGTCAGGTCAGTCAAACGCATAGTCATACAAGTGAGAAATAATACCCTTTTCTCAATTATTTAGCCTACATTTTATTCCCCAATTCGTTCTCTGCTCCAGTTAGCCGAACTGTGTTATGCATGGCAGCATTTGTGCGCAGATGTCTTTTCAGTTCATCAACATATACTTTGCCAACTGGTTTCATTATTAATTTTATCTATTTTAAAGGGAAGGGGCTATTATTGGTGTGTGTGGTCTAGGTCTCGGTGTTTTTTTGTTTAATTTAAAGAGGAGGTTTTGTGCAAATCTTTTTACCATATATTTATAATGTTAACTCATCAAAAATATGCCTGAAAAGGTTTTAGTAGTTTGTTTCATGTTTCAGTAGTTTAGCGATCTCTCCCAGGCTCAATTCGAACCCTCCATAACTGTAAGATTGAGTCCAATGCTCAGACCACACAAAAATTCTCTATGAATGTAAAAAAGCAGGACACAAATCTGTACACAACTTGACAAACCCGATGCGACATGCAGTAATTTCATTACTGGGATGCATGCTGATTTTGTTGTGATAGCACTCTGAAGGGGGAGTGACTTAGCTTGGAGAGAAAAGGGAGAGGGGTGCCAAAAATGAAAGTAAAACTTCTAAAACATGTTAATATGTTGTTTCCAAAAAAAAAAAAAAAAAAAAAAAAAAAAAAAAAAAAGTAACTTGATGATCTAAATATGTTTAGTTTTAACAGTAAATGCAATTGCATAGAAATTAAACACCCCCTCGCTCAACAATAAATAAATAATTACTCATGTTTTTGAACTAGAAGCCATAGATAAAAAATGTCAGATTATGTTCTTGGTGGAATAGTTTTCATGAGAACAATGAAAAGACAATGAGCCCGACTTTCACTAACCGGATTATTGATTTCCCATTTGAAGCAGGGTTGAGGTATCGGACAAGAAGAGAGGGGAGGCGGAGCTGTCAAAAAAGAGGAAGATGTAAAGCCCAGAAAGCGAAACCGCAAAAATGAAAGAGTGAAATATGGTGTTGTTTTTCAGATGAGAACAGAAGAAGCTATAGTATAGTTTTAGTTAGAATAGTATAGTATAGTATAGTTTTGCTTATTCGTTTATTTCAGTCACTGGTATATTCTGAAATTATTTCAGTCATACTTAACCAAAAAGGT
Organism: Boleophthalmus pectinirostris; assembly: GCF_026225935.1. Taxonomy (NCBI): domain Eukaryota; kingdom Metazoa; phylum Chordata; class Actinopteri; order Gobiiformes; family Gobiidae; genus Boleophthalmus; species Boleophthalmus pectinirostris. The sequence continues at coordinate 18,329,078 of NW_026570970.1, read as the reverse complement.
GTAGGCTGAAGCTCAAGCTTATTAGGCCTACACTTTATTCCTCTGTCATAGCATGTATGTATGTCATAGCATTTAAACTTCTTTGTGGAAGGGAAGGGAGTGGTACACAGTTTAAGGTCTTCTGTACAATTGTTCCAATGGTCCACCTCTTTAATAATCATTATAAACAAGAAGTCATAATGTTTGCTTGAATTTTCTTTTTTCTAAACATGGCCATACCCCTGAGCTCATATTGGCTAGTAATAGGCATACATTGTACCTGTGGGTTGTGTGTAGGCCAATCAACAGAAATTTGGGGGTCCTGGGCAAAAGCTACACGTGGGTCCTCTTCTAATGTAAATTAAGAGGTAGAGGATCCCATTCTGAGCCCCTAATAACTTTCGGGGCTTGGAGAACCAGCCCCTTCATTGTTCCTTCTGGTCTACTCCCCCGTGCGTGTGTGGTTAGGGTCTTGAACTAATAACCTCTCCCCGTTCGGAATTGATGCTTCCAGTCAAGCTGCACAGATGCCGCAAGCACAACTGTGGAATAGGAAATGATGGTGATTGATTAATAGGGGAATATGGCGCTCATTTCCTGCACAGTGGACAGAAGGACTGCTGCTGACAACACGACTTAGCTTCTCCCTCCGTCATGGTCTCCTCACGCAATAACACGGCCCTAAAGAGTCGAACATTGATTGTAGAAACAAAATATAAGCTTTCATTGTGTTAAGTGTGAAAAAGTAATCAGGACCGTCACATGTAACAAACTAACAGATTGCCTTTGAAAACGGACCTGTCCATCTATTGATCTCCTGTACAATTTACGTCATTAAAGACATGCCCATTGCAGCAACCAGATTATTCATTCAATTTTGGACACTAAAAACAGAAAGATGTTTGTGTAGAACCAATCTCCTTCTTATGTTTTTTTTTTTTTAACTGGTGGTGTTAGTGTCTATAATCTAGTATTATTATAGGTCCCGTATTACACTGTTTTCTGGTATGTTATAATGTAGTTTCCTCATCGCAAATATACCTGGAGTTGAGTTTTGTTTCATTCACACATGTTCCAAACACAAGTCCTGCATATTTAGGTTGAGATCTTGAAACAAAACACAACTCCAGATATGTTTGTGATGAGGAAACAACATTACAACATCACTTAAAGCTCACAAGAATCAATTTTGTGCCATACAGGACCTTTAAAACTGCTGTGTGCTCTGACTGTGATCCTTGTGTTTTATGTCAAGTCTTTTCTCAATACTCCTGGACATGTTTACAGTGTACTTAGAGCTGAAGTTTGCTTTTCAAAATGAATATAATACTTTTTCCAAAATCGCTCAGCCCTAACCTGTTTGTTCCAACAGCTGTTTCTCTGCCAGTTTGCATTCAAAGCAGGCCCACTTCCTCTCAGCTCTATCTCTGTGTTTGTTTGTTGATACATGGGTCTGATTCGGTCATGTGTGTGCTGTGTAATTTACATGTCTGTGTGCATGTTTAATCGGTGGCTGTGTGTGCGTGTGTGTGCGTTTGTATCTGGTGAAATCTCAGCTCTAATCTGTCTTCTCAGAGTCTGTGTGTGGGTGACATTAAAGTTCTCATTAGCACTGTAACTCAGCACCCATGTCACTACCAAGATGCATGCCAACCACACATTCGGTGAACCAGTGCATGACAAAGTACCAGCTTTAGAGAGGAACAGGATTTAAATACACTTCATAGTAACCATTGCTGTAGTTGTGCCGAAAGAATTCTCTAGTCCAGGGTAAATGCTCCATACATTGTGCAACAAAGCTCATAATGTGACTGTAGACTATAGACTGTATAAAGAAGTGGACTAAGGGAATGCGATGTTACCTGTAGAGTTCGGCTCTAGTCAAATGAAGCTCGCATTTATAGGAGCAAATTTGGAGCTGAGTTCCATATTAAGAACAGGATTTTTTAAACTGACAAAATAGCGAAATAAAAACACCAGGATCATGTAGCACAGGCACACTATAGGTAAAATTGTTTTAATGTAAAGTCAACTGGAACTGATGTTGATGGAACCGGAAGTGCCCCCATGCTCACTTCCTATTTGGGATCTGGCAGCTAGCGGGTTCACATGTTCATTTATATATACAGTCTATGCTCTCAACAAGAAAGTCCTGGGTTTGACTCCTGGACACCATGGGGCCTTTCTGTATGGAGTTTGCATGTTGTGAGTCCATCTTCCTCATCAATCACCTGCCCCTCAGTGAGTGATATCATTTATTTTCATCATCATCTATGAAGCTAGTCTTAAAAAAACAAACACCAGACTTGTTCTGATCATGTCAGTGGTGCAATAACCCCACTGTGTGATTTTGCATTCATACAACTAACTAACTTTGTTTTTAACTTGATAGACCCTGTTTCCCTTTTCAATACACCAGAAGAGGCCATATAATAAGTGCCATCTGCTGGTGTTTTGTAGACACATTTCATGCCAATTAAAGCTTTGAAGCATTTCCAAGACACTTCATTTTAAACTATACTACTCAAAATACTGAGGCTTGGGTGTCCAAAATGGTTTAATAAGCCAGTATAATGCAGAAGACTCAAGGCTTAATAAATCTCTTCTTTCATCTTTTACTGCCCCATCCAAAACCACAGTACCACAGTACCAACTGTAAAACAGCCGTATAGATAAGTCAAGGTGAAGAGATTGGAGTACTCAACAAAGACATCACAGTCCAGAGCAAATGAAAAAGATCAATATTTTTAGTCATGCATGAACCTCTAGCACCACCAGCGCCAGCCTGTTACTTAATAACACTGAGGAATAATAAATGATGCTGCATGATTTAAGCGACAAGATGAATCATGTCCCACTGCTGCTCTGCATTTTTCATTAAGTAAGTTAACAGCCCTATAGACGCTCTTTGATAAACTTCTGCTGAACTAAGGCCGAACCAGTGCGCAAAGAGAACACCGATAATAAAGAAATTGTTGGATGAGGGATGAGCTAGGTTGCTATAGTAACAGGAAACTGGAAATTGGTGAAAGACGTGGAGTTTGTTTATACCATTTTTTGTACAAAGAAGAAAGAGTTACAATACTGCCACTGCGGTCTTCTAGATTCTATCACCCACATACCGCATACTAATCCGCCAGACTTTTTCCCTTGACCCTGGAAAGATGCTTTTGAAAGCCAGTTTTTCCCTGTGAACATATTTAGATCTGGAGCAAGTGGGTCAAGACAGGATAGGGGTATGGGAAGAGTCAGCAGTGAGACCTGCACTGGTTGATTTCACACATTCCCGAGACTAACTACACTAGCGCTTCGTATGCCCACACATACAACACAATGCTATCATGGTTACATTTTAAATTGTAGTTAATCAGTGTATGACGTCAGGGTAAAGATTGCAGTTTGCTGGAGCATAGGTGGTAGAAATGAGGTGAACTGAGAGAGCTATCAGACTTGTCTCTTGTGTCCTTGGTGACGCAGATCTACAGCTTTTCTGCGGCAGCAAGAACAACAGCGAGGGGGGAGTGAACAGGGGAGGCTGCAACACAGGAAGTAGAGGAGAGAAGGATGCATGTAGAGAGGGTCACGGGCTATGGAGACTGAGGAGGCAGACTGAGAGGCCCCAGCGCTTAGAGGGAACAGGCAGCAGCTGCACTGGGACTTGGCTGCAACTCCACTTGAGATTTTCGCTTGAGAACTGGGGTCTGCTATTTGCATTATGCACAGAACTCCAAATGTGCTGTGATGGAGACTGTTGACAGATGATGGCTTTATATTGAGTGGTCTGGTTTGTTTAACGCCGCTTGTTTTGACATTTAAATGTATTAGTCATTTTTGCAATCTCTCTTTCTCATTTCCATTTGTTGGTTACTTCAAAAACACTATAGATTGTTACATCCATTGGTCCATATTGTTTGGGGCAGTTTCAGAAATACACCTGGGGATTTAGCAGCTGCATTATTCATATGGGATCTGCAATTCTTTCTGTGTAATCCAGTTGTCATTAAAGATGCACTGTGTAATCTTTCTGGTGGAGAGTCTACCATCTGCTTTTCTCCATGGAGATGTTATCGCTTTGTCTCAAATGTTTCACAGTATGGTTGCTGATCAAGTCTGTGGAGAGTCAACCCCACACTCAGTCAGAATGCCTGTTTTTCTAGGTATTTTTGAGCAATAAAACCACATGTAATTGAATAAATGTAAAGTAGTTCTGTTTTATGTCATATTGTGGAACACTGTAAGCAATAACATATCCACAGAAAGAAGAAGGTGACAGACCCCCATCCAAAAAGTTACACAGTACACCTTTAAGAGAAGATCTTTTTTGGTTACTCTGATTACTGTTTTTGCATAGCTATTTTAGTTTTCGAGGAGGAAGTAGGTTGTTTGAAATGAGAGTTGCCTGAATGTGGTAACAGCTTATGCATAGACTTAATTTTTTTCATTACGTAACTGTTTCTGTACTTCTGAACCGTAAAGATGAGAATGTACGTGTCCTATCCGGTTTGGGTAAAGTGTGAAGAATCTTGCTTCCCATGCATTCTGTTAAAAAGCTCCAAAAGAGATGTGTCATTTTAGCACATGTAGTGAAGCCCAACACACATGTCACATTTGACACAACTGATGTGTGAACTATTTGAACACTCTTTCTGATAAATCCCGGAAATACAGCAGAGAGGAGTGCATATGACATGAATGCAATAACCCCAGTGTGTATATATTTATTCATAGTGGCCAGGTGCTATGGGCCAATTTTTATTTTAATTATTAGAACCGGTGACCCATTTAATTTTTGTATTTAAAGGTGCATTGTGTAACTTTTCTGATGGAGGGTCAAATACTCCATGGAAATGTTATTGTTTTGTTAGAAATGTTTCACAGTGTGGCTTTAAACCTTTCTATCATCATGGAAACCAAACCAAGCTAAGTTACTGGTCAAATCTCTGAAGTGGCAACCCCGTTCACAGGCAGAATGCCTGTTTTTCTAGGCATTTTTGAGCAATCAAGCCACCCACAATTTAATACATGTAAGATAGATCTGTTAAATGTCATATTGTGGAACATTTGAACAAGCAAACAAGAAGGTGACGGACCCCAACCAATAAGTCATTTATGTCCAGTGGTGAAACACAGTTTGTTGATCATGCAAATAAATGTTCTGAGCATTAATAACATTGACTTCATTTTGGAAGAGAGAAGAGAATTGAAATCCGGGCATCCAAAATCAAAAATCAGCTTGAATTGAACTGTGTGTGCATATAAAAACAGGTCATGTTTAAGTATATGGATATGTTTTCAGTGGCTTTGTGACAAAATAGAACAATTTATTCATTCATATATTTTCCATTGAGCCAATGTAATAGAGGTCATACAATGTTGACTGCAATGTGCATTGATTTAATTTATGTTTGAATCATGTGCAGTGAGCTTAAAAACACGATACTTATCATCATAAAACCTCATCATAACAATGCCGCTGTATTCAATTTCCATCTAATTTCTTATATAGGTCCCAGCTGTGATTTTTGTAGCCGTGGGGATGAGAGGAGATGGATGAGGCAGAACTGGAGCTCAGAATGTGGGAATTAAACTGGGAAAAATGGCTGACCACAGGAACATGGACCAGGGATTCAAGGCCAGCCCCACTGTGCACCACTTTAGACTCCACAAGAAATAAATAGGGTTTTGGAAAGGATTGTCACTTGTTAACATTCCTTATTTTACTGTTAAAATACATTGTTGTTTATTAATGGTAATTAAAGGTTTATATTCACTTAAAGGCTTCGGGTTGATGCGTTAAAACATATGGACTTTGTATGGGGCAGACCTGTGACAATAATAATTCCCTTGTCAGGTTCACAAGACTGGAGGATTGTTTATTATGCATGTTTTGGGTTGATAGTTGAAACCCTAGTGCCCAGAGCAAACCCACAGACACAGGGAGAATATGCAAAGTCTGCACAAAACAGCCTGAGTCAGCTCAGGAGTTTTCTGCTTTCATTAACCATTGTTGTAGATTCACAAATTTAACTAACACGCACGTTTTAAGTCATGTCAATTAAAGGGCTGAAATATCACTGTAACAACAGGAGAACAAGATTAAAGCCACAGTCTTTTTGCCACTGTGCAAGATATTATTAACATAAGTGAGAAACATTTTTATGAAGAGCTGAGTGCTTCATCTCTCCCTGACTAATAAATGTTTTAGTTTCTATAAATGGACCTCTAAAAACTTTGGCTTAATTAATAAAGGTTAATGCATTCAAGATGGAACACTTAATTCTTTTATACACGAACATTTGCCCGAACATCCACTTTCTCTGTGTTTGATATCAGTTCATTGGGTTAATTTTTAATTTGTAAAAATTAATTCTGAATGGTCTTATTATTTGTGTCTTAACCTCATCTTTTCCCCAACACCTCAGAATAAGAGAAAATCTTTTAACCAAGCTCCAACAGTGACTAATGTTATTTTTCCACTAGAGTGTGCTGTGCAGTGTTTGTGATCCCTGTGAAAATTGCTGCTTTGATCATGACATGGTCAGTTATTTCGATGCATTTACAAGATGATCCACAGCTTGCCTGGGTCAACCATAATGTGTTAGGTCATGGGCAGTTTGCAAGTTCAAAAACGTATATCGTTATGTGTTTTACTTGGTTTTGTCTTGATGTAAAAGATAGTGCTGAACTGTCAAAACCTACAATAAAAAATAGTTCTAAATTAGACCAATATTTTTCAAAAGGGTATGACCTAATTGTGAATTATGTTTACATAAGGTGAAGCTGTGTTTACTTTTGGTCTTGTCATCAACAATTACTTTAATCTTTCAATGCAACACTTACTTTAACCTTAGTAAGCTCTTACTAACAAAAAACTTAGTTTTTCGAGGATTCACGTGGTTCGGAAGGACGTAGTCAAGTTGGGGGACAATTGTTGTCAAGGTGGCCGCCCTAGCTATAAAGTGCTGCAGGAAACACTGCCATGTACTGAGAATGCAACTGCTCCATAGCCCTAACTCTTCCAAACCTCATGCTTTAAACCAGTAGTCACTAGACATGCTAGTAAGCCATGTTGAGTGAAAAGCCAAATCTTACCAATGTGAAAGTTTCAAAAAGCCATAATTGTACACAAATGGCTCAGTCCTACAACCATTCATCTCCATTCTATGTGATCATGATAGTTCTTTTCTGTATTGTGTTCGCTTACGTATACAACATATTTGTATTAGGTTAACAGCAGAACTGTAACTGCCTGGAGCCTTTGTGAGAGGAACCAGGTGTGTGGGCAGCTGGTCACACATCTACCCTATAGTGTGTGTAGGGTTTTCCCGGCCGCTCCACCTGATACTGTACTGTACGTGTGTGCCACTGGACACACTCAGCTATACAGCTGGGCAGCCTTTGTCCTGTGTGCGCCTGGCCACCCTCAAGACAGCCTTATCAGCCCCATGTTGAAAGGACCAGTTTGCCCTCTGCAGGTGCTCTCTGTACGGCCGCCATATTGGATTTAGTTTTTTATGAAGAAGGCAACAAATTTCAACTTCTTAAATAATGCATGATTTGTTTTTTCATAAATAAAATAAGACAGAAACACAGTGAATTGATATTTATGGAGCAGCAACAAGTTTATTTTCTCTCAAGCAGTTATTGCATTTGGTACAATATTGTTGTTTCAAGTTACATCTTATCAATTCGCCACTGACATTTTCACATTTGTACTTTGAAAAGTAAACAATGTCAAATAATCGTTTTCATTATATTTCCAATGAAAGCTTTTTCCTTTTAATTTTACTTTTTTCCCCATTTTTCCTCTGCATCTAATGCCTTCTGTTTTTGTGTTTTCAACATTTGAACATGCTGTGAACTGCTCTCTATTCTTCCTCTTTTTCAAACTTCATTTGGGGTGCATTCACTTGCTTTTATTTGTTTAAAAAAGCTGATTTTTTTATTTTAATTTGAGACATCTGTGTTGCATTATTAGATATTTTCACTCTGATTATGCTAAGTCTTGGGCTGTGGCGGTGATATGAGTGTGTTGAATGTTTTAAAAGCTGTGGTCATGGGGAGGCCAGCAGCAGTGTCACCTAATATAAACTCAGCGTCCTCAGCTTTAGCCTGCAGTGCTCCCAGCCCCATGAGAATGCATAATGGAAAAGCATGGATCTCAGAGAGGGACTGACCACTATTGTTCACTGGAGAGGGTTCTGTCACTCATCCACGCAACATATAATTAGAGTAAATACTATCATAGTTACAGGAGGATGAGCCATAAATCATATTATAATAACAATAGACTGTCACACTCACAGTTGTAAAAAAAAAAAAAAAAGAAAGAAAGAAAGGAAGAAATGATAGCTCCTATTTGACTGTAAACATAAAAGAAACAATCATTACTTACTGTCCTGTTGAAATGCTTTGAATATGTTTTTTATCCTCACTTCTTATCTAAACTAAAAATACCTAAATACTAATGTTTCACAGTCTGAGGTTAAATTATGTACATTTGCTATCTTAAATGGTCTATTGGGTAGAATTAGTAAAGTGGTGGTAGTTTTGAACTTTTTTATGATGACTAGCCTTTATAGCAGTCCCTAGCAGCAGGTTTTACTTGCACTTTTTCCTGTTGAGCGAAGTGTTCTTATGGAGCTAGCAGGAGGTAGTTGACTACTGCGTAGGCTTCTCGTCCCTCCTCTGTATATGCGCCCACTACCACACACACTCCCTCTGCCGGTCCACATACCCACCTTAATATAGACTAGGCACCTGGGAGAACAGCAGGGGGCGCCGGACCCTCTGGCCTCTTCCACAACTTTATTGATAGACATCAAGCTGAGCTGCCAATATCACAGCTGCATACGGCGCACACCTGTGGAGAATCTTAAAGCGGAAAACTCTTATGAAATGCAAACTTAATTCAACCTGCGTCCACCCTCCTTATTGGTACAGGAGAATAAAATATGGAGAATAATGGCAGAGCAGAGGGGGCTAATAAGGAAGTGGGGAGGCGAGCAGGAGGCAGTCCATGGATGGAGAATGAAGAGGTGCTTAATATTTCATTAGTTAATTAGACTGTGCTACATTTGAGCGCGCCTTTTGTAGCTCCAGGCTCCTGGATGTCACTGTGGCCAGCGCAGTCATCACTTACACTATGGGCACTTTTCCAGCAGCCCCCTTCATTCACCCATACTGTACAATACAAGTCACATGGAGGATTCTAACTGTATATAACACATATCATTTCTTTATCCGCGACCATCTGACACTTTGTATTATGTAAAATGAGTTCTAATTATCTTTCATTGTAACTGACAGTATCAAATCTGCCATGTAATTATTATCTAAGATGGATCCACAGTGATGAGCAAAATTTGCATAATAGTTCTGCTTTGATGGTTTCCTTGGATATTTTCACAGCATTTGAACTGAATATTCATTGTCTTCACCTGCAAATGTCTGATTGGAATTTCCATTATTTAATTGCGTGAAACAAACAGGGCAAGGGTTAGATTTAAGTAGGCACTGTACTTAATTGTGCCACTTGCTCTGTGAAACTATGCTATTGTGTAGGTTTCTATGTAATTTAAATGGAAAGCGATGGCTGAGTATTAACAGAAGAGATTCATATAGGCTTTATTGATACAGTTTAGTTTGGGATTATTATATTGTGTATTTAATGAGGTATAAACAAGCTAAATACATTACATTGGTCATAACTCACAGATTTGGTAGCATTTCCAAAAAGCACCCATACTGCAGTCAAGCTTGAATCAAATCTAAATATGCCTGTCAATGTTGCCCAGAGTTGTTGCCTGGAGGTAGGCAAAGTCAGGACAACGAGGCGAAGAGAATCCTGGACAGAAAGGGCGGCATTAAGCAACGCAGTAGGAGGTTTTGGCTTACTTGGAGAGAAAACCAAAAGAAATGCCACCAATCACCTGGGGCTTGAGGGTGCAGTGCAATGGAAAGTGTGCGGTGTGTGTGTCTGATAAAAATAGACAGTATTAGGAATATTTACTCAAGAATTGGAGCTTTTAGGTATAAGGTCTCGAGAAGAGGGAGATGTTTTTTCTTCGCTGGACTAAACATGTGTGTTATGTCCACAGGTATTTTAGGAAAAGATGGTAAAGCAGTGTTCACTGTCTTTCTCATATTTGTTTGTGGAACGTCCTTTATTTTTACCTGTGCCCTCAGTGTAAAGAGTGTCTCCTGCTATTATTTTTTTTATTTATTTTTATTTTTTTGCAAGCCATTACTAGCTGTGTGTGTTTGTGTGCGTTTATTTTATTCACAGCTGAAAGTATGTTTTTGTCCTAGCAATGGCTCAAAATCAGTGTATGTGTGTAGTATTAAATGAAAAAGTACACATACTTTCCAAGTTCTACTTTAAGACAGATGTTTGCTGTAGAGAGTGCTACTAATTAGTAGCACTCAAGCACATTAAGTGAACAAAATACACGGTCCACTGGCTATTTGTAGTTCCAAAACACAAATGCGCATCGTTTTAAATAAGTTACTATTAACAACAAAACTGTTGTTATTGGTACCGTGCTACTGTACTGTTACTGTATTTAAAAAGTGAAATCTGAAAGTTTTGAAATAAACTCCCAGGCACTTTAGTTTGTAGTTTTAGAGCTTGCCTTACTCTACTGCTGTGTCACTATTACACAGTATACAAACCACTGCCCACTCCACTCCAGTGCTTGAACCTCTGGGCAGTCAAGATGTATATAGAATATTCCCACTCACTTCATTCTCTCCATACCTGCAATGTTTCACCAAGCAGAATGAGCTTTACAAGGGAAGATTAGCATTTGACGCTAGCTTTCACTCTCACGTTTGGGTGTTGTTGCTGCTGTTTTTAGCTGTGTTCACTCCTACACTGGCAGTTGGAGCCAGAGATGACTCAGGACTACTAATTGTCTCCAGGGCATCAGAAAATAACCCTCACTGATCACTCACCTTCATACTTTGGCTTATTTCACTTTCCTTGCTCTGATTTGGCCAATGTTGTGTATGGATTCAATGGGTTAGAGATAAAGGAGATTCCTGGAGCAGATAGTGATGCTGGCAGGTCAGTGTGATGAGATTGACTGCAGTCCTCGAAGGCTTTTACTGCACTAATTAACGGCTCTTGGCTCATGTGACACTGTGTCGAGGCTAAAGGCCAGGTCACATCGCTCTTACTATTGATCAGTGATTAATCCATTTAGGACGATGGACGTTTCATTCTTGAGAAAAAAAAAAAAAATGTCAGGCTAGTGAGATCTTATTTAGAGTGATTTTTTCATGTTGTGATTATAGCCAAAGGAACATGTCCATGAAAACAAGGCCAAATACGAGTCCGGTTGTAGAGATGCAAACCACTCAGTAAGGACAAAATCAGCTTGGGTCTTTTATTCAAAAGTTCTGCAGCCAATCCCTTGTCAGTAAAAGCATATAGTTTGAAGAGTTCAGACTGGAGGAAGACATTTTTTGATCCATTTTAGTAAAAAATTTGAACCAGTCAATATGATTAATGAAATTATGTTGCGGAGCCCGACTACAGGCCCTTACTGTAAAACTGTGCAATATAAGACAGTATGACGCCAGCTGTGCTAATGGCTGTCATTCATTAAACTAACTGTCAGAAGTCCACTCAGTGCTGTAAGTTTGTGATGCAGTGAACCATCCCTCTTCCTCATCCCCACCTCCATTCCCCGGCTCCGTCCTCACTGTACGCCAAACACCGCCCCACAGCCCTATCCATAAATGTCCTGTCAAGTCCAAACAAAGCAATTACCGAGCTATTACGTAAAGGGGATGTAAAAGAAGCTGTAAATGCCAAATCGCCTGTTCTATCAGATCCATCAAATGTTACAGGTGTCATGTCTTCCACTGTGCAGCTTTCCAAACATGTCCAAAGGCATTTATGTTGCCATTTAATAGACATTTTGCTGTAATAATGTTTATGGGCTATTGAGTAAATGAGAGGAGGAGGGTAAAATAACTTGAGTTTACTCCTGTGTTGGAGAGACAAGAGTGGTAGAGAGAGCGGAGCTGGGAGGTGTGATTCTGAGTGAGGGGTAAAGAAGTAAAGAGCGGTGAGACTGCTGTGCCTGTGAAGGAAAGGGGAAGCTGGGCATGTCAGGACTCTTTGGGGTCGCATATTGACACCTAGCTACAAATTTTGTCACTGGCAGGATTGTTAAATATAAAATGACAGTTATTTTTGCTTTGTTGGAGATTATTTTTTGAATATTTAAGTAGTTATGTTGTTTAATGTTAAATTCTGTTAGTTTGAATTTTTGTGCTTTATTAATGATGTTATATTAAGTTAAAGGGCTTTTACCAGATTTTTTCCCATGTATTTGAGCAAAATATATATTATATGATGAGTTATTTTGGTCAAAATATGTCTCCTGTGTGCTGTTTCCTATCTAATTAGAAAGAAATCTCTTATTATCAGGAAGTGTGTGTTAGCATGCTAGTTATTATTGCATTACTGTGATGACAAACTTCACAATGGTCCCTGAGTGATTGTAAACTCATTGTGATGAAAAGTAAGGATGTTTCGAAGTAAGTGATGAATAATTTTGGTCCACTGCAAACAGCTTAAAAGAAATAGTTCTAGTTCCTTCCTTCTAAAAAAAAAAAAAAAAAAAAAGATATATGTGTTTATTTATTTTATAAGGTATTTCTTTATCTTTTGCTCTTTTTGAATGTCTGTGCAGCTACTGCTAATGAGAAGTGCTCTTCAAATCTTTGAGCTACTGTCCATTCACTTGAAAAGTTGACTATTTTTGCTTTAAATTCAGACAGATGACGAATTCCAACATCATAATTGTGAAGCTCATAATGAAATATTTTCAAAGGTAGATTAAAACATCTTCCAGAGTGACTTCAGACTCAGAGTAATATCACATTTTGGTGAATTTATAATTCATTTATAATAATGTAATAAAAATAATAATAATTACGGGAGATTGACAGGCGGATCGGTGCAGCTTCGGCAGTGATGCGGTCGCTGTATCGGACCGTTGTGGTGAAGAGGGAGCTGAGTCGAAAGGCGAAGCTCTCGATTTACCGGTCAGTCTTCGTTCCTACTCTCACCTATGGTCATGAGCTCTGGGTAGTGACCGAAAGGACGAGATCGCGGATACAAGCGCTCGAAATGAGTTTTCTCCGCAGGGTGGCTGGGCGCACGCTTAGAGATAGGGTGAGGAGCTCAGTCACACGGGAGGAGCTCGGAGTAGAGCCGCTGCTCCTCCACGTCGAGAGGAGCCAGTTGAGGTGGCTCAGGCATGTGTTCCGGATGCCTCCTGGGTGCCTCCCTCGGGAGGTGTTCCGGGCATGTCCCGCCGGGAGGAGGCCCCGGGGAAGACCCAGGACACGCTGGAGGGACTATGTCTCTCGGTTGGCCTGGGAACGCCTCGGGGTCCCCCCGGAGGAGCTGGAGGACGTGTCTGGGGTGAAGGAAGTCTGGGAGTCCCTGCTTAGGCTGCTCCCCCCGCGATCCGGCCCCGGATAAGCGGACGAAAATGGATGGATGGATGGATATTATTATTTTTATGTTTTGCATTGCATGTTTCTAGTTTAGTGCATTCTAATTTCCATACAGGTGCCTTGAGATGGTTCTTATCTTAGTCTGGACTGATCTGGAGAGTAATTGAACATTTTATTTAAAAAAGGACATAAATAAACTAGTGTTCTAATATTTTATTGCTTTTGACCACAGCAGACACACAAGAGAAGACATCCCCCCTCTCTCAGTCAGGGTAGCACAAACCTGGTGGTGGAGCTCCCACACTCTGCGTCTCCCCAGCATGGAGCAGCCTCTGACTGTCAACACTCTAATGGGAGGGAACCAAACACGGCCGGGGGACAAGGACCAGAATATACACGGGCCACATGCAGAGGCAGCAGCACACATAAATGGATAATGAGACAGTCTTTTACACATCACCATGGGTTAAGCTGCTTACGACGTGTTTGATAGTCTGCGATCAAATACACCACATTTTGATGACAATTAACCACATAAATTCAAGTATAAACAAAACCTAAACTTAAATAAATTTACAGACAATACTCCATACAATTGTGGAATTTAGATTTTGATATTACAGTATCTTGGCTGAAGTAGCTAGAGATGGGGAAAGATTGAAATATGGATAATGTTGTGAATATTGACTTGGAGTTATGCAAGTTTTTATTAAAAAAAGAGACATAATATCATCTGCATATTGATATTGTTATTCTCAAATTGAGATTGTTTCTATTTATTTAGTTGTTCATTCAGTCTGACATGACTGTGTCTAGAAAAGTGGTATTATTAAAATGCCAAAACATACTGCCTTTTGTGCCTTTTTCTGATTCATTTTACCAAGATCATTTTGTAATAGAGCCAATAACGAACGATAAGTCGATAAAGTAATTATCGTGACAGGCCTATATATGCCCAATACTACCTCTTATTGAACAGTTTTTGCACTCAGCCTCAGCATAGAGCACCATCTGGGACCACTATTATCTGCCATCTAAAGTCATTGGCAGTGGTCCAGCAGACACAAAGCCAGAAAAACTAGGCCTGTTGTTTTAGTACAGTTGATGACATAGTTAAAAACAGGGCTGCATAAAATTGAATAATGATTAAGACAATGCTGGGTCAAGTTAAAGAGTGAATAATGATATAGCACAGTCTAGTTACTGCTGTGGGGTGCGCTCTTGTCCCTCTGGTTCTCTGAGCAGGATGTCCCATTGGAGTCTTGGGGCAGAGATGGCAGTTAAATAGGCCCAGGATTGATGCTCTCTCTCAGCACGGCACTGCAGAGGCCCAGTCCCCCCCAACCACCCCCACTCCACCTGCATCAGCCCGCCATTGCTCGTCTTTACTCACCTGCATTGCACCAGATATTTCTCACCTCAGATGCTACACCTTCTGTCCCACTGATGCATGCTGGGAGGACATCCACCTGACTCAGGGCTGTGGGTTGGCTTCAGAGTGCAGTAAGAATACAGGGCAAACATATACTGTATGACAGTGTGATGATGTACAGTTGGAATTGAAACTATGTTTGAGATACTCCTGTCATGATAATTATTATATCGACTTAATATATGAAAGCTGGAATAATATTTTTTGGGGGGTTCAATTTATTATTATTCTTATTTTTTGGCTATATAAGATATAAGATCAATGCCATAAAATGTTAAAGTATTTCATTCTGCATTTTTTTATTGCAGCTCATGATTTTTTTGTTTTTTGTTTTTTTGTCAGTGCCATAAACTAGTTTCAGTATTATCGTTTATCATCTATATTTTCTTCATAAAAATAACACACATTAGAGTTAGTTATTGTGCATTGAAGTTGAAGAATGTGTACCTACAAAAGAAAGTATTTCTCTTTGAATCAGAGGACAGTGTTTTTATCCCTGACCATCGCCATTAAGGTGGATATTTTATTTTATTTTTAATTTTTTTTAGGAATTTTGTGTCCTGTTTGTAGGGCAGGGCGATATGGGGAAAAAAAAATAATAATAATCACAGTATATTCCTCAGTCACTTTCAATACTGATTTCATGAACATAAATAGTACAGACACAAAAAAAAATCAAACTCTGGTCTAAACCACATTCTTTCTGTGGGCCTCAATTCAAAAAAACCCAACCGTATCATTGATGATTAGACCATTCAGAATCACAATCTGTTGAGTTTTGGATTAATTGTCCAGTCCCACATGTTTGTGTGGGTATACATTATTAACACTATTCATCTATCTACAATAAACGTTATATCTCTTTAGGTAGGCACTGCTATCTTGGCTTTGTTTTCGAATTAGGAACACTAGTTTGCTGCTCCCTTCAGAGGTTGGATGTGAAACAGATTATAAACCAGAAACAGCCCTCTTTAAATAACTGCTGTCCTGACTGGCACATTGGTGACTTTTTAATAAATGCTAAAGTAGTATACACATGCTCTCTATCCAAAATGGATACATAGTTCTATTGTGTAGCTTTCTTTGTAGTGTTTTACCAGCTGTTTTCTGCTTCTCTACCCTTGCGTGAATAAGACTTATTTCACACTTAAGTATCACCTCTATAGCACTTTTGGTTTACTCTGAAGTGGTGCCGGCAATCATAGGAAATAATAGTTGTAAACCTGTAAAGTAGATAGCTTGTAAAACCCTCCAACATGGTGAGGCCAGGCACACTGTGGACAGGCCCTGTATTCTGGTATGAGCTGTGCAGTTATAGAAAGCCATAGAGAAGATTTTTATGTCCCCTTACCTACCCTCATCAGCCCAAAACGAGAGCACATTACTGGCCTCATATGTGCATGTCTTAGGCCTGTGATGGATCATGATTCTGGGCGGTATTGCACCGGCTCTGATGAGGACACTGTAAATCAGGGCCCTTCCTCTGGCCGTCGCTATGGCGATGACTTCCTGATCCACTCTGCTTTGATTTAATAGTCCCGGGGGACCTCTAAACACACGCCATGGATGCTCTTTGGGCTGTGCTCAGCAGGCTCACAGCACCGTAAATTCAATCAGTTAAAGCTGGAAGCACCTGTGTGCACTTGAGGGTTCCTCCGTCTCGGTGTCGTTAGATCGGCTAAGATTAGCATGATAGGCTTGAAACTTTCAGCATTTGTTGTCGCAATACAGAATCCCAGCATTTTAAGTCATAACATATTTGAAAGCTTTTCTATTTGAGCAAACTCCTTCAGTCCTCCTTAGTATAAAAGTAAGCAGTTTTTATGTAAGACATCAATACCTCGTCTGCGTTATGATTTAGATTGCATCGATTGCTTTTTAAACAAATATGGATGTGGTTAATAGAAGTGTCTAATTCAGCAAGGTTTATGGGTTTAGAAAATAGAAGCCAAGCCTGTATTAAGCCCACTGACAGCCTATCATGGCGCATTACATCGGCTGTGTTTTATTGTTCAATAGACATAACAACATGATGACTGTTTGGCTGGTGGTCATATTTTTAAGCCTAATCACATTCTCTTTGTTGGCAGTGCACCTTCACCCAGAACAGTAGCTCACATGTGTATGTTGCTGCCAGAGATATTTCACTGGCACTTAGGACATCTGAGAAAAAGCTGGTCAAATTGGACTGCATTATCCCCCAGTGTTAAGTGTGACAAGAATAAATCAAATATCCCCATCGTTTTTTCACTGACAGGATGCTAAGTGCAGCTTTTTAGCTCAGGCGCTGCACCAGACCCTTTCTTGTCATATGTCACACACTAACAAGAATCTAGGCAAAATACATTCACAAGAAAGTGCATGAATATTTAAGATTAATATGAATTTTAAAGGCGCACTATGTAACTTCTAAGGTGGAGGGTTCGCTATTTGCTTATCTCCATGGATATGCTATTTCTTCGCATGGAATGCTCCACAGTATGGCATTAAACATATCTGCCTTGCATTTATTCAATTACAGGCATTTCATAGCTCAAAAATATCTTAAAAACGTGAATTTTTACTATGTGCTTCTCCATAGATCTGGCTGTGATAACAACTTTATTTCCATCCTGTGAAATAATCAAGGCAAAACAGTAACATTTCAAAGGAGAGAAGCAGATGACAGACCCTCCACCAGTGCACCTTTATACATTGTTCCAGCAGAAATGTTGACTAGACATCCGTCAGTTATTGTCTCTCTGCAGTGTCTATAAACAGAATGACTTCTAAAAGACTGGACATAAATCTGTGCATGGCCTCTTGTTTCTAGCTTGTTGATGCCACATTTATTTGAATCCAAGAATACCAAGTTAATTTCAAACACAAATTGAACCTAATTTCCGTATAGATTATGTGCTGACAAGTTGCTTGCTGACACGTGAATTACGCCCCTCATTCATCACTGAGACACATGTGGCACACTGCACGCAAGGGACCCCCAAATTACATCTAGTGAGTAAATGGCAAGCAAGGACAACCAATACTGCGAAATATCCTCGCTCAGTTACACTCACTACACTGTCATCTACTATTGTAATGTATATACTTTGGGGTTTGGGAATGTTGGTTACTCCAAATATCATGTTAAATAAAAATACAATACTTCAGTGTTTCTAGGTATCTGTACTTTACTTAAGTAAATTTGACTTTTACTACACTTGAGAGCCGGTGTCTGTACTACCAAACAAATACTTTCTACCGGTACTTTTCTTTATGAAATGACTTATGAGACTTATTTTTATCACATTTAATTGGAGTTAACATCCAAACAATGCCCAAACCAAATACACAAAACATCTGGAAAAATTAAGAAATATATTTAATCACTTAAAATCAGCATTTTTTTTTTTTTTAATATCAAAATCACTACTCAAAACCTCAGCAAAGTATGTTTTACTTGTATAGTACATTGTTTAATAAGTATTTCAATGGTTTTACTTAAGTAGATTTTTTTTCATGTGATACTTTTACTTGAGTAATCTTATGCCCCTGTATGTGTACTTTTATTTAAATAACAAAATACTTCATCCACCGCTGCTTGTCTTGATTCTAATCATAGTTTGTCATCATCATAGATGACGATTCAGTATTATCATCTGACTTCCTTTATTGGCTTTATTGACATCCACATTGACTGTACAGTGAAATCCTCTTGTTTACTGGTCAAATACTCGTGTCGCAGTAGACCGTGGTTTGTTAAGCTCCCTGACTACATCTGTGATTCATTGTGTGGAAGTACCTCATCTTAAGTCTTAAGCTTTTGATCACATGTCTGTTCATTAACTGTCAAAGAATTTGGCTTTTCATTATCTGTAAGCCATAATCATCAAAATTTAAAGAAATAAAGGCTTGAAAGCTTCACTGTATGTGTCATGAGTCTGAAACGAGTGACCAAAAACATAAAAAGAAAAACAAACATGGATTCATTATTGATTCATTTAAAGTACACAAAGCATTTCTTGTGTCTGACATGACTCTGACCAAACTACTAGGCCTGTCACAATAACAAATTTTGCAGCACCATATCGCTATAGAGATATACTGCAATAAACAATAATATTGAAACTATTTTATGCCAGTGACATGATAACAGTAATGCAAGATTATACCAGTGAAGCATTTTTAAATAGACAGTATCATTCAACAAATAAATAGCAGAATGAACCAATAATTAGCCTTAGAAGTTACTGTAGTTATTCAACCTTCTACAGCTCAAATTGCATTGTAGTACAACTAAAATACCTAAAGTTCTCATTTTTTATGTAATATGTACACATGATAAATATTGAGCCCCAAAATATATTGTTCCAGTTTTTAATATATTGAAAATAAATCAATATTGTAATTATCATGACAGGCCTACAAACTATTGTATGTTCTGAACTAGTCCCTCACCTGCTGATGTGAAAGCTGCTTTGTTGTTCTCCACAGCACACGTTCATTGAAACCCATAAGTATAAGTAAGAATCTGCGTTATTTTGAAAAGCTCTCATTATTTGTTTTAGGATCAAATGGGAGAAACTTCTATTTTCTTGAGCAGTTGAGAACTTGGAAGCTGTGGTACAATCTGCCTTTCTCTGTGCCGTTTTATTTACTTGCTGGAGCTGTATTGTATTTGCCTTGGCAGGTCTGACAAACACAGACTGCTGTTGGTGTGTGGATAGTTGAAATTTCACTTTGGAGCATTCTAAATCATATGACGGCGAGGAAATCTTCTTTGCAAGTGTTAATAAATTTGATTTGAGACAAGGCCGTCTACTCTCTTCTCTAGAGGACATTTATATATGCTACTCTCAATCTGCATCCAACTATACAAGATTACCCTCTGTTCTTATTGCATTTAGTCTCAGCATATTTGCCCCCTGTGTTTTACTTACTTTGCAATATATTTGTTACCCAATTATAAGTTCCTGCCTATAGACATTTTGAGGATATTTCTCTATTCAAATTTTTGTTTTTAATTGCTATTGCTATGGCAATGGTTTGTAGCCAGGCTGGCACCACCTAGTGCCTTCTCTTAATTTCTTTTCTCTCCAGCGACTAGGTCAGGAATCAGAATACACTAGACGGTTTGCAAGAACCCCAGAAGTTGTAGACCACGCACTGGCCGATCAGCGAAGAGCTGTGAAGCCTTGACGTCAAACTCAAGCACCTGTCTGGGTCCTTTTTGTGGTACAGCACAACAGTAAACAAAGCAGTCGAGATGGATGTAGACGAAGACATACATTCTGTGTTGGCAACAATGCCCAAGATTGAGGATTTAAAGCTGGAACAAAGAGAATGTTTGGTGAATTTTATCAAGAGAAAAGATGTTATTGCCCTTCTTCCTACGGGATTTGGCGCATTACATACGTCACGACCAAATAGCAGTGATTGTTTAAATAAAAAAAGTACCCACCTACCATCGAGCAAATTCTAATACTGCGAGGTCAGATGGTTTTAAGAAGTGAAGCTGGCTGATGAATCAGGCTATACGGTTAGCACTTTGTATCATTATTAAGAAGTTGCCGATGCAATGCATAGCTCAAGACACAGGCCGCGATACAATACGCATCTCAATAGAGTGCTCTTAATATGAAATCCGCCCATTTTAATCATCAAAACAGTGAATATGTCAAATGTTTAGCATAAACAGGTTTTCTTCATCTGAACAAGCATCAAGTGCTGTCACAAAATAATTTTGTCATATATATAAATAAAATACCCTATCGACAGAGAAGCCCACAATAGCATTACTGTATCATCAAACAAACCGATATATCGCTATTTTTTGCACAGCTCTATATGAAACCTCTAGATATTTATGCTAGTAAATAAATATTTTATTATTTTTTACTATTTCATGTCATTACTTTTTTGTGCTATTGATGAAACTGGGTCTTGCCGTTGCCATGGTTATCCTCTGATCACTCTGGGTCATGTGCGGCTGCTTCCTGTTTGCTCTTCCCTTTGGACATTAAGGCTTAATCGCGGGGAAACAGGCCAAATTGTAAAATATGAAGCTAAATCGACAACAGCAGCAGTGGTGTGTGTCCTGACAAAAATAGCTCTTAATGCATTCAGACAATTGAGGATATCCCTTCTACTGTGGCATGGGGCTCGTCCAGTATCTGCCAGTGCGATGTCTCTTGCTAGCTCCTGTATTATCCGACTAGTAGCTGACAGCTTTGGGATGTGCCTGCCCTGATATATTTGACACGCATACACATGCGCACACACACATGCACACACACACGCACACACATACCCACTCACACACACGCAGATACTCACATGCTGTAGCATCAATCCTGCCCTAGCCTTAAGGGAAATGTAAAAGATGTGGGAGCGATAGCCGCAGGGCGTTACAAGGTCGCTGGAAAAACCTTTTAGCCTGCTGTACTCATCCTATTGGCCAACATG
The DNA here is from genome assembly GCF_026225935.1 of Boleophthalmus pectinirostris. Taxonomy (NCBI): domain Eukaryota; kingdom Metazoa; phylum Chordata; class Actinopteri; order Gobiiformes; family Gobiidae; genus Boleophthalmus; species Boleophthalmus pectinirostris. The sequence goes on along the minus strand of NW_026570970.1, from coordinate 18,307,744 downwards.
TCAGGACTAGTTCATCAGTTAACGCAACATCAATGCTTTATACAGAGGAATACATGGTCTGGTCTCAGGCTGATTACGGCCATATTTCTAGACCTTAAAGGAATATTAGGTGTTTATTGTGTGTGTTTTTTACATTTTGTTGAATTGTTCAGAGTAGGATTAGCTGTATGCACATTGGATGCCTTTTTATTCAAGATGTGGCCATCGTGTTATTGTTGTAACAGAGGAACTCTTTAAAAATATTTTGCCCCTGTTTGGAATTGCAAAAGTAAAATTACAAGATTTGATCATTTCTGATTATCTTAAAGTGTCAGGTATAGTAACAATTAGCCTATGTAATTCTTGAGTATTTTTTTTTATTTCAAATACAATTTATTGCAGCACATTTGAAATTCTGAAAGTTTAGAGCATAAATCGTTGAATTCAAGATATTGAAGTATATCATTATTTTTACCAACAGTAATAACTATTTCTACAGTTTCTGCCTGTTTTTGACCAGTTTGATGTGTACTGTAATGTAAGACCAACAAAAGGTACAATGAAACAAAGCAACAAAGGAAAAACTATCTCCTGAACTCAATCGGAACCAGTGAATGCTCTTTGTAATCACCCCGTGTGATGCTTCGCCTCTGGTCACTCACCATCTCCTACTGTGACTTCTGACCTTCCCCCGTGAGGCCGCAGTCCAATATCGGAAGAGAACGAGGAAGAGCATTGGTGGTGACAGCTTGCATCACGAGTAGACTCATGGGAAATGTAGTTCTGGCAATCTAGAGTGGAGTATGAGTCACCATCCGTCCTCCTCTCTCTGCTCAGTCACTCAAATGCACGCTTCATCGTCACAACGCATCCGATCGTCCCCTTTTTTTTTATGATGACTTGAAAATTGTGTCTTGACCTTGCTAGTCTCTTGAATGGTATCCACAGTCTCCTCACCTGGAGCTTGTGTTGGGAGTGAGACTCGGCTTGGCGGGCAGTGTTTTGGTATTCAGTGCGGTGTTCCGTGGCCATATTGATATTCCCATCTCATTGCTCTCCTCCATTGTGCATTCCGAAAGAGCTTCTCCTCCGTACTGCCATTCTACCCCCCAGCCAGCCCCTCCCCTCAGCGTCCCTCTCATTCTCTAGCACATCAGACTTATTATCCCCATTCACACTCGGCACTAAGAAGACAAGGCATACATCAAAACAGGGCAGTGCACTCACGTAAACAGTGATTACAGTCAATGTGGATGTCGATTTTACGAGCGACTGCTTGTGTTTAGCCATTTTATAAATTTGTCAATGAATTTTGTCAATCCATTATAAAAATGTTTGCATCGCTGTATATTGAGAGGTGAACAAAAACTAATTTGTTGGTTCATCTTCTAGAATGATACTTGGATGTTAAAAGTCGTATATTAGGAAAAATGTACTCTTGAGCAGTTTAAGCCATGTAAGAATGCTATTACATCCTCAAAAACATACCTGAGTTGTGTTTTGTTTCATTCACATATGTTATGTTTGAGCAATTCTTATTATTAGTCTGTCTGTATCTACAAAGCTCAAAATACTCTTTTGTGATGTCATGAAGAAGTAGTTTTCAGGTTCGCAGCTACCTTTTACCCTTAATTCAGTAGAGGTAGACCATTCAGAGCTGAAATCATGTTTTATAAGCATGCAGGATTTATGTGTTAAACGTGTGTGAATGAAACAAAACACAACTCTCTGTACATTTGTGCTGAGGAAACAGCATTATAACATAGATCAGAAAATAGCGTAATATGGACCCTTTCATGAGAATGTATAAATAACTATTAGATGTTTTAGTTTTAAGGGTTAGCAATTAACCTCAGGGTTTGGCTTATTACATGTATTTTTTAACACTTCATGGGCTGGTTAACGACTAAGACTACAATATTAAAAATGTCCTCTGCAAACAGCTAATTATGTTCATTAAATGAGATGAATTGGTTTTATTATTTTTATTCAACAGTGCACCATGTAACTTCTCCACTGCCTGCTTTTTTCATGGAGATGTTATTTTGTTGCCTGGATTGTTCCACAATGTGGCAACAATCAAGATAAATAGCTATTAAAAACTTAAATCTAACTATTTAACAAACTATGAATAAAGTTGAACCATAAAAAGGCAATGAAGATGACTTGTTAAAACTGTTGAGAAAACCTTGGATGAAGCTTAAAATTGGCATTTGTTATGGCTCAACTGACATTTTTTCAGTCTAGATCAGGCTGTTCTTGTAAGATGCCTGACTTCTGGATTGCTCTAGAGTCAACACACCATTTACATATATTTTTCAGTGCACATTTCCAGTTGTGAATGACTGATATGGCACTGTAAAAGGTCTTGTGACTGCTAAAGGTATAGTGCGTGATTGATTTCTGCTAACACCTGCTCTGTAATTAAAAAAGAAGAAAGTACACAATTCTATAGACATCAATACAATTTCCTTCATTCATTCATTATTTTCTGTGTAATTATTAGAAATTGTAACATGTTTTCATGTATTTTTTGAAGAAGACATTTTTAGACCAATTATGTAGCGTAGTTGAACAGCTTTTGTACTACACTGGGCTGAATGGGAATACCAGAAACATCATTAAATAGTCTTTGTCTGCTAATACTTAACACCCGGCTGTCATGGTTACCGCTGATGCACAGAATAGCAGCAGGTAAACCTCCATTGTGCCCATAAACAAAGTATTCAAACACAAGCATATTTGTGTAGTCCATTGTTCTGAGTACACACTTACGGCTTGTCCTCTGGCCTGTGATGTTGCTATGTGTGAGTCAGGAGAGTGATAGCCGACTAAAGAAAACATGTCTTAAGAGCCTCTTGCAAAAGCTCACACTGGGATAAAGAATGGGCATCTCTGTGCTGTTATGTTCAGAGGCACTGACACAAGTGCACGTTTGTCAGCTAAATACACCCCTGGGTTTATTTATCACTTACCACTCAGCCCTATTTACTCCTCTTGCCCAGCGCTCACCCCGCTACGAGAGTTATCAAGCCTAAGTCTGTTTTCACGGTAGTTTAAACGATCTCAGGCTTAAAGGTCCTATAATATTAAACATAATGGATTCTTGTGAGCTTTAAGCCATGTTTAAGCCATGTTATAGCCTGTTACTGCCTCAAAACACATACCCAGTTTTGTTTCATTCACATGTGTTTGAGTAACCCTGGAGTATTAGGATGTCTAATCTCCAAAACTAAAAACACTCTGTTCCAACTTGTGATGTCATGAACTGGTAGTTTCCAAGTTAACAGCTACCTTTTACCTTTAGTTCAGTAGGGGTTGGCAATTCCAGATCTGAAATTTTCCAAATGATTCTAGTGAAGGTGAATGGAGCATAAACACAGTGGATCACGTCCTGTATTCCTGTATGTGGAACAGAGTGTTTTCAGAGTGTTTTTTTTGAAGAAGAACTCAGCCTAATTATGCAGGATTTGTATGTTAAAAGTGTGAGTGAAACAAAGCTCAACTCCATGTATGTATGTGATGAGGAAACAGAGAGAAATAAGAAATAAATAAAGATGGTTGTTTGGTACCAGAAATAGCCCTAAAGTACATTTACTCATCAAGGATATTCATAGGTATAGTTTTCCGTCAGATCACCAAAGCCTTGTTGTTATTACTTTTCCTGATTGAACAAAGGTTTACAGTGGCAGAACAGTAATCTAAAGGTTGTAGTTTAAGCTCCTTCTTTCGTAAAATACTCATTGTTCAGACCTGGAATAATGGTAAAACTTTGGCTGTATCATAGTATCACATTTTTATTCATGTATCAAAGTGCACTGAGTGGGCATAGAACACAGCACTTTTCCTCTCTCCATTTCTCCATCCCTTTGAAAGCCTCCCAGGAAAGAAAGAGTGGCAAATTTTGAAACCAAACAACACGCTGAACTCTGACCCTGTCCCTAGAGGAAGAGGTACCAGAGAATTGAGAGACAGATGGAGCTGTGATGGAGGGAGCGCGCTAGAAAACACAGGACACGCCCCAACGGAGGAGAGAGTTTGGAAACTGTGAGAAAAGAGCAAAGGAACACTGTCTCTGGTGGGGCCCATCATAGACGTCCTGCTGTCTCAACAACTGTGCCATTATGAGTCATATCTGTGCTAGTTGGAATCACTCAAATTAATTAGTTTGGCAAAATGAATTGAAAATTTCAGGTGAAGAACAGAGGCAGCATAATAATGTGCACCACTTGACTCCAAAAGAAAGATTACAAGCAAAACAACTGTAGGAAAGAAATAACAAGTTTATAGGGTTGTTGTTTTTTGTTTTTTTTCAATGTCAAAATATTGATTTAAGTAGGCAAATAGGTGGATATTTATAATAATTCATTATGTACAGAAGAAGCAGGCCAAGAAGCAGGTACTTATGCATAGTACTGAAGGGAAGTCACCGCTCTCTAGTTTAGAAGAAAGTTCTGAGTCAGGGCTGCAGCATATCTCTGTGTCTTCACATGTGTTCTTGCACTTCACACGTTTTGACTTAAACCTGCACAATTTGACTAAAAGTCCAGTGTCTCCTTCCCTCTGCCTCTGTGTTTGCATGTGCCCCGCTCTCCCTCCCTCGCTCTGATCCAGTGGCAGCTCCTCACCTTTTCTCCTCTTCCTCCGGTACTTCTTATCATTATAATCCAAGTCACGGAAAGTAAACAGCTATTTTTTCATCTTTTATGAGTTAAACTTAATGGGCATTGCACATGTTTCTATCACTAGAGCGCACATGCTTTTAAGCTTAATATATTGTATAAAGTAAACTAATGCAAACATGTGGATTTCACCTGAATTGGGCCTATCAACAGAAAATAAAAATTGACAGCCCGTTCTTTATGCCTGAAGTCCACCTGTCTGTGTTTTCAATAAGATGGCAGATTGAATCAAAAGTCGAGATCAATGGATATGGGGGAACAAATCAAGTTTATAAATTTTTTTCTGTATTTCTTAGGTCTTTTTGAAGTCACATGTGGACATATTTTCCAGCACCAATTGGCCAGAGTATTTGACAACTGGGTTGAACTATTTTGCACTAGGACCATCTGATGGTATTATAAGAGCAAGAATTAAACCACATAGCAGTTTATAGTTGAACTGTCTAGTCGTCTACGTCCTTTTCTTCATGTTTTCTTTGAAAGTTACATGTGTTTAATTATGGGATTTTGCATTGTCCTTTTTCACATGTAGCTGGGTTAATCACATATGATCAATCATAGGAGAAAACCTGCTACAGCTCTGCGTTATATTTCGTTATCTACAGCGCTCTGAGTTGTGAGGCGTCACTGAGCCTGTGTAAATACTGTAATGTCCTGATACGCTATCGGCTCTTTGCTTGTTCGGCACAAATCACGACCCTATCTCATCATCAAACGAATTTTAGCCTGTGAAAATGGGTCAAGCCATACTTATTCCCCATTTCCTCCACAGCTCAGTGACACTCCTAAGCAAGCAGCTGTCTGACTCCAGAAAAATAATTATTCCTAGCAGTTTTGTATATGCTTGTTTTTGTCAATTGTGAGTAAGAATCCACTAATTCCTGTATTGGAAAACACATTCATTGACAGATGTGCAAACAGGCTGAACACACAGAAGCTTAGACGCTACTTTAAGCAATTGGGCATTGATCACTACCCCTGAGAGTGGACCTTTGAGCAGCTGTATTAATAAGAGATACTAGCATACCACAGACTATTAGCATATTAAGGCAGCTCCAGCGTTTCCCTGGAAAGGCTTACAGGCACACAAGCCACTTAGGGGAGTTTTGTGGCTACTACATTTGCATGCTGATGACATTTAGCAGTACACACAGTCAGGGGACCCTTATGTAGACAGCTTGAAGAGGAGACTCAGTGACACACTGGCAGAGCTATGTCAAAATACTGTATCAAGAGGGAAAGTAGACTGCATTACTAAAACAATATTTACACACGTGCTGGGAAAGTTCATTTTCTACATGAACTAAGTCAAAGTTCAGTTCACAAATTTCAAAATGAATTAGTTCGTTCATAGTTCACAATCGTTTCTAGTTAATAGTTTGTTTATAAGTCCAAAAAAATAAACTAGTTAATTTTCACTTTTTTAAAATTTCAGTACATTGCTGCGAGCTATTATTTTACAATATAATTGCTAAAGCCCATATAGAATCACAGACAATTAAATGCAGGTGGATGCATGATGAAAAAAAAAAAAAAAAGGCTCAAACTTCAATAGTCAAGGGAGTGTCCCTATGTTCCCACAGCCCTTTGTTCCCTCATTTTTATGTTTTTTTTTTCTTTCTTTAAAAAATTAGGCCCTATGTTCCCACATTTCCTTTATCATCAATTTGCATCCAATTTTTTCCCCATTTCTCCCCATTTGGTTGTCAATTACACCCAACCTATTATCCAGCGACACTTGACTATAGATGTAATGTAGAGGTCATGGTGCAAAGCATCCTTGATGGAAATGATTCTGAGTCATCCCTTTAAATGTGGTGTAAATATAAAATGACTTGAATTAGAGTTTCATTTTGAGAAAAATCTTAGGAATAAGAAAAATCTTAGAAATGAGGGAACATAGGGCTAAGGGAACATAGAGCTCTGGGAACATAGGGCTGACCCAGTAGCAGCCCGGGCATCCACACATACCTGATCGATACAAATATCCCCACCCCCAGGAGAGCCTGGAGAGCTGACAGAACAGCAGCTCTTTTTGCAGGAGACATGTGCAGCGAAAAGTGATGTAGTCTGATAATCTCTTTGTTTTATCATGTTTCGATGATGCCTGCAGCTATGTGATGCTGATGGCTAGTGTTGTTGCCAGATTGAGTGTTTTTTCACTAAAATATTAAGGGCTCTTTACGGTGTGTTTAACCTGGTTTTCACTTTTAACACTAAAGATATCTGGCACCCTACTGTTCATTCATCAGGCAGTAATACAGTTAACTTTTGCTCAAAATATGAGCGTTCAGGTACAACACTGCTTTACACTAGAACCACCTTCTTAGTTAAAACTAGGAGCAATGAATAACATTAAAGAGTTAATTTTTTTTTTTTTGTCAGCACTGAATTCTGAGACTTCCCATGTGGTGAAGTGTACCCAGGCTTTTCCCAGGCATGTTGACTTTGGGAGGTTTGCAGACACCTTTATTTAGTTGTTCCTCCAATAGGTTGGGTCACTCAGTCTCTTCTAATGTCGAGCCACAAATCTGCAGTTGAGTAGAGCCAACAGGCTGGCTGTAAATCCCACTGACATTTATGTGTAATGTAAATACATTCACACCATGTCAGGGCTGAGGCCAGTCTTTACTACCTGCTGTGCTTCAGGTGTTTCAGTAAAGCTGCACATTTGTAGACCCTTGGTGATAAGAGTGTGCCATGACAGATTTTACACACACAAAGAAAAAAAAAACAGCCACGTAGAAACAACCGAAAATATAACTTTATTTGCTTGGCTTTATGTAAATCTGCCAATTGTTTTTGGCAGATACGTCTTCACTGTCAGCTCTGATGTTTGGATTTACATTGTACAAAAGTGCAGCATCTGCTTAAAACTGTGAGTTATGCATAAAATGCTAATCAGTGATAGGCATTATGATTAGCATTTTCTGATTAGCTTAATACTGGACAGAATATTCTAGCAATGGAAATACAATCAATACAATTATAAAAGGGAATACGGTACATGCTTACATTGTTATACCGAGCACCTCCAGCACCTCTTCTGTGTACCTTGTGTCCGTGTCTATAAATACTTACTAACTTCTCAGTACTTTTTTCTGCAACTATGCAAGATTGAAGAATGTGCATAGTTATATAGAATAGACTTACTATTCATTAATCAATGCACATTTTGATTAGATTACAATTATCTTGATTAGATTGTAATATATGTTTTTGGCAGTATGTGTATTCATTAATATGGTATAGGCCTTTATGCATGCTAGAACACCCCAGCCTGCTCAGCCTAGTTTAGTGTAATGTTTAATGTGTGGGTCTCTATACTGTTTGTCAAGAGGAGGAGTGGGTCCAGATGGGTCTTTCTCCCTGTGCTTCACTTTTCTCACTTAAATTAGGGTGCACATTAGATCAGGACACTGGTGAAAATCAGTGTTTACATTGCAGTGAGTGAGGATTTTCTTTCATTTCTTTTCATCGTTAGCTTTGATTTGTTAGCAACCGCTCTGAAAAATCATCCCACGCTCTCCCCGCTGCACAGACATGCTCCTCCTGTTTTCATATGTAAAGTATTAAACAAATGTAAATTTAAAGAACAGGGGGCAACATGCAGAGATTGCCTATGTCCAGTTTTTTTTTTTTTTTTTTTACTACTCGAATTGGCTAAAATGCTGCATCTCCTGTCTAAATGTACTATAACACAGACCTTAGTATGTATTGCATATTCCTTTCAACTGGACAAATATTAGCCATGTTAATTGTCCTGTCACACCTGGTATTCATCCTTAAATGGTTGCATTGTGTCGAATGACAGGTGAGCCTTGCACTGGGATCCTCTTCTGTATTTCACAGGTCATTTGTGTTCATACTACCTCCAGTGTCTTGTAATAGAGACATTACCCAACAATGGCAGAGCTCACAGCAGTGCACCCATCATATTGTTCCCCCTGATGGTAGCAGCAGCCCCGCATGTCCTCTTTTGGCTCTGGGATGTCTTCATGTGCCCTGGCTCACGTGCACGAACAACCTTTTGTACTGCATATTGTGGAAGAAAAGACTTCTATTCCAGTGTGAGGAGGAGGACACTGGTGAGAGGGGTCATCTTGGATTGTGGATATTGAAGGAATTAAGGAATTACTGACTCAGTTTTCAATTTAAATGCTAATGAAATGGAATATGAGTGGTGACACCGGTGTGGAGATGGTCGTACAGGAGAGGTGCATGTACAGTATATGAAGATGGGTAAAAAGTGTGTTATGCAGGAGACCAGGATGTGAAAAGACTAGCAGGAGTCAGGAGCAGACTCTGAACCTGTTGCTTTAGTTATTGGGTTATGTTATCTGGGAAACATAATAATATTTCTTTCATTAACTGATTATTAAATCAATATTATGGCTTGATATCAAAAGATGCAAAAGTGGTGCATGATACCAGGTTTTCTAAGTACTTTTTGATGAAAAAATGTTTGTTTGAATGAAACCCTATCCAATGGTATTAAAATTATTTTTTGATTTTTGTTTTATTTGTTACTGTGGCTTATTGGTAGTTTTTCTGATGTATTTATATGACTGACATTCAGCAATATTAGACATCAGTATTTTATACTAATCCTACTAAATGTAAACGTATAGTGCCATGGTATCAGTAGTAGAATAACCCAGGTTTGTCTGTATGTAAGTGCATGCTTTTTGTGAAGTGTGTCCTGCTTTCACTCGTCCCCAGAGTAACTCTCCCACTCTCATTTGCATAATGGAACAGAGCATTCTCATTGGGGATTGTGACTTTGCAGAAATATGCTACAAATATTCACTTTTATTAAACATATTGTCTGCACTACACATTCACAATCACATACTGTTTGGAGGTTTTGATTCGGATTATTATTTTGTGTAACAGCAAGACTATATTTATATAATATACTATATGAAAAAAATCACAACTGACATAACCACAAATATAACCAATACAGCTAGCAGACAAAGAATTTACTTCAAAATGTAATTTTATAAAAGGTCGAGCTACAGTCATGGCTGTGTCTGAATGTCCACACTATTCCTTAGGGCACCATTTAGGGGTCACACCATTTTTAGTCGTGTCCAAATGTCCAGTGAGTGAAAAAGTAGTGCACTCAAAATTTCCCAGAATGTACCTTGAAAAGTAGTGTCCAGTGCTGTCTGCTCAGTATTGACCACAATGCAAGAGTCGGATAAAGAACAATGAACAGCGACAGGTCTTTAACTGACACACTATGACTGAAAGGTTTAATACAGTTGACCTGTGATTTTAAATAAACCACTTTTAAATGAACCATTGCTGTGTAAAGTTGCTGCTTACCTTAACCTGAGCTGTTAAAAGAGCATTAACTTCCACATCTCAAACAAAAAGCTGAATAACCCATTATTAAACAATGTATGTATGGTTATTATTAGTCCATGAATACTTATTTGCTAGTCAAATCTGATAATTATTTATTACAGAAATCAAGTTTTATGAGAGTTTATTTGAAATTTTTCACCCAGACACCAGTCATGTGACCCAAATGTAGTGAGCTGCTTGCACTACAGATAGAGTAGAGCATAAAATTGTAAAATAATGTACTAAAAAGTAGATAGACATAGACACTATGAATAACCAATCTGAAAATTGAAACCAAACATTTTGTAGTCTTCTGAAATTCCATAAAAGTGCCCTGAACTGAGTCAGTGAGCAGACTCTGCTCATCCTTTATTAAGTCTCCCATGACAGTAATTACACATAATATATTTGATGAAAACTACAGAGTGGTATTAGCCTTTAAACCAGCATGCGTTTTTGTTTCCTTGACTCACAAACTTAAACAACTGGATGAATACAAGCTAATGCAAGTGCAGCTATACTTTCCCAGTGCGCTCGGTGATTATGGCTATTGCAGGTATAGCGCTGAGACTATTTTGGTAACAGCACTTGCCTTTGAGCGTTCTCGTCCCTTCGACTCTCATCCCGTCTCCTCGTATATCAACCTCCCTTAGCAGTGGTGAAGCCAGGGCCCCAGGCAACCAGTACAGCTCCTCCAGTCAGTTTGTGTCATCACTGGAATTAGCAAGCTTTCTGGAAAAATAAGTATTACATGTGATAGCGGGACTACTAGAATACAACCCTCAGTGTTTCCTGTTACTATTAACGTGTAGGAGTTCTGTAATATATTAACTACATGGCTGGAGTGGTCCTTGAGGTGTAATGAGCTGTCAGGTGCAAAGGAGGAGAGAGGCTGCCTATAGCTGAGATTATCCTCTACAACTACACAGTCTCCATACTGGATTTTATGCACATCTTACAAACTGTAATACGAATGTGAAGGTTTCTGCTGGTTTGGTTAAACATGGTTATTATATCATTATCTATCAGAAAGACTTCTCCCGTTGAGAAAATAATTCAAACGGTGCATTTGCCATCAGTGGGTCTGCTATAACCTAGGATGAAGCAGGGTCTAGATGGAGCTATTTACAAAGAAATGTCTACGAGGTCTGAGCTGAAGGTTTTCTTGGTTCTTGGTTCTTGGTTTTCTTGGCATGCTGCCATTAGGCCTCCCATGATACATAATGATACTGCTACATTTTTAAATACTAATACGAATAAAACTAATAATACTAATAATACTACTACTAATAATAATAGATTTAGATTTTTAAGCGGCTTTCAGAACACCCAAAGACACTGTACAGGACACACTAAACATAAAGCAGGTGAATACCTATATCGACTTTTTTTTTTTTTTGCAGCATGATAAATTTTAGCTGTAGGTTGAACTAAAACTATAAATCTACAAGTGTTGCATTCTACTGTTTATTTATTATGTTTATTTATAACCATTTTAACTATATTATAATTCTGCTTTATAGTTTTGTTTCAGTATTATAGTTTAACATCTACATTTACTTCTGCTGTATATCTCACTTCGTTATGGTGACAGGCCTAGTTGCCATTGTGTCTTTGTGCAAGACAGTTCTCCTGCCTAGTCTCACTGTCTGCATTAATGTGATGTGTGTCTTAGAAGATGAGAGCTTTTGTTGTTGAGTGTTTGCTGAATATTTCTTTTGCTCGTTTGTAATTCAGGAGGGCGCATTTTTGATTTTCAGGTGACAATTTTGATTTCATCAGCTTTAGTACATTTTGAGAGGTAACTAAAGCTATCTGCAGCACAGTTAAACCCACCTCACTCAGCATGACTGAGGCTGAAATAAGAAGAAGAGAGGAGGAGTTTTCTATCTGTGTTCGAGCATAGAACTACATTAAAAAACATGAACCTAGGCCTGTCACGATACCAAATTTTGAAGCACGACATATTGGTAAAGTAAACGATAATATTGACACAAATGTATGCCACAATAACAAAAAAGCAGGAAAACACTTTTTGCTTTTAGTTTGTGTCTATCATGAGTCATAGAAGTAATTTATTCAATCCTACAGCACAAATCTCATTGTAGAACAGAAAATAACAAAAAAGTTCACCAGTGGTATTAAGAAAATATATCACGATAAATACTGACCCCCAAAAATTATAGTTCCATCCATCATGTATTGCATGATAATAATATCAGGACAGGCCTACATGAGCCATCCCTCCAAATTTCCAGATTGTCACAGGGTCAGATCAATACAATTTTAAAGCTAGTTCTATTGTCCAGTTCTTTTCTACTACTCTTGTCTGCAATCCACTTAACTGCTGTCTAGAAGAAGTCTACTTTTTATGCGAGCTGCAATCAGATTAATAAATAAACACACTTGTAATTGCCCCCAATGAAATATTTAAATGGTTCGCCTGTTTGCTAAAAGGTTTCTTGTCTTGGCATTATGCGTTTAAGGGTTGCTATAAAATGTCATCCCCACCCCCATAACCTTATTCTTATGCTTACCTCATCCCCTTTTTGCATATGAGCACATTTAAAAGGCCTATATTAAAAGGCTATTTTCTGACCTATGTTATAATGTTGTTTCCTCATCACAAACATACCTGGAGTTGTGTTTTGTTTCATTCACTCGTTTAACACACAAATCCTGCATATTCTCACAAACAGAAAACACTTTGTTCATACAGGAAGTGGTTCTTAGGGCCTGTTTACACGAGAATGCTTGCAGGTAAAAAATATTTTATAGGAAGTGCCTTTTGTTTAGACAGTGATTTTTGGGGCTTAAAAACACAAAAATCTGAAACCACCCTATAGAGTGGAAAAGTTGAATACGGTTTGCCGTAGCGTTTCCGTGTACACTGCCCAAGACGCAAAATGGGTCATATCTGCTCACATAGTGTACGCGTTCAGATATATTGTATACAGTAGACAGAAACAAACATGTCGAATGACATACATACCCAATCGAATTCCACACACTTTTGCATCACCATATGCACACAGATTTAAACGCACAATAAAAAGTGAAGACACGACACCACTTTTGCATCGTCTGTTCAGACCATCATCATATCAACGTAGCCTTATACTGTGTTCTTAAACTCCTTTCACCTTTACTAGAAACATTTGCAAAATTTCAACTCTGGAATTGCCAATCTCCACTAAACAAAAGATAGTTATTAACTTCCTGCTTCATGACAGCACAAGATGGACAGAACATTTTGAGCTTTGGAGATGTAGACTCAATAATAAAAGGTGACTCAGTCATGTGTAAATGAAACAAAACACAACTCCAGGTATGTTTTTGATGAGGTAACAACATTATAACATTAAAGCTCACAAGATTAAATTTTGTGTAATATAGGACCTATAAGGCTGCTCTTGTAGCATCCATATGTTCCCCCTCAACCATGTTATATTTCATTGTGACATGAGGCAGAATCCCATACTAATACCATGCAGCTAAACAGTGTCACCCATGTAGTCTGTGATGAAATATGCATTGGCGCTAGCTTGACATGCTAATTCTCCCATCCCTGTCAAAGTGTGTGCTGGTACATATGTATATGTGTGCTTGTTTGGTGATCAGGGCTGGAGCATTGCAAGTGCGCAAGGCGCATACCAAGCTAATGATTAAGCCATGAATGAGAACATCAGAATCTATCAGACACAAGCTAGACCAGGAAGTGTGTATGGGTAAGGCAGGGGGAGAGCAATTTATCTCACCATCCTCTCCTTGCTTCCTTTGCTTCCTTCCTTGACAGTAAGAGGGCAGGAATGTGGCCCGGTTGAATACATCAGCTCCCGACTCTGAATGCTGCCTGTACTTTTTAGCCTAATTGGGTGCACCAAAGCAACTATGTCTCGACGCTATGACCCCAGTGGATTCTGTCATTCCTTTTTCTAAATTTGGACCCCCATCTGAAAGCGCGCCTGGTCCTGGCCCACTTTTCTACCTACATGTGAGAAGGGAACATGCACCCTCATTGACCATCATATTCCTCTATAAACCTTTGTTGATTTTTTTTCTTGTGAGAACTGTATTTTTCAGTAAGTCATTGTGGGATTGAGCATACATAGCATTGGCATAGCATCTGCACTTTTCACTACTGTATCCACTGGGACAAAACAATATGGTATTTTTGTCGTAGGAAAGATTGGAAAGTAATCTCAAGTTCATGAATATGCTGTGTATTTTAAATATTGCTGCGTGTTGTGGGAAAAAATCATTGTGTATGTCTTTAATAGGTATAAAAATCCTATGCAAATACCTTTGTAGATCTTGACAAATCAAGTCACCGTCTTCCACATATGTGTATGAATACCTCCTTCAAAAGCTCAGGCGCTAACCATTCTGTTATGTTTTTAAAGGTCCTTTATTACAGAAAATTGACCCTTGTGAGCTTTAAGGCATGTTTGAATGCTGTTACCTGATCAAAAACATACCCATATTTGAGTAATCCTGTGCTATTAGTCTCTCTACATTTTATCATCTACATCAAAGCTCAAAAACTCCTTTTTAGCATGTCCTCAAAGTGCATTTTTCAAGTAAACAACAACATTTTAGCTTTTGTTCACCAGAGATTGTCAATTCCAATTAATTCTGAAATTATCCAGATTATTCTAGAGAAGATGTATGGAGTTTAAAAACACAGTGGATCATTTTCTGTATTACCAAATGACATCACAGTGTTTTAGAGAGAACTCAGCCTAAATATGTAGGGTTTGTGTGTTAAACATTTGTGAATGAAACAAATCCCAAATCCAGGTATGTTTTTTGATGAGAAAAAAATATTATAACATAGATCCAAAAATGGAATAATATGGGCCCTTTCATCATGCCATATTGCTATTATAATATTTAAAACACTGTAAATATCAGGGGTTTCTTCCATAGAGAAGGCTTGCACAGATAAATGAGTCAGTATGTTGGTGAGTAGGTTGAGGACATGTGAGGTTTGGGATTAGCCTGAGCTAGCCCTGGTGTAGACTGCACTGTTAGGCTGTTTGCTGCTGGCACAAAGCTTATTTTGATGAAGGATTTTAAGACCAGGTTTCATGATGACTCAAACTCCCCACAGAACTGGATTAAAGCTGTAGCCACATTTTCACATATTACTTGTGCATAACATAAGCTAGTATTTCCTTTATTTTCTGTTGGCTGTCTTCTGAAATAACACGATCTATTTATAGCATAAGAGTTTTTATTACCACCTTTTAAATTCATTCAAAGTGGCGTGTCATTTTTAGTTTAGTTACATATGAATAATATTTGTAAGTACAAGCTTGAGTTTAAATTTATCTAACCTCTTGTAGCTTTCACATACCCATTGGCACATACTGAATATTCAAACATGCATGAATTTTCAGGATTTACAACAGCTTTTTTCAGACCGCGAAGTGATTACTGTTGCAGATAGCTTGCAGTGGTATGATTTTGTCACTAAGTGCTGCTTTTACAATATAGCTCATGGGGGAAACACAACATTTGCTAATTTACAAGAACAAATGTTGCATACCCCATCTAAGTTAGCATTCTGTTTGACTGTGTGACGTCATATTTTTGGAGCAGGTGCAAAATGCAGGTCAGCTCATTTGAGGATAGTTAGTCCTAACAAGAAAGTCAAATACACACAAAGTAGTTTTTTTCTGTTTCAACTTGAAGTATACTCTTTAAAGGTCCTATATTACAGAAAATGGATTATTGTGAGCTTTAAGACATGTTACAATTCTGTTACCTCACTGAAAATAAACTGTGTTTTGTTCCATTTACACATGTTTAAGTAATCCTTTATTATTAGTCTATCTACATCTTCAAAGCTCAAAATTCTCAGTTTTGTTCATCAACTTTGTGATGCCATGTAGTGGTAGTTTTGAAATTAACAGTTACTTTTTACCTTTTGTTCAGCAGAGATTGGCAATTGCAGGTTTAAAATAATCTAAATGATTCTAGTGAAGGTGTATTGATCTTAAAAACACTTAAAACACTTTAAAAACACAGTTAAGCACTTTTTTTTATTATATTTGTATTATATTATATTTGTATTACCACATGGCATTTTCTATTTGGGATGAGGTGTTGATGAGATGTTTTTGATTCTGATTTTGAAGACACAGCATTACGAGCCAGGCTGGTGCCACTCAGTTTCATTTCCTTTCTGTTCTTTCAACATTCTGTGTTGGCAACGATTCCCAGGATCGAGGATTTAAAGCCAGAACAAAAAGTATGTTTGGTGAATTTTATCAAGGGGAAAGACGTTATTGCCCATCTTCCTACGGGATTACATATGTCACGACTAAATAGCAGCAATTGGTTAAATAAAAAAACTACCCGCCTACCGTCAAGCGAACGAATCCTAACACTGTGAGTTCAGACGTTTTCCACAAAGTGAAACCGGCTGATGAATCAGGCTACAGCATTACAACATAGATAAGAAAATAGCTTAATATGGGCGATTTAAAATATTGCTTTAACGTAATTCTGCTAATGTATATGTAGAGTATTTGTGTATTTTCTCTTTAGGGTTGATCCAGGTCACGACGGAGATTGGATTTCATATTTTTACCAAACAGAAATTTCACATAAGTCCCTGTAGTCTCTAGACTATTGTTCAATTATGAAACATTTTGTTTGTGTAGATTGTATATTTTTCTCACTGTTGCCTGCAGGTGAATGTTGGCAAAATCCAGATATTTTGTAAGGAGTCTGTGGGAGAGAAGCATTGAAGGAGGTCTGAAGAATTGATGTGGAAGCATGTTGAGAAAGGTGAGCAAGTACCCTGGAGTCCATATCACAGAGAAACTCCATGTTGATGATGTGAGACCAAACAACACCTATGGCATCCCGGGGAGGGCTTTAAAAATGTATGCTCTCACTGGATGTCCTTATGATCTTCCACTCATGCTGCTGTGTGGAGCATCTCTTCAGGGCCGCCAGCAAATAGTCAATGGCCTCGTCTGGAAACATGGATTTTGAATGATTTAGAAACTGTTCTGAGGAAACTCTTGATTTATAGCTCTCATGTTTGGAGATTCACTTTTATTTATTGTTATTTATTTTATTTATTTACAAGGGGAAGGCTAACCAAAAATTCTCTGCTTTTGTAAGACAGGATTATAGACTGTTTAAAGAAGTGGACTAAGTATAACGTCACCCATAGTCTTCAGCTCCAGTCAAATGAAGCTCATGAGGGCTGCAATTATAGGAGAGAATTTGGAGTTCCATATTAGGAATGGGAATTTATTTACCAACACAACATTTTAAAACCAAAATCACAAGACATGACAATTTTTTTTAATGTAAAGTTAATTGAAGCTAGAGCCAGTGGTGCCGGAAGCGACCCCATGTGCACTTCCTATTTGGAACATGGTCGCTTGCGTGTTAGCTATGTCCATACAGTCTACAGACAGAATGCAAGATTAGGCCAGGTCCAGGCACTGTCATTTTTCAATTCGAGATCGGGAGCCTAAGTCAAGGTCTGTGCTGTGTTTGTTTTATTATTTTTTATTTACTTGTTTTGTTTTGTCTACTAATGTTGTTTTTTTAAAAAATATCATAGAGTCTTTTCTTCTAAACGCAATATGCTATGAATAGAAAGTCTTGCATAATGCTCCGATTATGCCATTTTATAATAACACGAACCATTATCTTCTATAATCTACATGTCCCTGACCCCACAAATGGCAGTTATAATTGTGTAGATATATTCCCATGCAGTAATTCATTGATATGCATCTCTGTGGGCTGTTGTAAGTGCAGGCTTGTTTGACACAGTTAAATTGATATTTGCTCAAATTAGATGTTGCAAATGGAGTGCAGCAGAGTTACAGTGCTAGGTAGCCCCACACACCGCAAACGCATTCATTTGAACGTCATGTTTAATAAATGTCAAAGTGCTAAGTGTAATCAGAAAGTGATTTATTGATATTTAAATTTTATTACTGGAAATTATGTAAATGTTGATTAGGACGCAGTATTTGAAATAATTACATTTGATGAACGCTTCAAAACATATGATAACATCCAGTTGATCAGTTGGCTTTTAATTTTAGTGATCATTTGCCTAAATATTAGATGTTATGATGCAGATTATATAATTTCTATTTGAATTTAACCGAAAAACATGTCATGACAAATTAAAGGTCCTCCTATATTACACAAAATTGACTCTTGTGATGTTGTTACCTCCTCAAAAGCATACCTGGAGTTGTGTTGGTGTTCATTCACAGATTTCTGAGTTATCATTTATAATTAGTCTGTCTAGATCTCCAAAACTCAAAATGTCTGCCCCACTGTGCATTGTGATGTACTGGTCATTTTCAAGTTAACAGCTACCTTTTACCTTTTGTTCAGTAGAGATGGGTGAATCCAGAGCTGAAATTATTCAAATCATTCTAGTGGTGCATGGAGTTTAAAAACGCAGTGGAGCACCTGCTGAGCACCTAAGTGTATACTGTTTCTGTTCCAAATGAAACAAAACACAACACCAGGTATGTTTTAAATGAGGAAACAACATTATAACAGCCAGCGTAAAAAACAGCATACTATAGACCCTTTAAATGTGTTTCCTTTCATCATTCTACATAACCTGGCTGTTCTTTTTATTCAGATATCTCTCCACGTGTATCTCAGTGGCTTGGCTGGCACAACCACAGTATACAGCATATGTGCCAAATGCGTGCTTGTGTTTTGGATCCGGCCTTGAGTGTCCATTCATTTCTGGCACTCCCCCTTTTGCCCCATTCATCATTCCCGAAGGTTACAGCTTGGTTAATTTCCCTCTATTAGTCTAAATGTGCTTTGACAAATAGGGGGACTGAAAGTGATGTGGGCCTTCATAGAAGCAAGGCAGACCTGAAATATAAAAGTCATAAATTTTGGACGAAAAGTCATAAGTTCTGGTCAAAACTTTGGACTCAGTGTCTCGTTCATAGGTTTTTCTATATGTTTACTAGTTTTTACATTTTATCTATACATACAGAAGACATCAAATATAAACAGCACCGAAAATGTTAAATAACTACTAAATAGTTTTTGACAAAGCAAAGGGTTGCTAATTTGACAATTTGGTTATAAAATATCAAATACTTCTATCTTACTTCATATATTTGATGTCTTCTGTATGTATATAACATGTTGAAAATATGTAGGAAAACACTAAATGAGATGATGTGTCCAAACTTGTGACTATTAATACTGTCTATGGTTTGCAGAATGTTACAGTTGTGTATGATGTAAGTCTGCTCACAGTAATGGAGGATTTCAATTACCACAGGTGATGTCCTGTGATGCCCTAAAGGGGTCTTTGATTTTTTTTTCCAAGAACTGAAAGCAGAGATAAAGAGCATTGCTACTGTTTGATGTTGTCCATATCTTTTTAGCCTGTGCCAGGTGACCATGGAGGTGCTTTCGGGGTTTAAATAGTCAATCATTTGAATGTTTAAAAAATGATCAAATTTGGTTGATGGGTAGAATGTGTATTTCATTTATATTTCCAGTATTTTTTTTTTCTTGTTATGTTGTATTTGTTAGAATGAATCATGTTAATAGATCTGCTATTTTTTGTAGTCTTAAAGATGCTAGTAAACTTGTCTATTTGAGCTATTTAGAAATAAAACGGCCTTAAAAATTCCTCTCAGGATAAAGCAGAATTTAAAAAGTACAATTTGTAACTTTTCTGGTGGTTGTCTTCATTGAGATTCTTTAGCATTTGCCTGGAATGTTCCACAGTATGACATAAAATGCATCTATTTCCATGGAGACAATTAGGTATTAGGTATTTCTGTGTATTAAAGTATGTTATTTAATAAATGTGTGATAGAGGTTTAATGCCATATTGTGGAACATTCTAGGCAAAGCAATACAATTTCCCGGCAGTAGTTCAATGTACTGAACTAACTTCTAAAAAGGTCTCCCAGAGTTTGCCTGTTGCACTTTTGGGACTCAGTGATAACAGGCCAGTGGAAACAGGCTATTAATGCTCAGCAGATCTGCTGACAGAGCAGGTACACGGCAACACCGATGTGCTTTTTACACATGCAGCATCTGTGTGAACGGGAGCACAAGAGACAGAAGGAGAACAGGTTAGAGGAATAGCAGTGCCAGGCCTGTGTGAAGGTTAGTCTATGTATCTGTTATGTGTCGGCCAGCAACCTTGCACCAACTTCCCTTACGGGCCATTTTTCAAGCTCCTACATCAGCTCTGCAGTGTCAAGGAGAACAACAGGAGATGGCACCAAGAGGGGTTTGGCCTTGACACTCTAAACTGTTGTGATGATTTCAATGGGCCCAGGATGAGTTTAGAGCAAAGACTAATGGGGGTATTTGGTGAAGAGGTCATTTTGTGTGTTCGAGATGCTGATGGTACATTGTGGACATCTTGGCAGTCTATTTTTGTCAATAATAGCATCATTAAAAGCATTTGAAATTGTAAACCTACCAATTTGCCATCATAGTAAAAGGCTAGATGTAATCACATGTCGACTGATCTGTTTCAGTTCCTTATAAACAACTTTAATAATACTGTACATTATTTAAGGTACATAATGTCTTCAATTAAAGTTTGTTCCACTTTGTGATGTCATGTGGTACTACAGGAAGTGCTCCACTGTCTTTTTAATCCCAATACACCTTTACTAGAATAATTTGAATCATTTCAGCCCTGGAATAACCTATCTCTACTGAACTAAAGGTAAAAGGTAGCTGTTAACTTGAAAACAAGGTGGAACAGAGCGTTTGAGCTTTGGAGATGTAGACAGACTAATAATAAAGGGTTACTGTTAAGACCCATCTCTGCTAGGGACAGGGGAAATAACAAAAGAACCAAGATGTAAAATGGTAAAACTAAAGTTTTAATTTATTTAAAAGGAATGTAAAGGTAAAGATAACAAAATGAGGAGGAGCAGTTAAATGTATAACTAAAAGAGTACAATACATTGCTTCTAAATTACTACAAAATTACTACAACTGTCTCAATCACCAAGTTAACAAGAACACAAGAGACACAGCAAATGTGGCATGCAGTCCACAGGCAGAACAGCAGTCATGAGTGGCAGGGGATGGATCCTTGTGTGGTGTGGCAGGTGCAGGTGAAGGCCCAGGACTGGTCAGACATTAGGGCGATGCACCAATCCGCAGGAAAATTCCCCAGGTGATAACCTGAAGTGAATCCACCAATCACAGGAGAGGTCTGTCAGCTTGAGGCCTGCATGTACAAACAGGGATCAGCAGCAGTGACTTAAACATATACAGCTATAGGAGGAGCTGGAGGCCTGTGGCTGTAACAGTTACTCAAATATGTGTGAATGAAACAAAACACAACTCTAGGTATGTTTTTGAGGAGGTAACAGCATTATAACATTGCTTAAACCTCACAAGTGTTCACTTTCCTTAATAAAGGATCTTTAACATACCGTAATCTATGAGGCTAATGCGATGGGTTAATAAATACTCAAAGTTGTATGTAGCTGAAAATCTCATATGCATGTGTTCTGGTCCTGTATCTGAGTTAGCTTTGCCAAAGTTTGCTCCAGTCAATCATATGCAAGCATAAACAGACATGATTAACACAGCATTCAATCAAAGAGGCGAGACTTGTAGTGGAGACATATTCACTGATTCTAATTGCTCTCACACATTGAACTTGAGAAGGAGAGAGACTGCAGATCCACATTTGAAATCATTTTATCTGTACTTTTAGGATGATTTATGCATCTTTATAAAACAAGGCTTGTTCTTAAATATAGTGAGGACAGTTTTTTATGTGTTTACTTTTATCATCCTTATAATTAGATGGGGGGGTTATTACTTTTTAAATTTGATAAACCGTAGACATCAAATTTATGAATTAACGCTACTCATTTTTATATATATATTATAATCAAATCCTCCAATTACCCACATTTTGCCTTGTTGAAAAATATTTTGTAGAATTATTAAGCATTTTTCTTTACTAATTAATTCCATACATCTTACTTCTTATATTTCATGTCTTCTGTATGTATATAAAATGTTGAAAATAGTAAACATATAGAAAAAAAAACAAAAAAAACCTTTGAGTCCAAACTTTTAACTGGTAGTGTTACTTTTCTTTGAGTTCAATCACGATTTTATTTTAAAGCGATTCATGCACACGTCGTATCTTTATGCAGTATTTAAGTGGTAGCTAAAGATATCTGCTGTTCACACATCACTGTAATTGGTCTACCTGTCACTCAATCACAGTATGACAGGCAAAGTGGAGTAGCTATGAAAGTTTGTGTTTGAGCAAAGAACTGCGCTGAGAAATGCTGAATCACGATAAGGCAATCTCACCAAAAAAGCATATTTGTCACAGGATGAGATTACAATTAATTTTTTTAAATTGCCATATCGTCCAGCCCTATTATGAATATCAGTCAGTGTCTGTTTGTATCCAGTGAATTAGTTTGTATCAGATAGGCCTGTCACGATAATTACTAGTGCTATATTGACTCATTGTTCAATATTTTTTGGGTATCAATGAGTATCTTGTGTACATTTTCTCTGCACTACAGGGATATTTTGGATTATTTTTTGGCTATACATAGCTATATTGGAGCCATAAAAGGTTGAATTAATAACTTGTAAGATTTATTATAGATCCAAACTAACTAAAGTGTTTCATTCTGCTGTTTATGTATTGCAATTTAACAACATTTTTTGTGGAGTAAATCTGCTCTTGGGAATTTGTGTCATTAAATAATGTTTCAATATTATAATTTATAATCGGTATTTTCTTGTTTGGAATGTTTCACAGTATGGCATTGAACCTTTCTATCTTCATGCAGACCAAGTTAGAGGTCAGATCTGTGGAGAGGCAACCCCACTCACAGTCAGTGTTTATTTAGGTATTTTTGAGCAATAAAACCACCTGTAATTAAATAAATGTATGACACAGCAGTTACATTCCCATAAAAACAAGCAGCCGATGGACCCTCAGCCAAAAAGTTACACAGTGCATCTTCAATCAAGGAGAACACAAATGTGAACGTGAAATGATGAGAGTTTGACATTCATAGGTTAAAGAATGAGGACACAGCAGTGGAATTCATTTGTGGGCTGCTCCATGCTTGTGCAGGGGAACATGTCCTGCCACAGCTAACAGCAGGCCCAATGACTGCACTGGGTGTTGATTCATCACTCGCACTCACAGTAGGCCCATCTTGCCGATAATTATCTTTGTCAAATTAATTATCAGTGTAAGTGTCAGCGTGACAGAGCCATGAATTACATCCACATAACCTTGATTAATCAACACAAAGGCTTTTGGGGCAAATGTTTGGTGCGTATGGATGCGTTGTCTCCAAAAATGTCCGCCTTGCTCTCGTATCTGTCTTCATTTCTTATCTGCACTCCCCATTTTTTCGCCATGCTGAAGTCCTTTTGTCCTTTTGCAGTATCCTCTAGATGGAAAACAAAGCTGTCTGCCTGGAAACATCATCTGCTACAGCTGGGCCTCGCATGTAAACTGATCAGGAGCACTGTTTCTATTAATAGTGTGAGCAGTGCACAGGGAAAGAAGCTCAAATCCATCTTTAGCATCAAAGCTTTCGACTCATATCGTATACTGGTATGTTTGTAGTTCTGCAGTTATTTAAAAAGTCCATGTGCATACCAGATACACATTATTTCGTTTCAATGTAGTTTAATATTTAACATCAGCTTTTGTTGCTACAAGCTTATGGTAATGATTACGGATGGAACGAGACACAATTCCCAGAAGATGAGATACAAGATTGGGCCCATGAGATTGAGACAAGACCATAGACTGTATAAAGAAGAGTTTATTAACAGACAAAATAGCGAAATAAAAACACCAGGATCATGCAGAGTGGGTTAATACGAACATTTTAAGATGAAATGACGAAGCTCAGTGAAGCTGCTTCAATTGGAAGCAGAGCCAGAATAGCCCCCATGAATACTTCCTATTTGGAATGCAGCAGCTATTGGATTAGCTTTGTTATTTATATATACTGCATGTGGACAATTTGTAATATTTTTGGTCTCAGTGTTAGTTATCACTGTGTTTTGGAAATACAGCTTCTCAAGGAGGTGTAACTTACTAGCTCTTTATATTTGGATTGGGAATTAAAGGGTTAACTCATTGATAAAATTTATTGTAGTGTTGTGTGACTGCTGACATTGTAGTTTGAGTTCACTGTTCACTGTGAGACCTTTGCATTAAGCACCTCACATGCCCTGAGAGCCTGCACACTCGCTCTGTATGGGTCAAATGTACTTCTCATTAATCATGTAGCTCCTGTCATGACCGTGTCTCAGGTTCATTCATTTCTCCCTCTATTCTGTCCCAGTGCCTTTTGTCATTTAGATCATCCACGCTTTTGTACTTTTCAGCTTTTTGCACTCACATTCCTCACCTGAGTCTGCTATGAGGTTAGGATTACCAAATCATGCGTGTGAGTGTTAAAAATATACTGTTCCAGTTTTTTCCTATCTTGACTTCGATACTCTGGCTTTAAGTAACTGCCAATCTCTGATATTAACAAATGTCAGAACGAGAATAAAAACAGTATTAATTTCTTTTAAACAAAAATAAAATGAGATAAAACTGATTCAAACGTGTTATGTAGCGTATGGGGTATGAAACTGATATCCAATCCAGCATATATTATAGTATTGACACCAGTGTCATTTCCAATGCCAGTATCATATCTTTGCATCCCTAGTTGGTGGTTGAAGTCACACATTTGATTTGTTATAGTTTTTTATGACATGTGTTGGTGAGATGTTGCATATATCAGAACTTTCAGACAAGAACTCTTGAGCAAGAAAAGGTTTATGAAAGAAGTTAAAGTGGCACGTTGGTTTTGCTTTCAACTATGCAAAATATAGAGTTGGATATTGACCTTCTTTTTATTTTATTTTTTTGGTTTGTTTGTTTTCTTTTTACATTGCATAAACTTGGCTGCACAATATCGTTTGAATAGTAATTGCAACTTTAGTCCTTGCAAATAGCAAAATAAGCTTTTTTAATAGAAAAATCTTGTACCTCTTTTGCCTCTAAAAATGTTTTGAAATTCATTGGATTCTTCTATTAATCATTCATATTTTCAGTTTTCACTCTGAACAGAATCCAACTCTTTAAACATACATATCGCAGATTTAATTACCATGGCAATACTTGTCGGAGAAATTGCAATTTTTTTTTTTTTTCTCCAAAATCACGCAGCCCTACATTATACCAGAATAAAGCCATGAGTCTCTGCATAGACCACTGATTTGTGTTTAACTCATGTTTGCTTACCTTCATGCCTGATTGCGTACATTGACTTAGGGCCATGTTAAGCCATGCATGCATGCCTGTTTGTTTTTTTCAGTATGGGTATGTCAATGCTGTTTTTTCTCTGTCGATTATATTTGGAGTGACCTCTGCTTTCTGACCTTTCAACTGCATCTTGTAGTAGAACTCCCATGGGTGCTTGCTGCTTCCACTGCCTCTGCCTCTGCCTGTACAGCTCGAATTAGGGCCATAGTTTACATGCTGGTGCTATCAAGCGAGTAGCCCCTATTTGACCTTCAGTATACAGTGTCAGTGGCTGTTCATTTGATAGTAGGCAAGTACTTACACATATAAACAATGGTATTTTAAGTATATTTCTTCACTTAAAATATCCAGGCAAATCTAGAATGACATCTCTGTAGTCCAATGAGGTTCATTTGTTCTTCCAAAAATATACATTTCAGACCAAGAGTTTGTTTTCATACCTGAGAGTTTTGACTTGTGATGTTGCTGTGATGATGTCTGGTCAGCTGATTTAAACAGGTTGGACATCTCTGTATTTTTTTATACCGATGGATCAGTCTGGTCCCTACATCCTCGAGTCTGACCAAACGTGATCATGCAATCAGATACTTTTTTTTCAGTGAACCTTGTGTAATGAAGCAGCTCATTGGTTATCTATCATTTATAAACAAAATTACAGTTTTCTCACCTCAGATTAACAAGAATTAATGCTTCGCTCTTTTATTCTGCAAAAATGAACAATGTTTTTCAGTCGCTTGTGATATTATTCCTTTTCCTAGTAAGCAGCCATATTTGTTTTGATATAAAATTGTCATGCATGTCCCTGATTGGCTAATCTACCTGTCAATCATGCCCATTGGTGACAAGACTCACATCTTCGTAAAGTATTGAGGAAGTGTGTATTCTGGACCCAAGCATTTATTTATTGTTTTTATGTAGGTATAATCTACTTTAAGGGTCTCTGCCCATTTTGTTTTAATCCCAGGAAGAAATGATGATGTGATGTTAGCATGCTAGTTGTTTTTTTAGCATTACTATAACAGCAAAACTTCTGCTCTAGCCTCTGAAAGTTGTGAAAAGCACACAGAAACTCATTGCAATTTATAATTATGATGCTAGGAATATGTTAAAATCAGGAACAATGCCAGACCACTGCTAACTATGTGAAATGAGCTAGTTCTGTTTTTCATGTTTTAATACAGGAAAAAAATCTGGCACAATGGCTTTAATATGCTATAATTTATCTTTGCTAATGATAAGATCTTAATCCTGATTTCTTTTGCTATTAGATGTATTCATTCATATGAGTCATCCAGTGTCACTAGCCACCACTTCTGCTGCTGAACTAGAGTCGAAAGGTTAAGGCAGTCTGTTATAGAGAAAGCTTGGGGATCCACAAAGAGGTGAAAAGAATAGGAATCATAAATAAAACAATGTTGCTATTTTAGGAGAGCTCTGAGTGGGAGACAGGAAGTGTATTTTTAATAAGAGTTAATAGAATATTCCTCATGATTGGATGTAGTTTGTTAGTTAATCATCAGCTAGATGTTATGTTTAACTGACCACTGTCCAGAATACACCTCTTTAACGCTCTCAGAGTGACTGAAATATAACATTTCAGGAGTGATATGTTTAGAATAGTTGTACATAAATGTATCCAACTCCTGTTTCTTACATTGGCCAGCAAGTATCAAGAGTCACTATCTAACTTCCAGCTCTATCTCCTAAAGTTCACTCATTTAGGATTTGTGACACACAAAATGTTATTATTTATGCAAAATGATGATTTGCTATATTTCAGTGCAATTTGTTCAAAATAGATTTTAGATGTTTATTAAAGAGGGAGTATTTGAATTCTATGTGGTATTAATTGTTAACACACAACATTTTCAGATCACCATGTTACCTTTTATTTTTTGGAAAATGCTAAATTCGTTTCACTTTTGTTTTTGAAATTAAAAGTCACTCCCCCTTCACACTGCTATCACATTACAATCAGCTCCACTAATGAAGCTATTGCACATTGCATCAAGTAATGGTGATGGAGGCTTGTGGACAGAGCAAATCTTACAGCTAACTGTAAGGAGCTTTCAAATAAGTAAGTCTTTATTTATATAGCTCTTTTCACAGACATATGTCACAAAGATGCTTTACATTCTTTCATACTAGGCAATGTGGGTGAAGGACACAATGACACAACAACACACTTGGTGTTCCTAGTGGTCTCCCATCCAAGTACTAGGCCCGACCCTGCTTAACTTCTGAAATCTGATGGGATCAGGCTTTGACAAACCGGTATGACCAGGAATAAGCCCTGAGAGAAATCACTAAATTACTCTGGATAATGTTTAAAACCTCTTCAGGCATCTTTTCATGAGGATACAACATTATTAACAAGGTAGAAATCTCTAAAAATTCGATCTAGTATAATACCTTCTCTTTAAGTGGCTGTTAGCATAATTGCATAATTTTGGCACAGATCACTACTCCAAGAGGAATGAACAAAGAATCTTTGCATTATATTATAAAGGTTTTGTGGATCTGAGCTGAGAATTTACCCCATAACCAAAAGAAGTCTGACACCACTTTATGCTTTGCTGTGACATTTGTAGTTTTTCATTCATATTTTGCAGTATGCTAACCCTTCACAATAGCCCTGTTAGCTTCCCTTGTCAACACTTTCAGCTTGACTCGGTGAAACAAACAGTAGAAACTGTATCTGCTCCTGACAGGGCTGTTCATGAGCATGTGCATGGGTTTATGTGCCCATTTGCTGTACTATGGAGCGTGCTGTGACAAATGAGCAGAGTGCCTGGATAGCGCCTCGCTCAATCTCTTTCAGCACTTTTCCCTGTGAACACAAGTCCAGATAAAACATTAAAGACAAGGCAATGACAATACAAGGGCCATCTGGGGCCACTTTAAACCAATACTGAAGCACAGGGTGGGGCCCGTGTCAATTAAAACTGCTTTGGACTAATTGTAATGAGATAATCTAATTCAGGAGGACAGCTGGGTCTCAACTGAAAGCAACAAACTCGTGGATAATAGAAGGGAGGGGGCAAATGTATGCTTGGTCAATGTAAAAACAATCTGTAAATAAGATAAGGCATCGACTCAGGCTGAGACAAGGGCAAGGGAGAAGCAGAGGAGAGACATGTCTGACCTCTAAAGCAACGGTCAGGAAAGGAGAGATTTTTTTCTTCTTTTACCCAAGAACAAACAAAGTTAAGGAATAATGCAAGGGTGCTCTGGTTTGACAGAAAGATGATGATTGTGTGTGTTAAGATCACAGAGTAATGGAAAGAGCAGAGATCTCTCTTAGGGTTGCAGCAGAAGACTTGACAAATACTGAGGACCAGGCCCATGGGAGTACCTGGTTCTAGTCCATTTATAACAACAAATTGAAGTAGAGATCGACAGTTATGGGTTTTTCCATGGTGATCCTGATGCCGATTGCTTAGAATACAGAGCAAACGATGCCTGGTAAACTCTGCTATTTATTATTTTTCACAAATTATGTAATTCAAATTCACTACAAACTCACCCACAGCCTTTTTTTTTTTTTTTTGTTTTTTTGTTTCTCACCATAAACCTTTAAACTGTGTAGTCACATTATGTGCAGCTATTTCTTTGTGTTAAAGCTAAGCTAAAGCTTTGTGGGTATTTTTAGGCAGCAGATTGGCTAGGTTTAGACAGAAAAACTTGATTGATCCTCAAGGGAAATTATTTGGAAACAGTAGCTCATACATCACAATGTATTAAATATTATAATAACAAAGAGCAAGCATATAAATGGCAATAATAAATTCTACAAAAATATTAAAGCCAATATTAAATAATAATAAAATAAAATAATAAATACATAATCAAATGGACTGAGGCTGATTTTGATAGCCAATTTGCTAAAAAGTCCAAATATCTCTAGTTAGGTGCTTGTTTGTTCTGAATTATTTGCGCAACCACCATGGTGTTCCAGATTGATCTAGTTGAATATGAACAAAAATGAGTTACTTTTCTTGGCATTCTGTACAGCATGGACCAATGCATTCTCGTTCATTCATTCATTGTTTTCTTCACACCCCACCTACTGCATAACCTTGACTTTGGCATTGTGTTGAATGAGTCAAACAGCTAATAAATAACCACGCACAATACATTTGTCTTACCTGGTGCAGCTGACACTGTCGATATCATGTAAATGCGATACATTGCTTATCTATGGGAAATTTAACGCATTACACTGTTCATTCTTATCTTGGCCTGTTGACAGCTTGCTTTCAGGAAACATAAGAGCATCTGTTGCTCAAGCTAAAGGCTCACCACTACTATATCCTATGGAACTGTTAGGTGATGATGTTTTATCACGATTTTAGGGTCATTAATCACTATAATAGCATTTTTGATATTTTAACTTAATCCATGTTATTAACAAAATATTGTTTGTTTTGTGGAGGGTTTGCCTCTGGCTTGTCTCCATTGATTTGCCTGGGATGCTCCATGGTTTGACACTAAACATATCCGTCTAGCCTTTATTCTTTGATTCATTACGGGTGTTTCTATTGCTCAAAAATACAATAAATCCTTCTGTGGTAAATAGGTTTAATCTACACTGTGGAACAATAATATTTCTATGGAGACATCAGATGGCAGACCCTTTACTAGAAATGTTACACATTGCACCTTTAAATGCTGAACAGCACAGAAACAAGTGTACTCTGGATTGTGTTGGAATAATATTTAAGACATTGGTTACTGTTTATCATAAAACTGTCCCCAGGTATGTCCTAGATTTACATAGGAGGTTCAGACAAATTCTGAAACAGCTCCAATGTTCTTTTGGTAGGCAGACTGACTCCTACAGTTAGATCATGTGACCAGATCATGTGACCAGATTTGTAACGCTGACGTTCACACTGTGATGGGAGATTAGACAGAAGGTCATTGTGTGTGCGTGGTGTCCTCAGGAAGCGACCATATCTAGCATGAGAAATCAGATTATTAGCACACAGTGGTTTACAGTGGGCATAGGCGGGCCATAAGGGGGTGTGTGACATGCGCTGGTGCCTGGTGGTGCATGTGCAGTGAGCTGTGTAAACTGGGCCTCAGTGGGTTTGACATGACGCTGTTGCTGCCAGTTCATTTCATATTACTGCAATATGGACTGAGTGCATTATGAAAGTAACATGATGCAACTCGCTTCATTGTAGAGAGATCCTATGCTTTTATTTATGGTCACTAAGAGTACTATCAGATTAGTTTGAGCCTATTTTACATTCATATTAAAGTACATCGTTTATTTTTATTTTTTTTCAATATGCTTTTGTTGATTCTTCTACCATCATGAGCATACTTCGGGTTGTACTTTGCTTCATTCACAAAGGCTTCAGGGTCAGGGTCTCATTCTAAGCACTCAGAAAATGTGTCTTTTAATTTTCCCCACATAGTTGTGTAACAGATAAGGATGGATTAGCACAGATATATTAGTATAGTGTCTCTGTTGCGAAATGACAGCTATATATACATTTTTTAATGGTTCATTCCCCCTATTTTCAAGCCTCACTAATGCCTTAAGACAGTGTTGGAAATAGAGTCAATAGTGTGATTAAACCATCAGCTACAATATAAGCCTCATCAATCCTCTAATATTGCTGGGTTTCAGATGACATCACAGCATTGTATAGACCAGTGTTATTTAATACAAATGGGGGGCAGCTAAAATGAATATTGTTCAGCTGCAGATTTTTGTTCTGCCTCTGTTCTTTTTCTGTCAGAACAGTCTTAGCCTGATTTATCAGCCGGTTTCTTTTCGTGAAAACTGTCTGACCTCGCAGCGTTAGAATTCATTCACTTGATGGTAGGCGGGTACTTTTTTTCATTTAACCAATCATTGCTATTTGGTCGTGAAGTATGTAATGTGCCACTAACGGGGCTAACTGGTATATTAAGCTTTTCCCAAATTCCTTAGGAAGAAGGTCTTTCCCCTTGATAAAATTCACCAAACATTCTCTTTGTTCCGACTTTAAATTGTCCATCTTGGGAATTGTTGCCAACGCAGAATGTATGGCTCTTCACTGATTGGCTGGTGCCCGAACTCGCACTTGAGTTTTTACAGACTTTCTAGTGTATTCCGATTTCTGACCTTGTCGCTGAAGAGAAATAAAATTGAATGGTGGCACTAGGTGGCACCAGCCTGGCTAGAACAGTTTTGGCTCTTGTCAGTAATAGAAATGATCAGCTTCCATATTTGTGAATTTATCCTTCCGATGTTTTCATGTCAAAGCACATGTAATCAATAAGATCATGTAGAAGTATGACAGCATCACATTTTAGAATCAGAAAAAATGAAATAAAATTTAATCTTTTTACCGAGACTGAGGTTCTGTTTTGCACAGCGCTCAGCATCTTACTACAGCCTGTGTACTTCCTGGCAGTGGCCCCACACGTCTGCACATATAAGCTCCGTGTGATGTTATCTGTAGTTTGGGTGCTGTGTTTAGGGCGTGATGATTAGCTCGCAACAGGTGCTAACTTGCTCGCCGGTCCCTGGAGTGAAACGCAGGAAGTACAGGCTAATTGCTGCAGGTGCCAATGCTACACAACCAGACGACCAGCCTATCGAATAAGAGGAGGAAATAATAAGGTGCTAAGTAGTCATATGTCTTCACTTGTGCACTTGGAGAGTTGAGAAAATGGGTGTGAGGTAATTATCAAATTAGTTTTTACAACATATGCACAAATTACACATAGAGCACTTCACATGATGCATATCCTCAACTTGCATCAGGATATGTTCACTTGTGTGTTTACTGCTTACTACTGTCTGTTGTTGTAGCCTGAAACAACTTCTAAAGTCTGGTAGGATTATGTGCAATTCTAGTGAAGAATTTTCATATAGTAAAAATTATTTTCAAACCCCAATACCATTTATAGATTATACCATTGTAAGAGATCCAGTACTTTGGCATTGATGCGTAACCTCTCTGCTTATCAGTCGCTCTTATTTGGTGTATATAGACAAGATGGATTTTATCAAATATTCTTCAAATGATGTATTGTTTTAAAGAATCACTGTATTCTGTTATGCCTTAGGTTAGTGTGTTGACTAATGCTGCTACTAAAGATTATTTTTTGTTGTTGTTGGCTTTACAACAAAAATACATTTTAATTATGTTTTGGAAATCAAACTCAGTTATATAAAAAAAAAATCAATTAACCCAGTTATTTATTGCTAATCTGATAACATTGAATTTGTTTACTTGGAAAATTTCCTTTATATAAACAAGGACTATACTGCTGTAATCATTCTTTAACCCAATGATTGTATGTATGTATGATTATTGATGTCAGCCTTACATTAATCAAACAATGCAAATGAGAATAAGCGCATAGTTAATCAATATCTTTAGAGATCAAAAATGTTCTGTGTGCGTATTGGGCAGTGTGACCCTTTTTAACTCATCAATACCTGCCCTCTCTCTCTCCTCACTGCAGATGGTCTACAAGCCGTGGCTGTGCTCTCAGTACTTCCAGACCAACCAGTACCACTGCACCAATCGGATCCCCTGTAACCAGTACTGCTTTGAGGTGCAGCAGAGGTGCCCCTTCATCCTGCCTGACAATGATGATCTCATCCACGGAGGCAGCCCCAGTTTTGTATGCACAGGTAATGAAGAATAAGGCCACATGTCTAACCTCCAAAATCCAAGATAATTCTTCTGACCATCACTACGATTTTGAACAGCAGCATTTTTGATTTATATCTCAAACTTAGGATTCTTAACATGAAAAAGCATTGAAATATGAAAGCATGCATTCTAAAGTAATACAAGAATCCCATCTCAGAACATATTTGTGGAGGTGTATAGTATAGTGTTAGCACTATGACAAGATTGCAGGGAAATTGTATTACTTAAATTATTGGCGATTCTGCAATTTGCAGTTAATTTTGACTATGAGTAATTGGGCAGCACGGTGTCTCTCCTAGTGGGCCAGTAGTCATTAACACAGTGGACACCTGTGACTATATAGTTACAAGATGTTATGCCTCAGCAGGCGACCTGGGGAAATACAGCAATTTACTGTTGAAAGATCTGCTCACTGCCAGAATAACTCAGATCTCCAGTGGAAAAAAATATATATAATGGCAATGTACAGGTAAATAATGTGCAGGTTATGCAATAATAATTATACTTAGTGTGAGTGAGTAAGCAGCCTCAGCCTATGAGCAAGTCTTTGATGTTCTGTTGTTAAGGGAAGGCTGCTCTCTGGTGGACACAATGAGTATTGACTTGTGTTTTGTTTTGTCTTTAAGTAATACAATAAAATATAAAATTAAACTACAATACCCCTTAAATGGCTTATACATCACCCATGTAATTAATAATTGTCAAACAGCTATAAATTCCCCATTGCACATTCATATATGCCAATGGCTCTTTTAGTCAGTTCACAATTTTTACACTTCTTTTTTTACAACATATTTTAACCATTCACCCAGGTACATTCTTCTGCCCCAGTGGACATTGAACTGCAGTGGTGACTGATTAATGCAGTGACACAAATCCATAACTTAGTGAATAGTTTACTAAAGGAAAGAATAGAACACTGTGTAAGGCACATAAAAGCAGCCATGGTTGTTAGAAATGTGAGCAATCAAATACGATTTCCCTGTAATAGCGTGTAGTTTTAGTTGTGCATTCCTGGATTTTGTATTGCTTATTGCATGCTGAGCACTATGATTACATAATTCTGACAGTGCCATTTGTGTGCCCCTCCCCTCTCCACACTCCTCCCCAGGGCTACTGGAGGACTATCCATCAGGTGTGGACCCGCGCTCTTACTGCTGCGATGTGCGGTGGGACTTGAGAGTGGACAACCGCTCTCTGGGGAGCCTGAAAAGGACTCACCCGCCATGCCAACACCGAACCTCCCTGAGCTCAGCGGCCGCCTGCAGACTGTGTAACAGCCGCCTCAAACTCTGCCTGCTAGTCCTCGTCCTCCTACACACTGTTGCCAGCCTCACTGCATCCCACAATGCAACAGGACTGGGCCTCCCCACCATCACGCCTCTGGAGGAGAGCCCTGCCAATGAGGAGTGATGGAGCTGCCAGGAGGCGGGTGAGGGGATTCCCTCACCATGGCAACCGCTGTGG
Organism: Boleophthalmus pectinirostris; assembly: GCF_026225935.1. Lineage (NCBI taxonomy): Eukaryota > Metazoa > Chordata > Actinopteri > Gobiiformes > Gobiidae > Boleophthalmus > Boleophthalmus pectinirostris. Next base: position 18,273,257 of record NW_026570970.1, on the reverse strand, counting down.
AAAAATACAGCCACGGTTGTGCGGGTGGCTCGTGCTGTGCTCCCATGGACATTCTGCAACATTTTCTGACAAAGAGAAAATGCAGGGAGCAGCGAGACGAAAGACACACCAATCAATCAAAAGGAATAAGTAAACAAACAGACACAATGAGGGATGAGAACGGTCCCCGTGAAGACAAGGGGACAACGCCACAGCCTTTGTCGATCGGGAAGGCCGGTTTCCTCATGGCTGGATTTCTCTCACTGCGCTTTTTTACACTGTGTTCCAATTATCCGTTTCTGTTGCACTGGCTGACTATGGAATAACACAATCATATTCTCTTTTTAATGTTCACTCTTTGTGCTTGGTCCTGAGGGGCTCTCACTGCGCACTCACATGAAGACACTGAACAAGACCGTTGTCATTTTAAAACCTGGTCGCAGCTTTGTGTCCATCTCCATTTTTCTAAAATAACTGCTCCAATATTCTGCCTGTAGTGGTTGGCCATCTTCCAGGCCTGCCCCACCCCTCAGCTCCTTAGCCTCCAACAAATCATTATCACATAACAATCCCTAATGTGTGTCTCTTTACGACCCAAAACAAACAAATTAACAGTTTTGTAACTACCTGTAGCATGCATGTAGCACATCTGGACACTGTCTCAAATTTCCTAGAATATTAGTGGATTTATGTAGCTTTTGTAGACCATTGTTAACATCTGCGACACAAATAGTGTTTTTAATTACTGATTAAGCTGTGCTACTAATTACCAAGCTGAGATAATGACACTAACTCAAGACTATTTTGAGAATATGATTGCATAAAAATAACAGAAAACAACCAGGGCTGACTTCATCTTAGTTCTCAAATTCTACCAAACCAGTAGCATGCCCATTGTTCTGCACTCCTCATTAAGTAAAAGGGCTTATGAAGATCTCTATATACAGTAAACACATTGCCATTACACCACACACAATGCATCTATACAGTTTAATATAACCTTCAGTTTGTGTTTCCACTCGCACATGCAGAGCTCATTTACAAGTGTAGAAGCCTCAGAATCAAGCACAAAGCTCAGATCTCATTGTGTACATGTACTATGGCATAACCTGATAATCTTTGTCAGTCATTTTGAATATATTTTCTCTATGTTGACCAGCTTGTGAACAGAAAGAAATAGATTTGACTTTTAAGGGCTGACTTCTTAGTTATTTTCTCCTTTGATGAACAAGGCTGGAAGATCAGGTTGATACCACTGCTGTGTTCGATTTGCTTTTGTTTTGTTTTGTTTTTTTTGGTTTTTTTTTTCTTCATTCAAAAAGTATGACAATGACTGAAATGTAATGAGATGTCCAATCTATCAAAACACCTGATGTCAACATTTAAAACTGCAGCTGATATGAGGATCCATTGCATACCTATAGGAAATAGATAAGCTTTATGTATCGCCGTTTAAACCCCGCCCACTTCATCCTCCTCACTTGCATGACACTTACCTTCTTCTTCATTGTCATTCAGCACAGCCATGCTCATATCGAAGGACTGTATTTAATGACAAATGCTGCTATACCACTGGCAACCAGTAGATGGAGACATTATATTTTGTATCGCACTACTGCACAAGGACAGTGGATTAAGCGAAGAAGACTCAAAGATGGAATATGGGTGGACCTGCAATCAGTGTGTATAAATTTGTATCTATCGCTAATTGCCTTTTGAAGCTTGTTGGGGCAGGTGCAAGAGAGCATCATTATGTGTTTCTATCTAGACCCACAGAGTCTACACTGGTACTCCTCCCAGCCCCGACAATTCTTAAACACACATGTGTACACACTATCAAACCAGCAAGACTAATGATGATTGGCAATGCCTTGTTATCACTGACAAAGAATTATTTACAGCAGAACCTTGCTTATATGTTGATAATATGTTCTGGAGGGACACTCGTTAGAGTGAGGTTAGACAGTCCCTTCGGGGCCAACTATCTACAACTAATCATGAGGATTCTCCATAGTCAGGATGTAAAGAGGGCATGGGAAATCCTTTGCCACTGACCATGTCCATAAATTAACAATAAAGCCTTATCTTAATTCAAACGACTCAAAGTTACTACTGTTAGATTGGGATATCCATTGTGTATTAGTTAAATGAATTCGTTTTTCATTTATATCAATAAGAGTTGATGTATTATCTTGACTTGTTTTGACAGTAACTGGTGTGTTGGTTAGCTGGTGTGACATGAAGAAGAGCTATTCAGAGACTATAGATAGATCCCTATATTGTATGTAATGAAAGACTTAATCAAATTCCCCTCCTTTCTTGTCAGATTGAACCTGCAAATTCCCACCTCACTAATGTCATGCAAACCTGTCGCCAAAAACACATGACGCTGTTGTCCCTGGCAACAGACATGTGTCCTCATCTCACCTCTGTGCACCATGCCCCATCGCAAAAAGCTGCTGGCCATGAAATCCTACATATTCAAAACTGTCTTGTGTCTATCATGTCCCCTGCTGTTTGGTTGCTGACACTTTTTTAGCAAATTTTACAATGAGGTGTGGTCGCTGAAAGACATTGTATGTGAGTCTAGATCTTGGACAGTGATCTATACAGTGTAATAGAAGTATAGTGACATTCCATGCGCACATAAACTGATGATTTGTCCTGCATTTGTTAGAGTATGTACGCCTCCTCCTCCTGCCCCCAAGTCCCCCAGCACCAAATGCCCTGGATGCCCCCCTCAGCCTTCTCACCACTTCTCAGTTCTCTCTCCTGTGGATCTATGCAGAAGCCCGTTCCTTCTTTTTGGTTGTAAATATGTTCCCTTGTATGCTGAACAATGTCTGTCTTTTTGTGTCTTTCTTCTCCTATTCCCACTTACTTTATTTATTTATTTGACTTTTAGTTGTTTGCGTCCAAATTTTCCTCAATGTTAAAAGAGAATGTGGTGAGGTTTTAACCAATAGACTTGTAACTCAGATTCACAGCCTTATTGTGGAGGGTTGTGGCTCTGCGTGTGTGTGCGTGTGAGAAAAAGAGAAAGATTATTTAAATGAAAAAAGGTTTAAAGGCATATAGAAGTATCATTGCGATTATAATTATTATGATTACTATTATACAACCAGTATATTGTAATATGATAGATGCTTTAGTTCGAGTAACTTCTTTAATTTTTTTACAAACGACTTTGATGAAATGATTTATAAAAGTCTCACGAGTCATGATCTTTTCGAGAAGTATAAAGATTACAACTACAATGATTACAATTGTGTTCTGATGAAAATAAATACAGACCTATATAAAGTGGTGGTGTTGGCGTGTGTTTGTCATTATTACCTACATTACTATAATCGTATTTTTAAGCACCTTTCAAAAACAAATGATGAGAGATCTTAGATCTATTAAAAGAAATGACACTCTGATTCTAAAATTGTATAAAACCAGGTTCTCCAATCAACATAAAACCTTTATGTGAAATAGATACAATTGTTCATTGAAATCGTTCATTTTGGTCTTCCAGAATTAATTCAAAATAAATGTTATTTTTAACAGACCAGAGTGTTGTTTAAACAGATCTTAACATGTTTCAGATGGCTTTTGCATCCTTCTTTAGAAGAAGAAACAGAACAGTAAAAATCGGCCAACACAGATCATTGCAGAAGAAAGAGACAAGGACTGGAAAAGCACAAAAATAAATGGAATGGAGGGCAATGTAGGCGCCAAAATGTACTTCCCCTCCTAGCCACAAGGTGGCGCTGTGGGCTTTATATGCCGGTGCCTATTTCTCTAGAAAAGGGGCTGAAAAAGGGAAGCTCAGGTGCGGCAAGACGAGGCACATCCGCGGGAATATCGTTTCTTACTGTGGCATGAATTGTATTTATGTTTATAACTATTAAGTATTTAAATTATATTTAAAGAAAATTTAACACAATATTTGGACCTTTAGTCTAAAGAGGCACATGTTGAGAAAACCCTAAAGATTTATCTACCACAAGGCAAACTATGACCATCTTCACTTCCACAGACTATAGACACAAACATTGGATTAAGATGGCTATTGTGATCCAGAAATGATCCCATATGACTCTAAACAGAGACAAGGGGCCTATCAACTTTCAAGAACCTGGAGAGCTGTCGGCGAAGTCGGACTGCTGATGGCGCTATTGCCAATGCAGGGAGGAGAAAGGCTCCAAATCTGGCAGCTGGCAGGATACGTAAGATCACGTGACCCCTTGAAGAAGGACGCAGAAGACATGTCAAGGTATGTGTAAACTGTTACTTTATTTTACCAGAAGATGGCAGCCAAACCTCGAGGTAAAAATAACAGTGCATAGATGCATCCAGCCCAACTGTAGAGATCATGAATGAACAAGCTGTGGTCATCTCCACCAGCTTCATTCAAAACCCACATCCCCACTGTGACAACAGGATTAACCGCATACACAAAATACATATAACCAAAAGCCAGATCTGCATTACTGGACATGGGACACCAGTGATATCTTCCATTTTTCATTATAAAACAGCTGAGCAAGGCCTTCTCTATCTACTCTAGTGAATTAAACACAGGCATTTCCTATTTCTATTTAATGAGATTATACATACGTTTATATTTGCAGATACAGGCTTCATCTTCCCTGAGTATCCTTCAGTGTGTGAAATGACACCACACTTGTTATCATTCACACATCTTGCTGGTGTAGACTTAGATATGTGAATAATACAAACCTATTTTAAACAATACTCCATTTTAGTGGAGTACACAGGATGTTATTGTTTAAAACACAATGGGTGTTTTTCCATCTCTGTGTGTGCTGTCTGCCACTGGCCCCTCCACCTCAGGATTAAAGCCTTTATTCCTATTTCAGCTTGTTGCAGCAGGGATGAAGTGCTCGGCCGACTAATCCTCAACTAGCCTGCCAATAGTGCGCTCCAGTGCTCCACCTGTCATTCAGACCACACACTCTCACTGAGACTGTAGCATTTGGAAGGCAAATACATCAGGCTTCATTGTTAAAACGGTTCATAGCATAATGTCATTAATAAAGATAAGTTCACAGCAGATATGGGATGTGTTATCAAGTGAATAAAATGCCAAGCGCTCAGTGGGTGTACTTATCTGGGGTTATGTTTTTTCTCATATCAGTTTGATAATTTGTGGGGGAGAAAGTTTGTTGTTGTGTCATTTTTGTTTTTGTCAGAGTTGATAGAAATTCTAGCCAAGGGTCAATAAAGCCCCTTCATTCACATGATATATAGGATTCAGTCATGATTGTGAAGCATTTACCCTGAACTAAACAAATAAAAAAATATCTCCATGGAGATAATTTGAGTTGCTGTTGCTTCTTTAAACAATAAAATGCAATTCAGTAAATGAAAGTTAAAGATCCTATATTATACACAAAACTGACTCTTTTGAGCTTTAATTCATGTTATAATGTTATTTCAACAAAAACATACCTTGAGTTGTGTTTTGCTTCACTCACACATGTTTGAGTAACCCTTATTCTGTCTACACCTCCAAAGTGCAAAATACTCTCTTCCGCCTTGCTATGTCATCATCAAGTAGTAGTTTTCGAGTTAACAGCTATCTTTTACCTTGAGTTCCGTAGAGACTGGCAATTCCAGGTGTGAAATTACCCACTTGATTCTAGTGAAGGTGAATGGAGTTTAAAAACACAGTAGAGCAATTCCTGTATTACCACATGACATCACAAGGTGGAACAGAGTGTTTAGAGTTCCGTTTGACAGAAGAACAAGGTTTGCAAGGTGTGTGTGTTAAACATGTATGAATGAAATGAAACACAATATGTATTTGATGAGGAAACAACATTATAACATGAATCAGAAAATAGTGTAATATGGGCACTTTAAGTTACAGTGGAAGATTCCAGCAAAGCAGAGGCATCTCCATGGCAACGTGCACATGATAGACCCTCCGCTGGAAGAGTAATTTGATGCACCTTTAATGAATAGCTTGAATGGATGTCTTTGTGAAACATTTTCAACTCCAAAACCACATCCAAACAATGAATCATTCTGACACCTTTCCTTTTGTTTCAAATTAGGCTGCATTAAAAAAAAAAAGTTAAAGTAATTGAGTACAACTGCATGGTTACATAATACTGCATAAGACATCATTTTAATATCACATACTTAAAGATGCACTATGTTACTATGTATTTTATGGGTCCATCACCTGCTTGTTTCTATGGATATGTCATTGTTCTACCTTCAGTGTTCCACAGTATGACATTAAACAGCTCTACTTTACATTTGTTCAATTACAGGTGGTTTTATAGCTTAAAAAAACTTGTAGAAAAACAGGCATTCTGACTTTGAGCAGGGTCGGCTCTCCGCAGATCTGACCTGTAATGTGGTCTGGTTTGGTGTCCATGGGGATAGATTTAATACCAAAGTGTGAAACATTCCAGACAAAGCAATAACATCTTCATGGAGACATGCATTTGACGCACCCTCCATCAAAAAAGTTACACAATGCGCCTTTAATAACTCTATATAAGACTAAATCAATGATAAAGACTCAAGCTTTTTTGTGGCATGTAGCTTCTGATGATTCATATCAGTTCTCACTTTTCCAGAACGCACTGATTTCACACTTCACTTTGGTAGAAATCCTCACATCTCACCGGAGTGTTTCATTAGCAATGTTACTCCAACGAAACTGCCAAATCTATTACATATTCAAGGCATTGTAAATTTTTGCTACTTTTCATCTTTTGTGCATTTTTTGTTGTGTCTCTGTAGCAGGAGAGGACAACATGCCATCGATGCTGTTCCAATCCATTGTCATTGGCTGTGGGATCCTTTGTCGAACAAGAGGCATGATTTCATATGGTCAATTTGTGGACTTAATGGGCAAGAGACAATTAAGGTGATCCTCAGTCTATAATAGTCATGCCCTCAATCACATGAAGTGACCATGCTGTGCTTCCTGTGGTTGGATGAATAATGGACATGGCAGTGGTGGTCATTCTCAAAGGCGAAGTACATTGATTATTGCCTGTTCAGCCTGAATGTTGTTTTAATTACATATTCTTCCAGATAGATAATAGCTGTCATGCCAATAAACTGGACCCAAATCACACAAAGAATACAGTCAAACGTAGACAGAAAGTGTCCTTCAACCAATAATGCTTAAAGTTGCACAGCACAACTTTTCTGGTGGAGGGTCCGCTACCTGCTTGTCTCCATGGGAATGTTATTGTTTTGTCCTAAAATGTTCCACAGTGTAGATTAAACCTCACGAGGGAGACAAGCTGATTACAGCACTGTGGAGAGTCACCCCTATTCACAGAAGTTATTATTGCATTTTTGAGCAAAGAACACTTAAAATGAATAAATGCCAGATAGATATGTTTAATGTCATGTCCTCCACCTCCACAGTTATGTAGTACAACTTTAATACTGTGCAACAAATTAGGCTGAAAGACAACAAAGGAATATATGTCATTACATCAATTTAAATATCCTCCAAACTGGTAAAATCTCGAATAGAAAAAAAAAGCTGGTAAGTATAAAATCAGAATCAAGCTCAAATAGGGAATAATAGAGAATACAGAAGGCAACAACAGATACAGAGCTCAAGTGTCTCTCTTCACTGATCAAGAATGTAGTAAAGACTGAATGAGCAGGAGGAGTATATAAACTTTTAGACTTAGTCTACTAGACTACCCTGGGATGATTGAGAGTGAAAGGAAGATGTAGTAAAACAGGGAGCTAGTAAAAGAAGGACCGGACAGGCTGGGTAATGGAGCTGGACTAGGGATGAACACGTAAACAACAGTTCAGGAGAAAATGCTGTCTTAATTCAAATAAGAGGCTCTGGATTCCACAATAGGGCACTGTATAAACACAGCGAGGGACAGTTTGTTTGAGCAGTAATATCAAAATGAAGAGGGGCTCTGAAGTCAACAAATGTAACTGAGTAAAACAATTTAAAACATAAAATCTGAGACTTTAATTTCCGGGTTTCATAGTGATTAAGAATTAAGTACAGTTAACATTACAGTTAACAGAATATCTTTAAGGGTTTAAAGTTGTCAACATGTCTGAAATGCATGAATAGTGAATTGTCATAGGAATGAAGACCGGTATCTATTTGTAATGGAATACTGACAATACAGCATGTAGCAGCCTGAGGGCAGTATCCCTAGTGGCTGGAGATGGTTTTCAGACCCTTTTCAAAATGAGTACAGATGCTACCAAGCTTTTTATTCAATATAATTTTCACATTTTACACACTGCATTACAACATCATTACTGGCAACAAACTGCAATGCAACCTCTTCAAAATGTAAACAAACAAGTACTCAAGATACTAAATAAGAAACCTATGTCGCATCATTATTGTAATATTATTAAGGGAATATAAAATGTTAATATTAGAAAATGTCAGTCTTAGTGTAATGTACAAAACTGTTCATGACCAGACACCCTCACTCCTAAATGTTTTTTGTGAGATTGTGTGAGAAAACCTCTAGAGGAGACTGTTTTGTGAACTTTAGAGCCACCTCGTTTGGACAGAACTGCTTCTCGGTTAAAGTAGCAGGGCCTGAAACTCCTGTAGACATTAGTGATCTGCTGTCTGTAGGAATAATGTATATGTTCATATTTCAATTTGTAAACATGTATTTGGAGTGTTGGTGAGGTGCTCCTTCTGCTAGTGATGGATTGTTGGGTTTGTTTTGTAGCTGTATTTTAAATGGACAATTTTATGAAGTATCTGTGCACTGTTAACCTGGGGTCACTTTGCCTCTTCTCAAGGACCATAGTGGGAAGTTAGCCTGAAGTTAAATTTAGTCTGTACAATAAATTTATTTCACAATGTCCCTGTCAAATAAACACATTAATTAAGAGAACAATCAGGAAATTAGCTAAATTTAGGGTTGGTTGTTTTTTTTTTTTACCACTCAGTTAACACATTTGTAGCAATCAACTTCATTGTTTTAATTCAAAGTGTTACATATAAGTAAGTTCCAGTGAGTGGTTGACTTATAAATTTGTAGTCTCTTATTAGGAACCTGTCTGCGCCGCTTCGTTTACGGCGTCACATTCATTAAAATCACTCTTAATATCTCACGTGTTTGCTTTTCGCACTTGAGCTCGATTCGCGCTGCCTCCTCTCGTACCCGTGAAGACACAATGCAAGCAGTGAATCATACAGATACTTTACGGTTGCCAGGTAGAAGCACTCTCCCCCTCACACATCCATCCCATCCTCACAGTGGTGAAAGCCCACACACACTGGTAACGTCACTTCGCACTCCCATTCAATTTAGCATGTGATAAACAAGTCATACAACAAGTCACTAATGCTTCGTCATGTATTCTTCCTTCCATCCTTGTGTATTTCTCCTTTTATAGATGTATAGAAATACTAGACACATTTTGCATGGTTACAATCTTTACTGGCTATTTATGTGAATATAGCCACAATTTTGGATATTTTGTACTATTATTTTGATGAAGCACACACAGTAATTCTGTAAAGGCAAAGTAAAATTGCATTTAATTCCAGATTCTGTTACCTCATGGAGCTTAAAAATGGTCACGTATAAATAAATACATTGTCATTTAATGGTAACATCTTCTTGCCAGTCTGGCGCCACCTAGTTCCTCCGCTCATTTTCATTTCTCTTCAGCGACTAGGTCAGGAATGGGAATACACGAAACAGTTTGCAAGAACTCTGAAAGTGCGAGTCTGGTACCAGTCAATCAGCGAAGATCAAGGATTTAAAACCGGAACAAAGAGAATGTTTGGTGAATTTTATCAAAGGGAAAGACGTTATTGCCCTTCTTTCTACGGAATTTGAGAAAAACTTAATATACCAGTTAGCGGCGCATTACATACATCACGACCAAATAGCAGCGATTGGTTATATTAAAAAAAGTACCAGCCTACTGTCGAGCGAACGAATTCTAATGCTGCGAGGTCAGATGGTTTCCACGAAGTGAAACCGGCTGATGAATCAGGCTAAACATCTTCTGCCTCTTCTATGTAAAACTTTCTAGTCTGCCCTCTTGTCAAAGGTGAAGTTGTTGGTAGATCTTTGTTGTTTTAATTAAAAAATGTATTAAAATATATTGTCCACACTCACACTTGGCATTGTGGGCAGGGTTGTTGGTACCGAGGCAGATGTTCCAGTCATTTTTACAGATGTCAAATAATTTCATATGTTTAGTATAAATATTTTGAAGTAGGCTATTTCTCAGTCTTTACCATAAATGGACATAGCTAACAGCTAGCCACTGCGTTCCTGATGGAAAATGACCATGGAAGAGCTTCCAGCTCCATTGACTCTGGCTCAATTTGATTTTACATTGAGAAATGCTCACCCCTCTCTCTGTAACCTCTGCAGGCAGTGTTGTAGTTTTTTGGCCATAAATTGTTCATATTAACCCGCTTTACAAGATCCTGTTCCATAAATAAATTCCTATATCTAACCCAGGACTCAGTTCTAAATTTGCCCTATAACTTGCTAGCCTTGGGAGCTTCATTTGACTGAAGCAGAACACTATAGGTGACGTCACACTCCCTTAGTCCACTTTTATCCAGTCTATGGTTTTTACCTGTCACAGCCAATGTAAGAGAAAACAAAAGGCATGGCTTTGTCTCTGTAAGTTGACTGGCACTACTTCATTTACAGATAAACTATTAAATAAAATAGGTGAGGTCACGGATGAAACATTTGTCACGACTTCACTTCCAACTCTGGCTGTGCACAGGTTTATTTTACTTGAGTGATGATTCACCGGTGGCAACATACCACACCTCACTGGCAGACATCACCTTGTCGCCATGGCAGCACGTCAAACAGCCACTCAGACCCCAAAGCGACTCAAGTGCTACTTAGAGACGCGCCATAAAGATCAACTAAAAACCGCTATTCTGTCATGTATGTTCTCTTGTCACTTTTCCATGTCTCACTGAAGAAAGACTTTTCCAACAGCAATTCAGCAAAAAGTGTTGTATTTTATTTGGAAGAACAAACAAAAGAACAAAATGAGTAAGTCATTTTAGTAGTAACAACTGAGTGAATTATAGTTTTTCAGAACGACATACATATAGTTATTTCCTGTTGTGCCCTTTTGTCCTGTTTACTCACAACTTTTCCTCTGGGTTCTTTGTCCAGTATTTGATTGACCTAGTTTAAATTGAAGTAGCAGTACCTATACAGACCTATTTCACCCACTCACCTTCAAACTTCAAGCTATACTTTTTTCCAAGGTTCACATCTCGTCTTATAGAAATATATATACAATACAAACTCTGTTGCTATGGCAGTGTGACCGCTGTGTACCGCATTTGGCAGACTTGGATCTTTTTATAGTATTTCTATCTTTTATCCTTTTGAGAACACATTTTGTTCTTGTCCATGTACATCTATTATTTACAAGGTGTTCTGGCATTCTAAAATTGCATGTACTGTATATGTACTAGAATGGAGAGATGAACACATGCTTTTTAATTCTACACAAGACCCCTGGAGATGATTATTATCGCAGTCAGCCACATTCCACCATCACCTGCTTTTTCCTGCGTCACAGTTCTGAAGAGCCACTACATGTAATTGTGTGATTAGAGCCACACAAGAGCAACAAGGAGAGAGGATGTATTCACTGAATCTCTCCTAGGGTCAAAGGTCATGCAGATGGAGTGAGCCAAGGATTTAAGTCACATCTGCTGGCTTTCTCTCTGCTGATATATTTAAAAATATCTCACATTAAAACACATAGTAGAATTCCTCATTAAAAAGTTCTTCCCATAGGTATTCAGTACATGACTTATTCTACATGTTGTGTTACATTTCTGAAGAATGTCTGTTCACATGTTGGCAGGTCACATGACGCACTGCTATGATCAAGCCAATGGAGCCAGAGCCGACTGACATCATCTGTTTCTGATGCCATCTGTCACCACTCGACCCACTCACAAATACAGACACTGGAAGCGGGACTTCCTCTGTGGCTGAAGGTACCATTTCAAAATATAGGAAGTACACTGAATTTTTTTTTCCCATTAGTTAGACCCAGGAGCTCACACATCACAATATAATATAATAAAGAGCAAAAATAGAAACGGTTGTAATATATTCTAAATAAGTAGCAAAAAAGATAGCAAGAGACTGGTGTCAAATAAGGCATAATTATATAAATGTAAATGTACAAGTCAAAATAAAATTGAAAAATAAGTAATAAAATATAAAATCACAGCTTTATACAAGAGGTCACAGGAAGACGGTGCAATAATGATTTGATGATTGACAGGTCATCGGGTTATCCATTACATAAGGGTGAGTTGTACAGACATGTTCCTTGGACTAAGATTGTTTATGACTTGGTTTGGGGCTCTGGCATTGAAAGTCTCTGACAAAAATATCAGTGCTTTTGGTTGAACAAAAATATCAAAATTTAGTCACAGTTTTAGTCATTTTGAATAGTCAGCAAAAATGCTAGTCTGATTCATCAGCTGGTTTCACTTTGTGGAAACCGTCTGACCTCACAGCATTAGAATTCGTTCACTTGACGGTATTCTGGTACTTTTTTGTTTAACCATTTACTGCTATTTGGTTGTGGTGTATGTAATGTGCCGCTAGCAGGGCTAACCGGTATATTAAGCATTTCCCAAATCCCATAGAAAGAAGGGCATTAACGTCTTTCCCCTTGATAAAATTCACTAAACATTCTCTTTGTTCCCGCTTTAAATTCTTGATCGGGAATCGTTGCCAACACAGAACGTATGACTTCGTCTATATTCATCTCGAACACTTTGTTCACTGTTTTGCCGTACTACAAAAGGGACCCAGTCATGGCTTCACAGCTCTTCACTGATTGGCTGGTGTGTGGCCTACAACTTCCAGGGTTCTTGCAAACCGTCTAGTGTATTCTGATTCCTGACCTAATTGCTGGAGAGAAATGAAATTGAGAGGAGGCACTAGGTGGCACCATCTTTGCTACAAAAATGCAACATTGAGAGATACAAATATTTTAGTTGACAGCATTGTTTTTGATTGCATTGCCTGAAATGTTCCATGTTAAGGCATTTTTCTCCATGATGACAAGCCAAGTTACAGGTGTCACTAACAAGGCATGTTTTTCAAGTTTTTTTTTTTTTTTTTTTAATATATATATTCAGTAGAGAGACACATTTAATGTCATTCAGTGGAACATTCCAAACAATGAAAGATCATCTCCATGGAAACAAGCAATCAGGGAGACCCCCAGCAAAAAGGTAATCCTGCTTAAGTGAGTTATTTTTACATCTACCTCTTAACCCTTAACTCATCCCTTTCTGGTTTCATGTTGTGGGAGTCAGGAGCTCCTTTGTGTTTTTGAAATCCATGTCACTTGGATAATTCATTCAGTTTTAGTCATTTTCAGTATCTTTCAACACATTCACCTTGCCTGAACCCCCACCTGTACCCCAGCCAGAAGTGGTGAATTCAACCTAAATGAGTAACACATTATTCCAGTGGATTCACCTTCCTCCCTTGTCTGACCTCCTAAAATGTCACATATTAATATTCTGAATTACTAATTTAGACTCCAAATTGTTGTTTCTGATATGGATTTAAAAGTCACTGTTAACGTAGTCAGAGCTTCGGGTCCACGTCATTGACAACGCACAGCTGGTAAGAGCACCTGCAAACTAAGATTTATATTTTCTATAATAAGCAGTGTTGAGTCATTCTCCAATAAACTCACTAAGCTCTGACTTACCTCCTGAAATATATTATGCTATTTTTAACCTCAGCTATCTATTTACAATCTTATTTATTCTTTTTGAGTAATCTTGTGTATGAAGGTTCTCGTGGTTTGACTGCCTAGTTGCCTATCCTGAAGAAATATCTTAACATAAATAATACATAATGCAGATGCCAGACCTGTAAGCAAACAATCCGATCATAGATGTGCATGGCATATAGTAGTAAGGTCCTATATTATGCAAAATTGGCTCTTGTGAACTTTAAGCTATGCTATACTGTTGTTACCTCAAAAACATACCATGGAGCTGTTTTTGTTTCTTTAACACGTTTGAGTAATCCTGTCAAAATGCTCTGTTCCTCCTTGTGATGTCATTGAAGCTGTAGTTTTCAAGTTAACAGCTGCCTTTTACCTTTTGTTTAGTGTTAAATTGGCAATAGCTGAAATCTTCCAAATGATTCTAGTGAAGGTATATTGAGTTCAAAAACACAGTGGAGCACTTCCTATATTACCACATGACATCACAAGGTGGATGAGCGTGTTTTCTGTTTGAGAGAAGAACTCAGCATAAATGCAGGGTTTGTGTTAAATATGTGTGAATGAAACAGACTCTAGGTATGTTTGTGATGAGGAAACATCATTATAACAGATCAGAACATAGCATAATATTGGCCCTTTAAGCAGACCCTGAACATGTCTGGTGTGTTTGTGTGACGCTCACTGAAGAGGATATTAAGTTGTTCCCTCTGTCAGCACGAATCAGACAATTAAGTCATTAGCAAAGGTCGCCCTCTCACCTTAGGCTCAGCTCTGATGGAAACAAGACAACATCCTGCTGTGGAGACTGTTATGTCTATTGCATTGCCTTGAATGTTCCACAGTTACACTTTATCTTTCTTACATCTACTGACAATGTGTTTTTATATGTATATATATATATATATATATATATATATATATATATATATATATATATATATATATATATATATATATATATATATATATATATATATATATATATATATATATATATATATATATATAGATATATATACATATATATATATTTGGACTCACCCTCTCATTCATAGTTTTTTTGTTTTGTTTTGGGGGTTTTTCTGTTTACTACTTCTGACATTTTATATACATATAGAAGACACCAAGATATGTAGTTAATATGATTAACTGAGATTCAGGAGCAGGACCACGCCTCAGTCGCCCTCTCCTCTCACCAGCGAACCACAACTCACCTCAACCCCGCCTCTAATTTCCCAGAAGCCTATATGTAGCAGCCTTTCCCATCATCCCAGTTTGTATCTGCTAAATCGACCCCAACCTCCCATCCCCTATTTTGTCTTTCAGTCAAAAGACCCCTACAAAGGGGGTCCCGTTCCAGCTGGGCCAATTGTAGATTGAGACGGAGTCCCCACCCATAGTCTCAACCCAGCCATCTCTGCCTCGCTTTGTACATTATCAATAAACTTCTTCTCACTATATTGTTGTTGGCGTGGTCCTAGCTAGTGAAGTATGTATTTAAAGAAAAAAAGAAATCAAACATTGAATTAGACAGTGGCTTCTTGTAAACTGGTAGTGTATATAGTATATACCAACTGCTTTTTTCCATGGAAATAAATTAATGTAATACCATACCATGAAACATATGAGGCAAAGCAATAGCAACAACAATATTATTAGAGTATGTCACATTCTGTAGATCAATAGACGTATACATGGGAAGTTATTGCATTTGTGAAGGACGCATTGACTCATACTCAATGTAGATGTAGCCAGTTGGTTAAAGATGCACTAACAGAAAATTGGACAAGAAAAAACATTACACTGTGATTTAAAGTGATATTATATTTCAACAGATTCCTCTCTGAAATGTAAAAAAACATGTCCGCTTAGGAATTGTGTGCTGAGTGCATGTTGTGCATCATCCTGACAAGCTAATCTTGTTATCCTAATGGTTGCTATTACCAACAAAATATTTAACTGCCCCTAACCTAACAACATCTAATACATCATGCATGACATTGCTATGTTACTCAAAGCTATAGTAAAGATCCATTTCCTTAATGCAAAGAAAATCTAATATGAATAAAGCACAACACTGGCAGATTTAGGGAAGACTAAACAAGCCCAAATTTTCTAATCACATTGAGTGGTCCCTGTCTTTGTCCTACAGTCACAGAGCTCTGTGTTCTCACTTTTCATTAAACTGTAATCACTTAATGGAAATGACCATTCAAACTATGAAACAGGGTATTTTTATCAGCTCTGTCAGGACTAGAGGTAGATAGATAATAGAGGTGTGAATATTAAGATTTATCAGAAGTGATTTTTTACCACCTATTTTTTCTGATTTCTCAACTAATCATATGATCCCCCAATTAATACTTCTGTAACTCGGGCCAAATTGTCCTCAGGAGCAGAAATGTTACCCTTCTCAACCTCTCCATTCTCTCCTCTTCACTCATTTGTCTGTGTGTAACTGTCTTCTGCTTGGGATGCTTTTTGTGTGAATTCTAAAATGGAGAAGTACGTACTGCCACTGCGTCAGGACAAATTTCAAATTTCATCTCCTGCCAAGATAATTACTCCTCTCACTGGGGGTCAATAAAGGACCGAATGATTACTAGTCAATCATTGTGACTGCCTGCATCTTCTACCTCACACTATTTTTGAAATATCAAATAGAACAACACAGTCACATCAAAGCAGGACGTTGTCGGGAGGCACATTTGTGTGATGCTATTCAAAGCACAGCTTTAAGAGCACAGTACACCATGGCGCATTACCTCCACATAATAAAACTTGTAAGTCCAGTCCATGCAGTCCTAATGTAACCCTATCGCAGCACCTAGACAGCTTTGATCTTACATGCTATCAGAGCTAAACTATGTCCAGTTTATCGCCCTTTAAACAATAACAAAACACAGACATGAGGTATTCCACAAATGTACTTAAGATAGAGCAGAACACTGCCTCCAGACTATAGACGGTGATGAGGTCATACTCACAGATGGGGGCAAGAGACAATTTTTCCTATTAATGACATTGTACTTTGCCATTAGGTTAATTTTCAACCTGATCATTTATCATTAGTAACTAGATCCGAGAACTTGCATTATTACAACAAAAATCTGCATTTTAGTGGTAGCTGACTCCATCTGTATTAAATAATATTGGGCTGTAGAATGTCATCTGAAACCAGCAATATAGTCGTGATACTACCACTTCTAGTCCTGTGTTGTTAGCTTTTTTGTTTATTGTTGCTGTTGTTGCAACCAGCCAAAACCAGAAACAACCCAGCCACACATCCAATTAGGGACTTGCTAAACAGTCTTCCCATAATTTTCTGATTCATTTGAAAGACTTCTGCTCTGTAATTGTGAAGACCAACGTCCTGTATTCTGCACAGCATTTTGTATTTTTTCTTTTAAGAAATTATAAAAAATTTTTTTTTTTTAAATTGGAGTGTGTCGTGTTATTCTCAGCGTTGGTCTGTTGTTGATTTTGTCAACTGACTAAATAATCTAGTCTTCTGTATACCCATGTTTTGCTGTTTTTCTTGCACTTGCAATTTCCCTTATTAGGGACTCAATGTAGCTTTCACTTGCTGGTTTAAGAAATGAATTACAATCTGAACCTGAACCTGGTCGATGCTGAGGTTGAAGTATTGAATATTCACATCAGAGAGTTCTTTTATTACTAGCTGGTTTTGATCAGAGAGATTCATATGAGGCTTATTCTGATTGGATGATCATCTAGAAAATCAAAATACCAAATGAATCTTGGCCACCATGTTTCTGTGAGAGACATGTATTTATATTTGAAATACCAAATCTGCATGTATGCACACTCTTTAACTCCTGTGTTCTGTTTTCTCCCACTTCTTGTTAATACAATGATACAGCAATAATATGTCTATTATGCCATTATTAAGCAATTTTACAATTTTATACCCTCAGTTTGCTTGAAGTCCATTGAAATTCCTGTAGGGTTTGCTCTAACAGAAACCACTCTGACACATCTGACCATGAAAAGAGTGCAGCTTGTATTGAAGTCCATAATATCGCTGACAGACTAAGCCCTTGAGTAATCTGTAAAATCATACCATTTAGCATCTGCTCCAGAGCTCTGCGTGTGAGTAACCTGCATTGGGCCCAGTGAATGTGAAAGAGGATTTTCTTTGACATTCAAGCAGAAAGATGCGAGCCAGGATTAATTGTGTGTTTTCATCAGAGCACTGGTCAGAGGGGCTCCAAATGGCAAACCTTTTCAGAACTGCCTTTTATTCTGTGGCCCAAACTCCTGGTGCAATGTTTATACTGTGCCCTCAGCCAAAAAGCAAGAGTCAATACAACAGTGGGACATGAATTAACTTTTGGCTTCTAGCTCTAAGGTGAATTTCACTCTCTCCGGTGGTAACAGCATGTGTTAATGTGCAGACAAAACAAGTACAGCAACATTATATTCTGCACTCAAAATATGAAATGTATTTTTGGTCAGAGAGGAAGTGTGGAAATGTTATATTGGATTTTCAACAGTGGTGGTAGATGTACTTGTTTTTTTGTTACTTTGTCTGGAATGTTCCACAGTGGAGCATTAACAATATCTCCCTTGTATTTGTTCAAATACAGGTGTTTTGTAGCTCAAAAATATCCAGACATGAATTCTTACCATGCGCAGGCTTGCTTCTCCATACATCTGACCATTTACCTGTCTCCATTGTGATTACCAAGTTATTTCCATACTGTGGAAAAAGCACGGTAATATCTCCATGAAGACAAGCAGGTGATGGACCCTTCACTTCAAGTTGCAAGTGCACCTTTAAGTAAAAGTACAGATAGTCAAGCAAAAAATATTGGTAAAGTAAAAGTAAAAGTATCACATTGAAAATCTACTTAAGTAAAAGTATTTAGCAAATTTGTCTTTGTATATTTTTGTTTGCCCAAACCACAAACGCATTACAAATCAACCCTCTGCTTTTCAGCAGATCTCAGACAATAATAAAAAATACTTTTACTTTTCAGTCTCGTTCAAAAATGCAGTTGCAGAGAAAGTACAGATAGCTGCTCTCAAATGTTAGTGAGAATTAAAAGTATGCACTATAAAATGTACTAAAATACAAATACCTCCTGTACATTTTCTACTTAAGTATAATACTTAACTACTTTTACTTTGTTACATTCCATGACTGATTTTTAAGTTTTGATGTACTCATTTAATTCCCTGCAGTTTTTCCACTAAACACTTATATTAACATGGATACAGCAATGTCCTAGTTGTAGTCACACCTCCACTGAGTTCCCGTAATGAATTGAAATGAAAGTGGTCAAATAGAAATAGATGCTTGTTACATTAGAATCTGATGAAATAGCTGTGAACAATTACAAACAGATTGGAGTAGAGCAGACAGTGAAGTGAGCTTGTAATTTGAGAGGGAAGTGCATATGTCTCAGCAGCATGTTCACAGTACAATAATAACTACTCAAGGTGACTCATACAGACCTGTTGGCTTTGCAGTACTTTGGATGCTCTGGTGTACCGAATGTGGTGATATTTTGGAAATCTGAGTAATGTAGCACAAAGGAAATTATTTCAGAATGAAGTCATGTTACAATACTAGTCTGTGAACCTTGTGATTGTTTTTTATATCCTTGTAATCCTGACTTTAGAAAAGTTGACATTAATAGTTAGTGTGATTTCAACCCTTAAGTGTGTGACCCTTAAGAACCCTAAACCTGATGTAAGACTTGACAGGACTTACATGAACAGATGAAAGTTTACTAGTCAGGCTTTAGAAAATGTCTGGGAACTTAATCCTGATTTAGTCCTAGTGAGGTTACATTTTAATTAAGTCCTGTTCTGTGGGGAGAAACATACCAGTCAAATATGGTTCATGTTCAACAATTATGTTTTTTTCGTTTGGTGTAGCAGTACTACCCCCTGTCCATTATACTTAAGGTTGTAACATAATACATTCACATGGTGCTGTCTGGAGTGCACTGGGTCCAGACCACACACTAGTGTACTCTGTGTGTGTGTGCGTGTGCGTGTGCGTGTGCGTGCGCGTGCGCGTGCGCGTGCGGAGGTAACTGAAGCCTGCCAGCCCTGACGTGGTGATCCTGTTTCTTAGAGTCATGGTCCGCTGCAGAGCACGGCGTTAAGCCATGGCGGCCCAAGTGTGGACAAGGGATTCCAGAGCCTTAAGCCTCTTGTGGGTGGATGCTGTCAGGGCTGAGTCGCTACTGTGGCTAGCTCCTTTTTTACCCAGATGTTGAAACTTATCTGATCCTTATCACAGTGTGTGGGGTGAGATTCAGGCTTTTCCATCAGGATGAGATGAGAGGTCTCAAGGCCAAACCATTGTTGACACAACACAAACTCATTCTCCATGGAACATTACCTGGCACTCCCTCTGGCCTTTCCACTGCACAAACCTTCATTTAAAATGATTTTGATTAAATGGACTTTACTTACACTTTACTTACATGCCTGTCTAATTGTGGTATACAAAACAAAATAACTCAATGTTGTTTGGATTGAATATTTCTTCAAAGTAAAACAAACAAAGAACAGTGCTTAGGTTAGAGATTATAGATACTGATTTATACATAATTTATTTATTTGAGTTTGTTGTTGTTCAGAATGACTTGACAGTCATAAAGTGTAAAAAATCTGTGTAAAAAGTGTATGAAGGTGATTTGAGTGTTGTGTTTTCCTTTGGCCCAGGCTGCACTGAGGGGAGCCTGGTAATTTGGCGCTGATAGATTTGATTACAGCAGTGTGCGCCCCCCGCTGTGTGGCTGCTCAAACAGCAGCAGTCTCAGACTGGCATGTTCAGGCACAGGACTCAGGGACATGCAAATGAGACTAGAGCGGCCAGAGGTTAATGCAGCCTGATGAGCTGTGCGCCCTCACACACCCAGCATACTGATGGTTAATAACACTGCTCCAGAGACTGGACTGCACTTACTTTGGTGCAGTTTATCTGGAGCTTTATACTGACAATATGCCATGTGGTATTACAATATAACAATCATAATCATGAAGATTCACCATTGTTCCTTCCTCTGCTTGGAACAGTTGCCTATATTCTTAACAATTATGGAGTAAAAGTGAAAATTCAGACTGAAGGACTTGAATCCCTGTCTTCACAGCCAATCAACCTTAAGTCGGCTACATTTAAACAGTCCTGAGTCAGCTTGTACTGCAGCCCTTCTCCTCCTCCTTTACCACATGTTTATTTGGAGATGGTGTGATCCATTATCCATTTACCTTGAACCATGATCAGAGAGACACTCTTCGGTCCTCTGCTCATTGTTTCATCTTTCACCAGACCAGGCCTAAACTCTGGGAGCATGTGTTTCCATAATCTCTATTTGACTTCCCTCCTCCAGTATTTTTCTGCCAGGGTCTATAAGACAAAATGACATAAAATGATGTTATGCTAGTGCATATACAGATTTTATGTACAGTATATAATATTGTAATGTGTTTGTTTTTGTCAGTTTGAGTTTTTACAGAGTGAAATGCCTCAGTCAAATACAGTCCATCTTCATCTTGTCTATTTTCCTGCTCCGTTGCCTTGCAGCATGATATCCATCTGCAGGTGACATATTGAATAGATGTGTTTTTCTCTGCCTGTCAATGGTTGTAATGTTATGGCCGATCATGAGGGCTCACTCTGAAGGCGTCGATTGACTGATCAGAACACATTGTTCACACATCTTCACAAGGCAGAGCCCAGTATGTATTGTCCAGTGACACCTCAGTTACATAAATAGAAAGAGCAAGCTTCGAACTGCCAACCTGTTTAATTGTGTAAATTGAATCTAAACATGTTCATTACACACCTGCTTTACCATACGAAAACAGTGGGGTTAGATCAGAGAATGTTTTAGAAAACGTGCCTGCAAGTTTATTTTGAATTTTAAATGAAGAGACTGTATTTTTGAATAGTGTTGACCTTGTGCTTGTGCAGTCTGTTTAATCCTGTTAGCCCAGGGCTTTATTGAGCTCAAATTGGTATTGCAAACTGCCAAAAGCCTTTCTGATAGGAGGAAGAGAAAAAACTTGAATAAAGCCTAGTTTGGAGCTCAGATCACACAAATCTGATGCCCAATAATTCTCTGAATAACATTTTATTTACTTGATGAATCTATTGAAATAAAATATAAATAGTAAATGTGATACAGTCAGGAGGCAGGCCTTTGCCTGACAGCAGCAGTGAGTTTAGGAATGGACAGCTTGATCCTACAGTGTTTAAAGAAGACATATTATGCATTAAACTATATATATTATTTGTAAAAAAATATAAAAAAGACTTGGTACAAATTGGTACAGTAGCTTGAGAGAGATACAGTCTCTGGTGTAATCCAGAGACTGTGTACAGTCCATGATGTAACCCACAGACTATGTACAGTCTGTGGTGTAACACTGTGTACAGTCTGTGGTGTAACCTTGAATGGAATGAGACTATTGATTTTCAGGATAATCAGCCTAGAAATCACAACCTCTCCACTCATAGTTTTCTGGCATTAGGCTGCTCCCTGTGGAAATAACAAGAGGACAACAAGCTGTACCACACATTTCAGTGTAAATACAGCTTGAAGCCTGTCTAGTTCTGGTCATTATTTGAGACCAAATCTTGCCTGGACAGTGGGCACAGTGGAGGGGAATGCCCCTGAGCAAGTGCTATTCTTACTCATATACCCCAGGCTAAACTGTATTTCAGCTTTTCTCAGCAAATCTCACAGCGAACCTGAACAAGCTAAACTCTTTGCTAATGTGGTGTGTGTTAAAGATTACTATAACTTAAAGCAATCGCCCATAACATTATGACCACAAGCAGGCAGCCTCATTCTTCCCTCCATAATGGTTTGGAAACTGCAGATCAAGATCCCCAGTGTAGTTCTTGGCATGAATCTTCACCCATTCATTGAAGACTCAAGTCATGACTGATTTCCACAAGCCAGGCATCTGGGTTAAAATTTGCAAAATCACCTTTAAGTTGATGTGCCTCTGTCTTCACCTGATTTCACGTTTTTAAACTTATAAATAGGATGAGATACACAGCATTCAAAGTAAAAAGAAACCACAATACCAAAAACTAAAGAAAGCAAGACATCCTGTGAGAGGATACAGAATCTCGCTATTTTGATAGCTCCAAATAGAAATTCAAGCATTACTTCTCGAACACCTTACCTATTACTTGAATAATATATATTTTACAGTATAACAGTAAAATGCTCTTTTACTCTTTTTTGTTGTTGTTGTATGCTCTTTGGAAAACACCCAATTTTATGTTTTTTTCCTTCCAATTACATTCACTTTAAATGATAAATCAATAAATAAATTTCCTGAAGTACTTGCCTCATTTCTTAGACCTCCAGTCATATTGCCTATATACTTAACATATAGTTGTATGCCTGTGCATGCTGATTTAGTGACCACTGTACGTTGGGTGCTATAACGTTCTGTGAATCATTGGATGTGGCAGTGAATACGTCAGGGCAGACTGTGCTAATCCCATATTAGCAGCCCTGCCTATTCCTCTCAGCAGGGACGACATTTAGAAAAGTACACATTTTCATTAAAGCCAGATAATTGACAGCTTTTAAGCATTGCAATAAAGAAAAGTTTTGTTTTTTTTGTTTTGTTTTTTTGCTTTAGTTTAAACAGGGAGAATTTACAAGACGTTTTCCCTTCATTTTATATTCTGGACAGGAAATGTGATGGGTCAATAATGGATTTTAAAGTAGAGCTTGGAAAATCTAAGGGGTCCTGCTGGAGCTTTTACTGTCCGTTTCATCAGGCCTGAGTTGGAGCCATATTAAAACACTGTGCTCTGTATTTCCATGGCTCTGTGGAAGGCCCACCATTTGAGCAGTCTGCCCTTTAAATAAGCATCAGGCAATGGGAGATGGAGCCATTGCTGGCCAGTCATCTAATATGGGCTCTTACCTTTGACACAGCTTTTTGGGACATTTTATAGGCTTGCTGTCAGTCTGACAGTGTGGTGCTCCTTTTGACCTCTCCCGTTCAAGAAGAAAGACCTAAACTGGGAACATATTCTGTGAACATTTGTAAAACCTTCAGTGAAGTGTTTCTGCTTCACTTGTCTAGTATGAGGTTAAAATGGGGCACATGCTGGCAGAGTGGTTGGTACTTCAGTCTCATGGTGAACAAGGGTCTCTCTGACCTAAGCGTGCGATTCTGTTCACATTTACCCAGTGTTCAAGTTTTAAGCACATTCTATGATTGATAGTTTCTTAAAAATATGTGTTATATCTGCTATGGCCATTCTGCTAAACACTATTGTACTAAGAAATATTTTTGCACCTAAACTGCCTTAAAATTTCCCTCAACACACTGAAATATAGCTGGCATATTTTTTAAATACTAAATGCAGTATGTCATCTTTTTGAGAGCCTATGTCCTATAAGAAACAGGAGTTCCTGTACATGTAGAATATTTCATGTATTAATCTAAATGTACAATTTAAACACAATGAGCAATAGAAAAGCTGTAATCTTTTTTCTATTTTATTACTGTGCCAAACAAAAGATGTAATTTGCCCCATTTTATCCTGCTGTTAGTTGCTAAGTTACAGAAATTGACAATTGAAACATTCTTTTTTGTGGAGCGAACGCACTTCCCAATCCCTTTGTCCTCATCTTCTCAGTGCGTTCCTGTGACTTTGTTTTCTTTACTTCTACTCGCCACAGCGGCTTTACTTGTAACTTCTTAGTTTTCTGTGTATGTTGTGAAAATTACCATTATAAATATTTGAGCTCTTTGTACAAAGTAATAACAAATTTGGATTTGAATTGGTCACCTTTTGGGGTAAATAATCAAATAATCTATATACAAAGCACTTTTGCACTTGAGGCACATTAAAATACCAAATTTGTGCATTTGAGCAACACAAAACAATTTGATATGAAAAGATATTTATTTAAAGTGTGCGGTTATTTATCACATTGTGGAGACTAAAATCATACACACTCACTTCATGGAAACGGACATCCCTTAGGTGGACAAAAATATGGTCCTCATTGTGTAAGTCTTTTATTTAATCAACAACATGAATTACAATTCAGATAAGTTAAAATAGGTTAAGGTTAAGGTGGAGGTTAATGTTAGGTAAATTAAAACAATGTTTAAAGAAAGTGTATGTGAGATTTAGGTTGTGTTAATGAAATTTAAAACCTAACTGTGTGCCCAAATATGTTCAGATGAAATATAGCTTTCATAGTTTGCAACTGCAATGCTGATTTATGCTTGATAACAAAAACATTGGACAGGTGGTCCCATTTATTTATTTTATACTTTGTTCTTCTGGTTCTCAAGATGATAATCCAATCAGAATTTAGAATAAGCCTCAGATTAGTCTTTCATTTGGGTTGCTAGTTTCAATACTGAAATCCAAGTGGTTTAAACCTGAATCCTCACTACATAAACCCCAGGCCAATCGGTGATACTGCAGCTCTAGTTTATGCTGTCCATATGGAGAGTGAGGACACTGTGTATGTGTTCTCTGTCTGCAGGTAAAAGTACTGACAACCCGGGTTCAAATGTGATTGTAATCCTTTTATTAAACAGTAAGATTGCAAGATACACACAGTCCCTGGAATGTTAGGATGGATATCCAGAAAAAAAATATTGTAATGTCCCTAAGAAGCATGGAAACCCCATATGTGTGTGTGTATATGGGGTTGTGTTTATGTTTTTTTTATTAACAAGACATATTCTAATCCAGATCATGAAACCTTTAACCCAAGATAAAGAAATTACTTCTTGTTGATAGACAGGATATTAACTGTGGCACCTTCCCATGAGTCTTCAGTGGTTTTCAACCAACTACTATATACAGTATTTTTCAGTTCACTGTTACCCGCATGACATTTAGCTTTGTTGTTTGTTTAGCTCCCAGAATGCCCCTCTCTCCGGCACTAAGTTCACCATCCCGACGGCTTCACCATGTCATTGTGCTTCATAAAACTGACTGCTCTTCTTGCTTTGGCTTCTCTCCAAGTTTCAGCAAGGTTAGGGAGGGTCAAACTCTTTAACAAAACATGCCTAGTTAAGGAAAAAGGGTCACAGAGGTCGCAATGAACTCCCCAGGCCCTCTAATCAAAGTCTGAGTTGGAAAAAAATTAAACCTTGTTAAAACCATCTTTACTCCTTGATGAGGTCAGTGGCTGCATTGTCATCCTGTTATTAAACCTGCCCCATAAAAACAACTGGAAAGCGAAGGGCTGACGTTTACAGTGGACAGATTCATTGTTTCTGCTCCAAAGTCAAAATATTTAAAGCCAAGGTTATCTGAGGTAAAGGAAATCTATAATTTTATGCAAACTTCAAACGAAACATGACAAATGTATCTTTCATCCCATTTTCACCTGAGTAAGAGAGAACACAAATGCAGAATAATTCATGCACTAAATGAACTGAGCAGGCAAAAAAGACATCTGTTACACACTTTTTGTTAAGTAGGTTTAATTTTGTCCATTATGAGATGAGATCTTGTTCTTTATAGCTAAAGTGGAAATCTGATGAAGATAGAAGGTCCACTATGTAAACTGTATGGTGTTTTGCTTGCCATCTGCTTGTGTCCATGGGGATTTTATCACGCTGCCTGCAATGTTACACAGTATGGCATTAAACTTATCTACCACCATGTCAGCAGGAGAAGCCATGCTGCAATGTTACAAGTCACATCTGTGGAGAGTGCATATTGTAAGAATGCATGATTTTCCAAGGTGAGCAATTAAAACACTGGTAAATGAATACATGCAATTTAATGGCATACTATGGAACATTTCAGGCAATACATTAAAAGTGCACTGTGGAACTTTTCTGCTGGAGGTTCTGCTACCTACGTCTCTCCCTGGTGATGTTATTACTTTGTTTAACATGTTCCATGGTATGACATTAAACATAACTGGCTAGCATTTATTCAATAAGGTTTTTTTTTCTATTGCTCAAAAATACAATGATCCCTTCTGTGAATAGGGCCAACTCTCCACAGATCTGAACTATAATATAGCGTACTGCTGTAACCTACTTGTCTCCCTTGTGATAGGTTCAATTTATATTGTGGAACATTCTAGACCTGGAGTCTCTGAACTTTTTCCTCCTGTGAGCTACGTTTACAGAACAACAATTCCAGAGAGCTACTAATTTTGGAGGTTGCACGAAATTGAGTAAAACCACAGTAAGCCTTAGCAGGGATAGAATTAGATGCCTATAAAACATAAACCATTATTCAGTCATTAGTGCAGAATTAGGCACCAAATTGATACATTTACAGTGGTAAAGAGGCATTAAATTAATCACATTTTTGTTATTCAGCACAGTATAATTCAGAAATCCCTTGATGAGCTACTTGGAAGGGAGTGGAGAGCTACTGGTTGCTCCTGAGCTACCCCTGTTCTAGGCAAAGCAATCACTTTTCCATGGAGGCAAGCAGGTGGCAGACCCTCCACTAGAAAAGTTAAGCCATGCACCTTTAAAAAAGGCAACCTGGAAAGTTTCATATTGTACAGTTTAAGTGCCAATAGAGCAAATAGAGCAAACAACCACCTCAGCAGCAAGACAAACACACTGGGTTTCAGAGTAAATGCCATTAACAATTCAAAACAAAATATTACATGGTCAAATGAAGGCATTATTTACAAAACAAGTCATGTGACCTCTATTATGTAAACTCATCACCAATGAAACCTCCCATTCTCCTTGGCTCCAAATGTGTGTGTATCATCTACTGCCTAACAGTGTCATTCATGTCTGTATAATAACCATCAACAAACATAAAGAAAAGCATTTGAACCCTCTCCCTCTCACCATGAGCAGAGGCAGAACCAACCTTCTATTACCTGCCATCACAAGCACAGGGCTAATATTTGCATTATATAAATATACTCGTACTATCTGTATTACCTCTACAGCAGTGCAGTCAGTTCTCAGTCATCCGTCTCCTTCTCCTCACCACATGCACAGCATCTCACTAACTTTGACCCTATCACCACTTCACAACAAACCCATCACACTAACCTCAGTCCAATTTCAGACCTGGACTTTCCAATCTCTACTGAACAAAAGGTAAAATGTAGCTCTTAACTTGAAAAATACTGACATCACAGGGTGGAACAGAGCATTGTAAGCATTTTAAATCATGTCCCTGAAGTTTGTCGAAGTATAAGCTTTGT
Source organism: Boleophthalmus pectinirostris (assembly GCF_026225935.1). Lineage (NCBI taxonomy): Eukaryota > Metazoa > Chordata > Actinopteri > Gobiiformes > Gobiidae > Boleophthalmus > Boleophthalmus pectinirostris. The sequence goes on along the minus strand of NW_026570970.1, from coordinate 18,245,322 downwards.
AGATGTACACAGATTGAGGGCTTGTTTACATGAGAATGCTTGCAGGTAAAAACGATAAAATATTTTATCAGAAGTGCCTTTTGTTTAGACAGTGACGGCATTTTGGGGGCTTAAAAACGCAAAATATGCTCCGCCACAGCATTTCAGTCTACACTGCCCAAGACACAAAACTGTGGTCAGATCTGTTCACGTCACATACAAGTTTACGTCACATACATACAGTACACAGAAACAAATATGTCAGCTGGCATGCATACCCAATCAAATTCCCCACACTTTTGCATCACCGTATGCAAGCAGATTTCTTCACGAAAACGCTCGTCTAAACACGAAATAAAAAGTGAAGATGCAACGCCACTTTTGAATCTTCTGTTTAGATCGTCATCATATAAACGTAGCCAATTAATAAAGGGTCACTCAAAAATTTGTAAATGAAACAAAATACAACACTGGGTATGGTTGTGAAGACCTGTTTTCCAAGTTAGACTTTAATCTGAGCTTTATTTTAACACATAAAGAACTGACTTAGCTGGAACTACTTCAGGAGAGCTTATTTGTGGGCTTAATCAAGTCTCTCCCACATAAAATTAGAGTCTCAAGCTAGCTTGCAGTTGCCAACAGTTTTTCATATAGTCACTCACTTTTTTGTTGAAAATCAAATACCTAAACTGGACCGTGGATGCGTGTTTTGATCACAGGCTTCTGACAATGTGCTGTTTAAATGCATTTTGTCTTTGTCCTTGAGTTTACCTTAAAATGCTTTTTGGCAGTAGTTGCTAATATGGGCATTGTTTCTCCATGGTAACTCCTACACATTCCACCATATAGAAATACATGTACAACACCCCCACCGTGATGGCACTGCAAAGTATCAATAGAACGAAACAATATAGTATAAATCAGCTTAGACCCCATGTACTCACCCCATGTGGTCTTCCCCAGGGACATCTTAGCAGCAGAACCATCTAAATCAAGTCTTTCTCTACATCTTTCATTTACTTGTGTACTTGTGTACTACAGGATAGGATTTTATGCAGCAGTAAAATAGGTCACTCATTAAACACTTGTACACTTGTCACGGTCTATTTATTGGCATGGCTTCCCTCCACCTTCTCTTTCCTATACAAAGGTGTGATGTAGGTTGGTTGGTTTGTGCTAATGGCTTTTGCATACATGTGGAGAGAATGGATGTTTGTCACTAAAGGGTCTCCAGATGTTGACTCCTGCCAGGTATACCCAGTGTAATGGTTCTTTTGTGAAAATATGTATTCTATTAGGGTTTTTTTAACTAGTTTTCCACACCAGCTTTTGGTATTGCATATAGATTAATGCAGAATCTTGTATGTGAAATAAGGAACATTTTTTTGTTTGTTTTTTTAATGAGAACAGTCATCCCCTTTTTGATTCCTATAACAAAACACCAGTAAGGGGCGGAGTCTATCTGCTGGTGGATTGCTTGTTAGTGTCATGTTCTATAAATTAAAGTGCCCTTTTTACACTATTTTCTGATCTACATAATAATAATGTTGTTTCCAAGGGATGGGACGAGACACAATTTTCATGAGACGAGACACACCACGAGAGTGAGACAAGACAAGATTTTGACATAATTTCTAATAAAAATTATAATTATAATAATCTGCAATCCATTTCACAATTTTGGCTTCCCTATTTTTATTTTTTTATGTAATACTTTAGTGGTCAGTGTATGCCGCTTTTTTGATCTACAGCTTCTTAAATTGTACCAGCTCTTAACTCTTTTTCTGTCCAAGCAAAAGGTAAATTCAGGAGGAAAAAATCTCATGAGATAATTTTTCTCATGTGTGCTTAAACTTGTGGTCATTTTGTCTCGTGAGATTTTGTGGCACGAGATCTTGTACCATCCATATTGTTTACTCATCACAAACAAACATGGAGTTGTGTTTTGTTTCATTTACACGTGTTTAACACTCAGTCATATTTAACATGAGTTCTTCTCTCAAACAGAAAACACTCTGTTCCATCTTGTGATGCCATGTGGTGCTAAAGCAGTGCTTCTCAAATAGTGGGGCGCGTGCTTTTTTTTTTTTTTTTTTTTGATTTTTTTTACTGTCTTAAGGGCCGTTCACACCAACGCGTCAAAAAACGCCTTGACGCCTCTATTTGGACGCGTTTGCATTTGAGTTTAGACGCCCCCGACGCGCATCTTTGACGCCGTGGACGAACGGGACAAAAATACTTGATGCGCGTCCGTTGCCCTGGAAACAAAAGCCCGGTCCCGCTCTTTTCCCGAAACAATGTCAGACCAGACTGAGAGTGTTTTTATGACATAAAACATCAAAGGAGGAGATCGGGTCGACGACTGGGCGTATATATATTTCTACTCCGCTAATGACACTGGATCAGTCCCGGTCTAGTCCTGGTCTAATACCGGTCTGGTCCTGGTCTAATCACGGTCTAGTCCCGGTCTAGTCCTGGTCTAATCACGGTCTAGTCCCGGTCTAGTCCTTGTTTAGTCTCGGTCTAGTCTCGGTCTAGTCCTGGTTTGGTCCTGGTCCGGTCCTGGTGTAGTCCTCGCGATCGGCTCGGTGATTGTGGCGTATATATTTATTCTCCGCTCATGTTTGTGGTTCTCGTTCTGGTTATCGGGTCTTGCTTCCTGATAATAACCTCGCTGCGTCTCTGGATACTCGTCGCTGATTGACTGACGCGGCGCGTCTGACGCGAAAAGTTCAGCATTTTCAACTTCTTGACGCTGACGCCTTGGACGCGCGTCTTGGCCGCTGACGCCAAAACGCTGAAGACGCGCCGCGCTGACGCCAGATTCGCGCCGCGCTGACGCCGAAAACGCGCCGCAAAAACGCAGGACGCTCAAGTCGCGCGTCCACATAGACTTTACATAGAAAGTGGACGCTTTGACGCTTTGGTCTGAACGGGCCTTTAGAATAAAGTGCAATTGCACTTCCACTACATTAGTGTGCGCAGGGAGCATTCGCTCGGTGGTGTAGGAGTTTTGTTTGCACTGAGCATGCGCGCTTTGCACACAGCACAGAGTTTGAGTATGAAGTGTAGACACGAAGTGTAGCAGACCCTCAAGTGACACCATGAAAAAATATTTAACAGGGATGAGAAGACAGACGGAGAGAGACGGAGATAAAGAGACAAACGAAAATCTCCCGAAAGCTAAGATGAGGAAATATGACGAAGCGTATGTAGCGCTTGGCTTCACTGTGACTATGGTGGGAGACGAGGAAAGACCGGTGTGCTTACTGCGTCTAAAAATGTTGGCAGCCGACAGCATGAAGCCCAATAAATTAAGGCGTCACTTAAATACATTACACCCCAATCACTCTGATAAGCCGCTTGAGATTTTTCAGCGAAAACGTGCCGAATATTGCCGACAATCATCCCGCTTGTGACTGCTACTTCAGTAAACCAGCGAGCGTTGTTGGCGTCATATAAGGTGGCAGTGTTAAGCAGAGTGTACTTATAACAATTTTATAGACAAATGATACTATCTATAGTCACGCGGGGGGGCGCGAGATGTTTTATTCGTCCTAGGGGGGGCATGACAGAAAATAATTGAGAAGCACTGTGCTAAAGGAAGTGCTCCACTGTGTTTTTGATCTCCATACTTACATCACTTACATTAGAATCATTTGGATCATTTAAGTCTCAGAATATCCTAATCAAAAGCTAAGAGCTGAAAACTACCACTGTCTGATGTGACATAAGGTGGAAAAGAGCATTTTGAGCTTTGGAGATGGGTGACTAGTAATAAAGCATTACACAAACGTGTGAATGAAACAAAAAACAACTCAAGCTTTGTTACGGAAGAGGTAACAGCATTATAACATTGGTTAAAGCTCACAATAGTCAACTTTGTGTAATATAGGACCTTTAAGATCAGCTTTATATTGAGGGCAAAGAGAGCTCAGAGTATCAAGAGTAGTCAGCTTTATTGTACATTTTGTATATTCTTTTACTTTTATTAATTAAAACCTGCCAATGACATCCAAAGTGCAAAAAAGGACTTACTTGGTTCATGGTGTACTGTTCTTTCATATCCGCAACTTACCTCTGCACAAGCAAGGGCATTTGAGGTTCAGTGTACAATTTTCTTTCAAGTATTTTTCATTTCCAAATCACTAGTGCGCCGACAGCTGTCAATCACCTTTCCAGGCCTACCCCCTTCCCACTCGCCCTCTGCTTTGTCCTCCTGTTGAACAAACAGTCAAAATCTATTGACTCTGTAACATTAGCATGGAGCGGTAATGCAGTTAATTAGCTCTGAACTGCTTGTGTACCTTATGTGACACCGCTGGCTTGTGTTAGCGCCGTTTCCTGCACTACAGAGGAGACAAAAGCCAATATTTAGCCTCATTATAGGACTTCCACTTCAGTATGCATCCATTACACTCGAAAGGCTTTATTATTCTAAGAGTGCCTCTCCATGCATTTTATCTATTATCCTGTATGGGTAAATGTCAAGAAAACATGATGAAATTTACAAATACTTATGTTTTTAATGTCAAGTGTGACGGTCTCTGCACGTGCCTCATTGTTTTGTCTGCGTCACATTAACCGCCCGATGGTCTCCAGATAGATGTTATTGTTGTGCATAGAATGTTCTCCAGTATGGCATTAAAACAATTAATCTCCATGGAGACAAGCAGGGTAAGCCAGGTCTGAAATCTGCAGAGAGGCGACTCAGTTCACAGAAGAATGCATGTTTTTTCAAGAGTGTTTCTGAACAATATGAAATGAATGCTAGTTTATACATAGATATTTTAGATCAAAGGGCCCATTACACTTTTTCTGATTCATGTTATTATGTTGTTTCCTCATCAAAAACATACCAGGAGTTGTGTTTTGTTTCATTCAGACATATTTATCACCAAACCCTGCATATTTAGGCTGTGTTCTTCTCTCAAATAAACACTCAGTTCCATCTTGTGATATCATGTGGAAATACAGGCAACAGTCCACTGCGATTTTAAACTCCATAAACCTTGACTTAAGTCATTTGGGTGTTTTCAGTCCTGGAATTGCGAAGCTCTACTGAACTAAAGGTAAATGGTTGAAACTTGAAAACTATAGCTTCATGATTTTACAAGGAAGGACAAACCATTCTAAGCTTTGGAGATGTAGACAGACTAATAATAAAGAATTACTCAAACGTGTGAATGAAACAAAACACAACATCAGGGATGTTTTAGAGACATATCAACATTCTAACATGGGGTAAAGCGCAAACAAGTAAATTTTGTTTACTATAGGACCTAATGTAAAATTAAAAATAAGATGTGATGCTTCCTTTATGTAGAAAAATAATTTCATGACATTATTGGTCAAATTATATTGCATATTGTTTTGAGGCACCCTGTCTAACCTCAAGTGTCCTCAGATCAAGTTTTAAGACCATTTCCCAACTTTGTAGCTTCACAATTTATTTTATAGAGGTCTGCTTTTTGTCCCGTAATGTAATTGAACGGCCATAACAGTTTTTTTCCAGGAACAAATGCATCCCATGGCTGGAACTTTTCAGTTTGCTCTGTCTGAACCCACTGTCATAGCAATAAAGGGAACGCGTCATAAAAGAGGCTTACCTGTGGAGCCTGATCCGTTTAGGGTATAATAAGCAGGATCTGAAAGGCATTCCAGACGACAAGCAATAACTCAGGCTCACAAAACTCGCACACGTAAAAGTTTCCAGGAAAAGCACATCAGAACAACACCATCTATTTTTCCATCTTGAAACATTTTCTTAGAATGATATTACTGGTTAAAGAGAATCCAATCAACAGGCACATTCTTCATACAATAATGCTCATGTGTCTAGTATATATATGTGAATTTCAAAGTCCTGTACCCGAAAATAGTTATGGTCATGATAAATGGTCACAGTTTATATAGCGCTTTTCCACCTTCAGGGCACTCAAAGCGCTTTACATCATACATTCATTCATACACCCATTCATACACAAGTGTACACAGACACTGGGGGCGAGGTGGGCTAAGTGTCTTGCCCAAGGACACAGCCACAACAGTCATGTGGGAGCTGGAGTCACACCGCCTATCTGTGGCTCAGTGGATCCGACTGCTCAACCAGTGATCAGTATTTGAATCGCCAGCCTTTTGGACAAATGCTCTACAACTGAGCTACAAAATAATTAATTAACCACTAATCAAGAAGTGTGTGTTAGCATGCTAGTTGTTGTTAGCTTTACTGTCATGGCAAAGCTCTTCTCCACTCCGCTCTGCTGTGAAAAGCGCTAATTAACTCATGGTGAATAATTAATGTGAGGAAAGTGAGGAATAACTCTGGACCGCTGCAAACCGTTTAAAGATGCTATATTACACAAAATGGATTCCTGTGAGCTTTAAGCCATGTTATAATGTGGTTACCTCATCAAAAGCACACCTGGAGTTGTTTTCTGTTTCATTCACACATTAGTAAACCTTTATTATTAGTCTACATCTCCAAAGCTCAAAATGCTCTGTTCTACCTTGTGATGTCAAGTGGTAGTTTTCAAGTTAAGAGCTACCTTGTACCTTTTGTTCAGTAGATTGGTAATTCAAGATCTGAAATTATCCAAATGGTAAAGGTGTATGGAGTTTCAAAAGCACAGCAGAACACTTCCTGTATTACCACATGACATCACAAGGTGGAAGAGTGTTTTTCGATTTGAGAGAACTAAATATGCAGGGTTTATGTGTTCAAACAAAACATAACTCCAGCCATGTTTCTGATGATGGCACAACATTATAACATAATAATAATGTAATATGGGCCCTTTTTACAGTTTTTCAACTAATTCTGTTTTTCATATTTTTAAAACTGTAAAAATCACATACAGTAACTTGCTAAAATAACCTCACATCAGATGCATTAGTTTGGATACATTTATTGAAACAAGTGTCAATATAAAGCCAACGAAACATAGCAAAAACACATATGAATACACTTATATTTACAGGTAAACATAGTAACATATTTAACACAGAAAATGACCATACATACACATATTATATTACATACATTCACGGCACACTTAAGGCAATGGTGGCCTGGCAACTGTGTCACTTCTTAGAGTACAATTAACCCCTCACCCCAGCTCATGTTAGAGAGCCTACAACCTCCTCACATGAGTACTGCATATTTACAAAGCATTACTAAGCTAATATACAACAAACCACAGCTTGTACCCATAAAAACAGTCCAACAAGTACTGCATGACACAAGTACAACCAATATCGCAGTATAAGGTGTTGTGACATTCACGGCACAATAGCTGTTCTAATCCTAATCCTCCTCAGAGATGGTAGCATCAGCACTAATGAAAGAGGGATCCACTGTGGCTTCTTCATTATCCAGACCCATAAGTCAAGGATCAGGTGTGACTTTTAATAACCATATAGCATATTACATAAAACAGAAAATAAAATAAATGGGTGAACTATGTAAGTTTTCTGTTGGATGGTTTGCCACTTTCTTGGGTCTTGTTGCTTTGCCAGAAGTGTTTCACAGTATGGCATTAAAGGTCATATATTATGCAAAATTGACTCTTGTGAGTTTTAAGACATGTTAGATTGTTGTTACTTCATCAAAAACATACCTGGTGTTGTTTTTTGTTTCATTCAGACATGTTTGTAACATGCAACTCTTTAATGTTAGTCTGTCTACATCTCTGAAGCTCATAATGCTGTTCCACCTTGTGATGCCAAGATAACAGCTGCCTTTAAAGTTTAGTTCAGAGATTGGAAATTCCAGGGTTGAAACAATCAAAATGAGTTTGGTGAAGGTCTATGGAGTGTACAGTGGAGCACTTCCTGTATTACCACATGACATCACAAGGTGGAACAAAGTGTTTTCAGTTTGAAAGAAGTGCTCATCTTAAATATGCAGGGTTTGTGTGAATGAAACAAAACACAGCTCCAGATCTGTTAGTGATGAGAAAACAACATTATAACTGAACAGAAAATGGAGTAATATGGGCCTTATCCTTCTCCATGGAGACAAGCATGTGACAACAGTAAGCCAAATTACATCTATTGTGAAGCAAGTGCGTGGTCACAGTATGAAAGGATTTTTTTATGGTATCAGTAATAAAATTGGAAAAAAATGAACGCTATATTAGTTTAATGCCATATATATTTCTGGCAAAGCAATAGCATCTCATGTTACATAGTGTACCCTTTAAAGTGCAAAAGTGAATATGGGATGTAGGAATAACCCAAATATTGTGTCATCACATTCCATAAAATGTATACAAATATTGTCAACATAATATTTGAAGATATGACAATAACATATATTATTACAAGTACTTATATATACGGTTATTTGTTTATATGTAACAATTTGTGTCTGCAGTCAAATACAGCTTGAAACATCAAATGTTTATACACTTTTCTCCCACAGTCCCTGAACGCACCTCACATTTCATCAGACAACTATGCAGTCAACAAAAGCTTTTTTCTCAGTACCTGTATTTGTTGTTATTTACACCCTGCCTTTCTCCAAGACAGTGCGCACCCCAGTCAACAATCGTAATCAGAAATGAAAGATGATGCAGTGACAAATCCATGGGCGTTTTGAAGTCTTTGTGTGGACCAGATGACAGTTTAAACACCACTGTGGGCATAATAATAAGAGAATGAGGGAGGCGCTGAGTTTGCGAAAGGTCAGCGTGGTGTGTTGACTCGATATGATAAATTTGCTGTGTGAATGTGAAAGAAATGATGCAGATTTGGAACTGAAATAAATTTCAATAGTAACAAAGTGTGTGTGAATCACTAGAAGTTGTTTTGAAAAATGGAAAAAACTTGTATGAAAAATTGTCTGTATACAGACTAAATAGAATATATTTTAGTAGATTCTAGAGCATTTTAGAAGTTGCTAAACTTAAGATAATTACTTTCAAATTACACCCCAAGATATACTGATGAAAAAGGATGACACAATACATCTTTAAAGCAAAACTGCTTAACTTTCTGGAGGTGGAACATTCTCCTTGGAGATTTTATACCATACTGTGGATTTTTTATAGTCAAAGGAAACAAGTCCTTCCCCAGGCCAAATAAGTCAAAGCGTCAGTTTTGTGGAGATGCAAGTCTGCTCACATTCACCCTGCGTTTGATTATCCTTCCGATTATCCTTTTCCTGGGACGGTGCGACTCGGACCTCGGTGGCGAAAAAAGTAGACCGAGCAAGGATTCCGAGTCAGAATCTAAGATGGCTGCTCCCACTGTGATGTGTAAATATGAACTGTTTTCATTGTGTTTGGACACTTTGGTGGTTTAAATGACAATTTCAGTCACTTGTATGACTGCTGTACCTTACCATGTCCGTATCACTGCCTATGGGTTTGGTAGTCGTTGTTGTGGTGAGGCCAATATTGAACAAATACTTGATTTAACAGACGTTAACGTCCCTAAGGTTGTAACAAAAAATAAATCATAACAAAAAATTTTATTAATGAAAGTGTCAGCGTTTTCGTAAGATGAAAGAATAGTCATGGTCATAATCCATGTAGTCCGACATGCAAAACATATTAATATGCTTCAAGCTTGGACGTGAAGTCAAATCCGAGGTCCAAGTGGGAGTAGGAAGATAATCGAATGCAGGGTGAGGACACATGTTTTTCCATCATCCAACTTAAAGGCCCATATTACTCTATTTTCTGATCTATGTTATAATGTTGTTTCTTCATCACAAATATACCTGGAGTTGTGTTTTGTTTCATATATAATAGTTTAATAATAATGTTAACCATTGTTTTGTCTTTTTTACGAGTGAAATTATCGAAGATGAGATGTTTGTTTTTGCCTTTTCTGTTCATCTTTTTTTAATTCTCACAACTGACATTTCAATAGCCACCAAATATTAACTGACAACCATACAAATTCAACATTATACAGCTTTGATATTTCCTCACGGTAGGTTATCATACAAATCAGCCTACTATAGGAATACAGTTAGTATGTAGAGGCTTCTGGTGAATCTCAAGTTGAAGTCAATGCATGCTGTGGTCCATACGTAATTACAAAAAGCATGCATCTTTACTGAATGATTTATGAAACGCTATCTATATGTGTTTGTCTGCACTGATGTTAAAAGTGATACTGGGGAATCTCTGGAAAAGCTTACAGGATGTTTATTGGATGTGTTCTGGCAGCTTGTCTCTGCACTGTCTCTTTTTAAACACGTTTCAACTGGCTTTAAAGTCTTTACTATTGACCAAAGCATTCATCTTGATCTGTTCGACTCTAATGTAATTTTGACTGGGTTTTGTCATCACAGGTGGAATACAAAGTGATTAAATAGGCTGTACAAATGGGATTGTGCTGGCAGCTTATTGGTGCCAGGATTGATATTTACTACAGTACTTTTCATGAGCGGGCCTTGGGGTACACTATAAGGTCTGTCCTCATATGAACCAGGCTCCACTCAAACCAACTTTTTTATTCAGTAAGTCTACAGCTTTAGATTACAGCGAACATTTCATCATTTTAAATTGTCACGGTCTTTGGACTTTATGGCACTTATTTTCATTTTAATTAAATGTAAAAAGAATGTAATCATTTTATTTTATTGTGTTTTTCTCCAAATATGTAGTCTATTTTGAAGCTTGATATTCACAATACTCACTGATTTGATGATGGCAAGAGTAAAGAATTATGTTCTATAGCCCCTTGGAATAATAATTAGGCACTCCAAGCCTAAATGTTAAATTATAAATATCCCTTAAATATTATGCTAATTAACATTATGCACTAAGCGTATATAAATATGCACTTAAATATTTGTCTCTATCTAGATGTTTTTGCTAAAGAAAAACCTAATTTTCTAGTGAGCCAGAGTGTTGGAGATGTGTGGAGACACTTTTTTAAATATTCCATTCAGTCCTTGTATTTGCAGAGGTCGCTGGTGCTAGGCTAGTGCATGTCAGTGGCCATAGTTAGCCTGCCACTAAAAACAGTCTTACCCACTCCACAAAGCACCCAAACAAATCTATTATCACGCTAGACTGTCAATGTAAATGTCTGTGTCGTTAGAATAATTTCATAAGTTAAACCAACCTTGCATTTGAAGGATTTATGTCTAAGCAGCAGCAGCGAGTTGTACTTCCTGATAGAAAGCTTGGCAGCGGCGGACTGATATCACCTAGCACCTATCTTATCTGCAAAGTAAAATTAAACCGTTGCTGAGAATATAGTCCCTCAACATGTAACGATTCATGCGATGCAAGGTTAGTTTTATTTTAAACATTATTCTGTTTTGTGGAGTGGGTAAGACTGTTTTTAGTGGCAGGCGAACTACGGTCATTGACATGCTCTAGTCTAGCACCAGCGACCTCTGCAAATACAAGGACTGGATGGAATATTTAAAAAAGTGTCTCCACATGTCTCACTCTGGCTAAATAGGAAATGAGGTCCTATGTCTTAAATTCCAGACTGTTCCTTTAAATCTCACCCTGTGAAACTTTCATGGCAAAGAACATTTCTATGAAGACAATCAGGTGGCTAAAGTGCCATCAAAAACTGAAAAATGAAGAAGAATTTTTTGGTCTTTATATAGCCATTTTTATGAACATATAAAACATCTATATTGTCTATTCGGTGGGCAACTACAAATAAATATAATATATAACTCCGTCCAACCTGCGTTTAGTCACACTCCCAAATGGCAGCAGCGGTTTGAGCATAAACCCTGATTACATTGTAAACTTTTCCTCCTTCAGCTTTCTGTTTGTTAAAAAGACAAAGACCTAAATGCTTTCAAACGTTGTAAAACACATCAACACCTTATGTCACCAACCTCACTGTCAAACAACTGGTGATTAACAGTCATACACTTCCTCTGACAAATATAGCGCCTGAGAAATTCTGTGATCTGGAAAACGAAGTCATCACTAGCATCTGTTGTAATTAGCTGTGTGCTGGTGTAATAATAACTATAGCTGGAACAGGCTCAGTTTGAGGTAAAGTCATAAACCCATACTGACTCTGCAGGGAAATCACAATCAAAAGAAAAGTGGCATTCAAACGCCTATAGCCTCTGTATTTGTATGTGTGAAAAATGTAAAAATGTTCAAGAAAGTATGTATGGCTCTTGTATTATAGCTCTTTTTCATGAAGACAAGGACCAAAAAGTAGTAATTTTGTAATATGTTTTTTCTATCTTTTAAACTTCAGCTGTTTGCTTTAATTCCCTTTAGAGGTATGGAAAGGAACACAGATTTCCTGAAGCAGAATATGTATTATTTTTAAATGTTTGTTGTTTCAGTTTCTGCCCCTTATCTGGAGCTGCAAAACACATCAGTCCATACAAAGATATGACCACGTCACAAGAGCGCAGCCACAGGATCACAAAAGAAGGCGCAAAATAAAACGCTAACTCCATAGTAAATTAAAGGTCCTATCATATGCAAAATGGGGTCTTGTGAGTTTTTAGTCATGTTATAATGTTGTTACCTCATCAAAATCACACCTCGAGTTGTTTGTTTCAGTCACACTCGAGTAATCCTGCTTTATTAGTCGGTCTATCTATAAAGCTCAAATGCTGTTGCACCTTGTGGTGTCATGAAGCTGTAGTTATCAAGTTCAACAGCTCCTTTTACCTTTAGTTCAGTAGTGATTGGCATTTCTGGGGCTGAAATGATCCAAATGATTCTAGTGAAGATGTATGGAATTCAAAAACAGTGGAGCGCGTTCCGTATTACCACATGATGTCACAAGGTGGAACAAAGTGTTTTTAGTTTGAGAAAAGCCTAAATATACAGGGTTTGTTTGTTAAACATGTGTGAAACATTATAACAGAAAAAAGAAAAGAGCATAAAATGGGCCCTTTAAAACGATTGCGTATAAGTCTCACCATTATTCAAGATAGAATAAACTAATTCAGCCAACAGTTTGTCATGATCACATCAAACTGTCACAGTTGGTTGGAGAGATAGACATATGTGCTGTCTAAAACATTTGGGAAATAAATATATTCTGAGGAACAATTACATTAAAATTGAAAGCCATTTTGCACAGCCAACATAAGCTTAGCCTTAAGAGGTTTTTCCGCTGTTTTGGTCACACAGGAGCTATTACTATGATTCAGAATTCTTCTAAATGGGCAGGATGATTGATGTGACAGAGTGAGGGACAACAAAAGGACATCGTGCGGTGAGACTGACAGCTCTGTGCTTTGGTGTCCAGTGAAATACACCGCTGAGCTGAGCCTGGGGGTGAATGTTGTAACACGATTAGTGAAAGGGACGCACACTGAGCTACAGGAGCAACAACACAGGACTCAACAAGCTCCTGCTATTCTTCATCATCTAACCCACAACTGGTCATCCACTATATAATCTTTTTATGTGTTAGCCTTAAAGGTGCATTGTGTAACTTTTCTGGTGGAGGGTCTGCCAAATGCTTTTCTCCATGGAGATGCTATTGCTTTATCTGGAATATTTCGATCATCATGGATGCCAAACCAGACCAAGTTACAGGTCAGATCTGTGGAGAGGCGACCCCGTTCACAGTCAGAATGCCGTTTTTTGTAGTTATATTTTGAGCTAATAAACCACTTGTAAATGAATAAATGTAAAGGTAGAACTGTTTAATGCCATACTGTGGAACATTCTAAGCAGAGCAATGTCATATCTATAGAAACAAGAAGGTGGTGGACTCCTAACCAAAAAGCTACACAATGCACCTTTAAATAAAAACTCAATGTGCAACCAAAAATATGTAAGAAAAATGTTCTAGGGAACACTTCAAAAACTAAAATTTAACCAAGTTATGATTACTCAAATTAAGAAAGTTTTGTCATGATGTGAGTAAATTTCACTTGACAAGTAAAATTATCTTCTAATGGAACAAGACTTTTTTGTGCTTAAAAAATGAAAATACAGCTTGCTACAAATAAGAAAAAAAAAAAAAAAAAACCTCTTTGCACTTAAAATAAAAAAATAAATCAAATGTTGCTTGAATGAAGAAAAACACGCGTATTCCTTTGGTAGATCATTTTACTTGTCTAGTTGAATCTACTCAATTCAAAAAGTCAAATATTCTTAATTTAAGTAATTTTAACTTACCTAGATATTGCTTTTAGCAGTGAAATCAAGAGATAATCAGTATCTGTTTATGTAGATTTTAGTTTTCTTTCAGAATAGAGAAACAACACTCCTTATTAATATATTCCTTTGAAATGTCACCAGAAAAATACATGAACTCTACTGTTATGTTTTTGTTTTGTTTTTTAAATAAAGCAGTAGAAATTGTCACATTTTCTTGAGTCCATCCTTGAAGGTACACTGCGTAACTTTACTGGTAGAGGGTTCACCACTGCTTGTATGGGGATGTTATTGCTTTGATGGAATCTTCTACAGTATGGCAAAACTCCATGGAAATGTCACTGGGCCAAGTTACTCATCAGATCTTTGTAGAGGTGACTGGGGCTGCTCGATTATGAAAAAAATCATTATCACGATTATTTTGATCAATATGGAAATCATGATTATTCAAACGATTATTTTTGAGTTACACAATGCATTTTTTCAGCATTTCTCTCTCAAAAAACACTTAATTACATCAAACAATCTTTCAAATTGATCATAAATATAGGCTACAAATATGAACATCAGAGCAGTTTTATCATGTGTAAAACAAAATGAATAAAATATACTCTGAACATGAAATAAGGCATAGAAAAACATCAATGTATCCAAAATAAACTATATATCCAGCTGTTCTACAATCTCTACATTTAAAAAATAAAATAAACTTTGTAACTAAGTAAACTAAGCTTTACTCGCTTCAACTCGATTTTAAGAGTTTGGAGATCGTTTGACACACAAATCGAAATTATGATCAAAATTCTATTAATTGCACAGCTTTAAAGGTGACCCCGCTAACAGTAGTAATGCATGTTTCTCTGTGTGTTTGTTTTTTGTTTTCTAATTAAAAACCTAAAGAAATAAATGCTGGATAGATGTTTAATGCTATACTGTGTAACATTCGAGGAAAGCAATAACACCTCCATGGAAAGCAATAACATCTCCAAGTTACGCAGTACACCTTTAACTTTAGTCTTTGCAAGTATGGATTTCATGATGGTAATATTTTGCAACATTTTAGTGGTGTATAAAACTGTTGTCTAAAACTCAATGTCCTTAAGTTTTGAATGCATACACACTTCATAACTTATGGATGAGAAAATGCAAAAGTACAAAACTAAATATGTTTCAGTTGGATGTCAAAAACAGTATCACTTTTAAGAACGTTTAAGTATTTTGTAAGTACTCCAACCACAAAACCAACCACTGCTCCCTGTACAGACCTATAGGCATTGTGATGTTACGATTGCTGTGATGTCTATAGTATACACAAAAACCTCACATCAGGAAATACCATCCATCTGACCAGAAACTGTTTACACTATTTTCAATCGATTCTCAAGCTTCAAACCTGTAATTATGATGCTATTATGATAACTCAGGCCACTGGTGACTCTGACCACACATTACAAAGCAGGCACTTCATCTACAAGGCCACTTCTATGCTACAAATACAGACACTAAATGACAATGCAGATCTGATTATGCTCCATTATGCATTTAAAATGATCGGCGTATCTGCTTTCATGCTCTGACTAAATAAACACACAACACAAGCAACATTAGATCACTGCACTGTGCTTTAAGTAGAATTGCCATAGAGGTATTTCCCAGTGGTGGAACATAAACAAAGTAAAAATAGTCAGTAAAGATTTTAGGTATCCGTAAAATAAAGTAAAGTATGGATACCTAAAATCTTTACTTAAGTATATTTTAAAGTGGATATTTTTTTACTTTTACTTCACTACATTTGAGATAAGGTATTTGTACTTTCAACTCTACTACATTTTTGAACAGGACTGAAAAGTAGAAGTATTTTTCTCATTCATAATTTGAACAGAAAATCTGAAACACAAATATAGTTAATAAATAAAAATAAAAGCAGCTATAATAAAAAGATCAATGTAATCATCACTGTTCAGCACAAATCTTTATCAAAACAATATATTTGAAGCTTTATTTAATGTCTAAGTTTGTACAAAATACTTTTACTTTTTCTTTAAGTACATTTTTAAACAGGTACTTTACGTGGATTTTTTCATGTGCTCGTTTTACTTGAGTAAAAGTATTTTGCGCCGGTATCTGTACTTTTACTTAAGTAACAAAAGTGAGTACTTCCACCACTGGTATTTCCTATGTAATAATAGACACAGTAATTTAAGCCATCTACTGCTACAATATTATTTTTACCCCGACATCACGGTACAACGACACTCAACAAGTTCTATTTGAAGTTTTTTTATGCAGATATCCTCAACAGGTACCCATCGTGCTAACTGTGGTGTAGCTAAACTTAGACATGGACGCTCCAGTTGCCATGGCGTCCTCCTCGTGTTCCCGTATGGAGCGGCGGCGATGGCGGCACGGTGACGAGCAACAAGAAAAGGTGACCAGGAGGGCCTTACGAAACCGTGTGTTCATGAAGCAGTAGATGATGGGGTTAACGCAGGCGGAGGTGTAGGAGAGGAGGTGGATGAAGCCAATGGGCGCGCCGGACAGAGCGTGGAGGGCGGAGACATTGTCAAAGGCTCGCCACGTGTTGACGCAGTAAAGAGGCATCCAGCAGATAAAGAACATGACCACGATGACCACTAGCATACGGATCACGCGCTTCTTGGCCTCTAGCTTGGCCTCTGAGGTGTTGCTACGGGGACGGTCCGACTTCAGGGACTTGTTGGCTTGTTGGCCCATGTTGGACATCTCCATGGACGCGGGCCTCTGGGACACGTAACAACCATCGCCGTCGTCGCTCCCGGTGGACATGGTGGAGGTCAGGCCGTTTTTCACATCTGCAGGAGATAGAATGTTAAAAGTGAACAACATAACATTTCCCATTTCACACTGGAGAGACCGCAACCTGCTAGTCTCCATGGAAATACTATTGCTTTGTCTAGAATGTTCCACAGTATACTTGTAGATTAAACCTATCACTATGCTACATTACAATTCACACCTGTGGCGAGTCGCACCATTTACAAAAGAAATGTATGAATTTTTGAGCAATAGAAACACCCATAATGCTAGATGGATATGTCTAATGTCTTGGAACATTCCAGGTTATGCAATAACATCTCAACGGAGACAATCAGGTAGCGGACCTCCCACCAGAAAAGTTGCACCTTTATGAATAGAGTCTTTGTAAAGTGTAGTTTTTGTTTAAGAGGATGAAACATTTCTGGTCTTAATGTCAATGCGTACTTTGTTGCAGCAGGAGTTCATTTCAAGGGCCCATATTACACTCGTTTCTGATCTGTGTGTAATGTTGTTTCCTCATCACAAACAGACCTGGAGTTGTGTTTTGTTCCATTCACGTATGTTTAACACAAACCCTGCATATTTAGTCAAACAGAAAACACTCTGTTCCATCTTGTGATGTCCATACACCTTCACTAGAATCATTTGGATAATTTCAGCCCTGGAATTGCCAATCCCTACTGAACTAAAGGTAAAAGGAGCTGTCGAATTGAAAACTACCACTTTATGACATCACAAGGTGGAGTACAAGATTTTGAGCTTTGGACATGTCGACAGACTGATAATAAAGTGTTACTCAAACATATGTGAATCAGATTTGCATATGGTTATTGTCAGATGAGTTCACTTAACATTTAAAATAGATTTGATTCCACCCTGGGATGCCAAAAACACATAGGAAATTGCATTTTGTATTAAAATCTGCCAAAATGTCACTGTAAAAGATTAACTATAATGACACTGAATAAAAATGGATATGTCAAAATGTCTCTCTTACTCTTATTAATTACTTACTTACTTACTAATTACTCTCTTGACATGATTAAATGCACCAGGTAAATGAGGTAATGTAAAACTTCATTCCCTCAGGCCCAAACATCTTCTGACAAACTACTTAGATTTGACAGTAAAAGTAACCCATGAGGTCAAAAAGAGAGGAATTTACCCTGTGTACTTATGAATATTGAAGGTGCACTGTGTAACTTTTCTGGTAAAGGGTCCGCTACTTGCTTGACTTCATGTAGATGTTATCTTTTTTTTCCTGGAGTGTTCTACAGTAGTGTATTTAATTTAACTATCTCCATGGAGACAAGCAGCCATATCATCAGGCCATGTTACAGGTCAGATCTATAGGAAAGTGGGCCTGCTCACAGTAATAAGGCATGTTTTTGTGGTAGTTTTGAGAACTAAAAACTTATTGGATAATTGGGTAAATGAAATTAATAAATGTAAGATATATATTTTTAATGCCATACTGTGGAACATCCAAGACAAAGTAATAATATCACCGTAGAGACAAGCAAATAGTGGACCCCACCAGAAACGTTAAGCCATGTTAGAATGTTGTTACCTCCTCAAAAAACACCTGGAGTTGTGTTTTGTTTCATTCACACAGGTTTGAGTAAACCTTTATCATTAGTCTGTCTACAGCTCCAAAGCTCAAAATGCTCTGTTCCACCTTGTGGTTGTTTTCAAGTTAACAGTTCCTTTTACCTTTAGTTCAGTAGAGATTGGCAATTCAGTGCTGAAATGATTCAAATGATTCTAGTGAAGGTGTATGGCGTACACCGAAAAACACAGTGGAGCACTTCCTGTATTAATACATGACACCAGAAGGTGGAACAGAGAGTTTTTTTTTCCTCTGGAACAGAGAGTTCTCTGTTTGAGAGAAGAACAGAGCCTAAATATTCAGGGATTTTGTGTTAAACGTGTGAATGAAACAAAACACAACTCCAGGTATGTTTTTAATGAGGGAACAACATTAAAACAGAGATTAGAGAATATTGTAATTTGTAATATGGGCTCTTGAAATGAATTTGCTGTTGTAACAAAATAAGCATCGACTCATATTAAGTCAGAAATTGGACATCCTTTTAAACAAAAACTACCTTTACAAAGACTGCATTCTTAAATTTGGATAATATGAAGCCATTTTCTAAGTGTGTGGTGTAAAAATGCCATAATATTCAGAAATGTTTTGATTGCAGTTTTATGAGGTTATGGACATTTGAATATTTAAACCACTCTACTCGGCTTATTTCTTGACAACACTTCATGTTCTTGCTGACTTAAAAAAAAAATTGAGGTATTGATAAAATTGCACTACATCTCTGCTTCGCCCCCTTGAGAGACACAACGCTTACAGTAAAGAAACTGAAAGCAGGAAGGAAAATTCAATACCGGAGAGAAAGCATGCTGCTGAGTATGTTTTTCTCTCAACAAAGTTTGACAACGCAGATATTTGATGGATACTATGCTAAGATTAATAGGACTTTAAGGGCCCATATTCTGATCTATATATCCATGTTTCGTCTTCATGATAAACATGCCAGGACTTTTTTTTTTAAAAAAAATACTATATTCACCCGAAATTTTGTTTTCAGTGCTCTGAGCCACCCCTCCACCTCAAGTCACTCCTCCTTCATAGCGTTATCCCAACACAACCATAGTGCATCTTGCTAATAAAACTACTGTGCATCAGGTTTGTCAAGTTGTTGTATACAGTTTTGTATCAGGTTTTTGTATATTTATGGCGAATTGTCAAGTGGGAGCATGGATGACAAAGACATGTGGGCTGAGCATTGGACCAGTCTTACAGCTAACCATAAGGAGAGTTTGAATAGGGCGGGCGGGCCCAGGAGAGATGGCTTTATTACTGAAATATGCATGCATGACATCTACAGTCTCTTCAGGCATGTTTTTGGGGAGGGAACAACATGATAAAATGGTAGCCTCTCTGTAAAATAATTTTCTTTGTCATTCCACAACTCAACATTAGAACAGATCAGTTGTCACCTTACCACTCTTTGTGGAGAAAAGAGAAATAAAATGAGAGAAGATCCTGGGGGGGATGTGGGCCTTACACTTGAGTGTGTTCATGCAGTATTCATGGCCTTACCCGAAGAGCCCTTCTTGTGTCCCATCTCAAACTGAATGCCCCGGTACAGCTCCCTGGAGATAAGTCCATAGGCCACAATCATCACCACACCAGGGATGGCGAATAACACAAGCAACAGCAAGATGTACCTGCACACACAAAGAGGAGGAAAGATGGATGAATACAATGCAAAACACAGACTACAACTAACTGAATCCATGTAGAGTTGAATGAATTTAGCCCAAAGCATGTTTCATTTTGAAAACAGAAACAGCAACTCCCATCTGTTCTCATCAGACGCCTAATGCTTCAGGTTAAAACTTGGATAAAATAAATAAAACAGGTTTTATTTTTACTAGACACTCAAAGACAGAGAGACCTTCACTTTATATGAACATAGTCATAAGGCTTCTCCATGGTTTTTTTTAAACCTCCCAGATGATGCAATTAGATCTAGCTGTCCTAATACTACATGCAGACAAATCTAAGGACATTTGGTTGTAAGGACAGACTGTGTTCGGCTGGATAATCCCTAACTGTTTTGCAAATGACTTTGTATCTTTTAATCAGATAATGAGATGCACAGAGCTGCTAATGGTGTCAGTGTCCCTATAGGGGTAACAAGAACAGCACAGCAAGCTAAGCTTTAAATACACACTACAGTGTTATAATAGGACAAGACACTGTAATACATTTGCACATATCCAAAATGAACTGACAAAATGTAAGTGAATAAAGATATTCCCTTATGGTGATCTTTATACAAGACTAAATCCATATCCACCAGCAAAATGTTATTTTTGCTTTGATCTCTTGTCTTTGCTGTGCTATGATTGCTGTGATGTGATTGTATTTGAAGAGCAAAATACCATCTAGTTCTCAAAGTAAACCATTGTGTGAAAGGACAGTTGTTCTGAAAGCTGTATTGTCTTATCTGACTCCCGCACAGACTGACCATGTCTGCTCGGCGGTGGCCAGGGGCCACTTGTGGCGACACAGGTGAGCTGTGGAGTTATCCAGGCGCTGCACGCGCTGCAGGTGACTGACCACAGGATAGGGGATCATGATGATGAAGGCCAGCACCCAGGTGGTGGCGATCACTTTGTAGGCATGAGAGCGTGTCTGCCACACCCGCGACTTCAGAGGGTTACAGATGGCACTGTAGCGTTCAATCGCTATGGCAACCAGGCTAAACGTGGAGATGCTGACGGATATGCCTGTAACAGAATGCACAGATCATGTTTAAAATCTGTGATTAGATATATAAAAGTTATTATACGTCTGGGTTGAAAATAGACTGGTCCAATAACAAAAAATATCAAAATGTGTTTGTTGATGCTCACATAATATCTATAATCAGAACAGTAGAAAAAATGGGCCCTCTCCTGAGACATACAGCAAATGAATGTGGTTGGAGGCGAGGCTGTCTTATCGACAGTGCGTGCAGAGGAAATCATGTTGGCTCAGGCACAGATGTGATCTGCCACATCCATCTGACAAGAGGAGGCAGGAAATTACTCTTTACCTCTCATTCATGTCCAGTACCGCTCCGCCACAGAGTGAACGTATGTTGGACCTTCACAAAGAAGATCAAACAACACTCCTGTGATGCTCCTGTCTGTCACTCCCAGGCAGCACTTGACCCACTAAAAGATTTCTCCAAGGACAGATACATCTTCTTCAGTTTTTTCTTATGATCCAACCCTCAATTGTTCATTGACGACATCCTTTTTCTATACTTAATATAGTAATAATGTTAATAAATTTGTTGACAAAAAGTTCAAAAAGTAACAAGTTCATCTGATGATCATCTGAACATTGTTTTTGCGCTCAAGACGTGAAGAAGGTGACACTGTATGAAAACAGCAAACCTGGATCATGTCAGAAATGAGAGGATGGCACAATAAAAAGGCAGGGCCTCTCGCATCATAGACATAATGAATCAGTATGATCACTCAGAGGGAGAAGCACCGACCCCTCTGCTGATACATCCAACGTTCTCTCTCAGAATGGTTGAGACACAGAATAGTAAGAAAGTTAGAATCAAACATTAATTGTGTAGTACTGAATAGCACACATTTTATTCATCAGAGAATATTAGTACCACTTTGGACTTTCCCAAACAATCAGACAAATCTGCATTTAAAAATCTCCATCAGCCTGACACCAGAAAAAGCCACAGTGCTAATCTACAGCTCTGGAGGCGGGTGAATAAATTGCCATGATCTTGTTAGCCTGCTGATTGTTACTTTGTTGTACTTGGGAGCACATAAATCAATAGTGTTTGTACCTGAATGGAGAATTACACTGAAGGCACATTGTTACACAGACACTGTGGCTTTGGTGCAGGTGCCTTTGATCTTGAGTCTTGTGATTCGACTCCACTGAGCTGTGTGGGGCTGTTGTACTGAGCTGGTCAACTCAATACAACAGCCCTATCTCTGTAATCAAAGACCATAACATGAAGAAGATCATTAAACTGAGACACTGCAGGTGAATAGGAAAAAAAAGTAGATATCTCTAAATTATATGTCTAAATTTAACACATGTAAAATGTAAAACAAAAAAGTATTACTGTTAATGTATGTGTTAATGCATGAAGTTTTTCATCATGTAATGTTCATATAAACATAAGGCTTTTTGTGTGTAAAAATGGCCAACAATGATTATTTTTATGACATTCAAAACAGAAACATGAAAAGAGGCAGAAAACTTCTTGCTTTTTTGTTGACATATTAGATACTAAAGAAAATTTGTTTTAGAATTTGTGTAAACTAGATCTGACTGAAAATTTGCTTTTTTTTTTTTTTGTGGTAAAACTCTAATAAATCCTTCAGTGTGTTTTGTCAAAATCTTGTTTAGTGCAAGAGTGGCAAGTATGGTGTGTGTGCTACTTTAAAGGGGTGTCTCAATGGGACAAAAATGCATTTTGAGAAAATGGCCATTGAAGTTACAATGCCCCATATAAATCTTTGGAAGCAAGTTAGTTTAAATTAAATATGAACACGTCTTTCAGTACAGAGTGGCCATTTTTTTTGTTTTCACATGAAAGCTTATATACTGAGAGAGTTTGCCTGCTGTGTTTTGCCTTAGCATACCATTACTACGAGGCTCATAACTACTTCAGGTTTTACCATATTTTCCATACTAGCCTTTTACACTTGTTACAATAATACATTTTACTTTGACTTTTTGTTTTGTTTTTTTGTTTAGGTTTTTTTTTTTTTTTTTTATTCTTGGACTATTTAGAAGCAAAAGGAAAAAAAACTGAACTAGGCATTTAAATTCTAGCGTAAAGATTAAACAGACTTCGTAACCTGGATGCCCTACCTAACACACACATCTACATTTATACTGTCGCAGAATTAGCACAATGCCACACAGACTTGTTATTTTTACAGTTATGTTTTGTTATGTCATTGCTTTGCTTGGAATGAGCCACAGTATAGCAATAGACTTATCTATCTAGCATTTATGTAATTCTAGGTGTTTTTATTGCTCAGAATACATTAATAGATGTGATCTGTAACTTTGCAAGATCTTATTGTCTCCATGGAGATAGTTATGTCTAATGCTATACATTCCAGGCAAACAGTAACACATTTATGGGGAAAAGCAGGTAGTTACATATTCCACTTTTAAGAAACATATGTAAAACTATACTTAAAGGGCCCATGTTATACAATTTTCTTATCTATGGTAAATTGTTGTTTCCTCATCAAAAACATAGCTGGAGATTTGATTTGTTTCATTCACATATGTTCAAACCCTTAAACATTGCATATTAGGCTGTGTCCTCTCTCAAACAGAAAACACTCTGTTCCACCTTGTGATGATTTCAGTCTTAGAATTGCCCATTTATACTAAACTAAAGGTAGAAGTTGGATGTTAACATCACAAGGTGGAACAAAGCATTTGAGCTGAGATGTAGACAGACTACGGTAATAATAATGGATTACTCAAACATGTGTGAATGAAAAAAACCACAATTCCGAGTATGTTTTTGAAGAGGTAACAGTATTATAACATTGTTTAAAGCTCCCAAGAATCCATTTTGTGTAATACCTTTTAAAACTTTTCAAATGTTTAATAGTTTGTACAAAGTGTATCAATGGCTGGACCTACTTTGGCTTTTGTGGCATTCACTACAACCTTTCAGTATCTAAATCCTTCAGAATAGGTCCCACAAAGCCTTAATAGAAGTCTGATCCAAGTGCCTCACATGGAGCCTGACCTCGGTTTTCATGGATGACAGAGCTTACATTCACTTTGGTCACACAGCAATGGCATTTCACTGAGGATTTCACTCTGCTATTGAGTAAAGGAAATCAACCCTGATCAAAACAGCTGCTTATGAGCTTTCTTTAAGAGGGTTTTAAGAGGCATGTTGTAAGAAGAGGATACATCAAAACATGTGGCTTAAAGGTGCACTTTGTAGCTTTTCTGGTGGAGGTCCTGCCACATGCTTGTCTCCATGGAGATGTTGCTTTCCTGGGATGTTACGAGCCTGATTCATCAGCCGGTTTCACTTTGTGGAAACTGTCTGACCTCGCAGGATTAGAATTTGTTTGATGGCTGATTAGCTGGTGCCCTGACTCACACTCCCGGGGTCCTTGCAAACTAGTGTATTTCGATTCCTGACCTTGTCGCTGGAGAGACAGAAAAATACTGTAAATGAATAAATGATAGATGACAGGAAAGGTGAATGGTGTGGAAACAAAACAATCACATGTACAGTATATGGTGGTGTAGCCAGGCTGGCGCCACCTAGTGCCTCCACTCAATTTAATTTCTCTCCAGCAACAAGGTCAGGAAACAAAATACACTAGACGGTTCGCTAAAACCCCGGAAGTGCAAGTTTGGGCACCAGCCAATCAGCGAATAGAGCCATACATTCGGTGTTGTCCCGGGATTGAAGATTTAAAGCCAGAACAAAGAGAATGTTTGGAGAATTTTATCAAGGGAAAAGACGTTATTGCCCTTCTTCCTTCGAGATTTGGGAAAAGCTTAATATATCAGTTAGCCCTGTTAGGGACACGTTACATACGTGACTAACAAATAGTTGCGATTGGTTAAATGATAAAATGTACCTGCCTAACGTTGAGCAATCAAATTCTAACACTGTGAGATCAGACAGTTTCTACGAAGTGAAACGAAGTGAAACCGGCTGATGAATTAGGCTAATGGTGGCGGCCCTCATCAGAAAAGTTACATAATGGACCTTTAACTTGTTACTCAATTACAGTGATTCTTAGTTGTTGTAGAATAGAGTAATGAAAAGTAAAACTTTTGAAAAACCTTTGAGAAATTATACTATACTTTTATTACTTTTATCTACTTTTATTATACATATATTTTGTTTCTAAAGGTTCTGCAAAAGATTTGTTCTGTCTTAAAAATGTGAAAAACAGAACTAATTTGTTTTAGACATTTTGCAGTGGTCCAAAGCTATTCCTCATCTTTACCATATGCATACTGAGCATCCTAATTATTCACCATGATTTATTACACCAAGTTTATTAGCTCTATTCATAACTTTCTCAAGCAGAGTTTTGCTCTGAGGGTAAAGCCAACAACAACTTCCTGATTGTCAGACAAAAAATACATTCTAATTAGATACAGACAGCACACAGCAGACTTATTTTAACCTCAGGAGCTGTGTATGCAATATAGCTGTACTGGATTAAGACACAATTTGCACAAATATATGTGAAAAAATCTGGTACAGGGCCTTTGAACTCAATTTTCTTTCATACACTAGGGGATGTAAACTACTCCTTCTGTCTGGCAAAACCATTTAAGCAGCCTACAAAACATATTACACCAACTTGTGAAGCATCTGATAAAGGAATTACTATGGAATTACTGAAAAGAAGAGAAGTTAGAACCACAGACTGTATATATAAATGGAAATAGCTAAGCTGGAAGTGTTCATGGGGGGCCTTTCCAGTTCTACCGACTCTGTTTCCAATTGACTATACATTGGAAAATCATCACTCCTCTCTCTGTAACTGCTGCAGTGAGCCTTGTCATTTCAATCTTAAAATTTCATATTAACCCTCTCTACATGATCCTGGTGTATTTGTCTGTAAATAAATTCCTATTCTTAATATGGACTTAGCCCCAAATCCGCTTCTATTACTGCAAGTCTCTTGAACTTCAT
This sequence comes from Boleophthalmus pectinirostris, assembly GCF_026225935.1. NCBI lineage: Eukaryota > Metazoa > Chordata > Actinopteri > Gobiiformes > Gobiidae > Boleophthalmus > Boleophthalmus pectinirostris. The sequence continues at coordinate 18,219,215 of NW_026570970.1, read as the reverse complement.
TTGACTGGAGCCGAACACTATGGGTGACATTGCACTCCCTTAGTCCACTTCTTTATACAGTCTATGGTTAAAGCATGGCACAGTTTCGCTTTGTTAACCCTCCTTTCTTTTACCCCCATACAGAGCACTGCCCTGGATGACTGCCCATGTCATATCACTTGTCTAAAAAATAAAATGAATGCAATTTTGCAAAGTGCTTTTTAATATTTCCAGCTGAGTGCACACAATTGGGACCTATTTTTGAACAGAACACCTTTCATCTGCCATTGTCTCGCTCTTTTCATGTGGACCTTGAGCCTCCTTACCCATCAGGTAGGCCACTATCTTGCACATGGCCGCTCCGAAGATGAAGTCCTTGAGGATGCTGGGGATGAGGGTGAAGGGGATGCACACTACCGCCATCATCAGGTCACTCACAGCTAGTGACAGCAGAAAGGTGTTGGTGACAGTGCGCATGCGCTTGTTCACTGTCAGTACTATGATGATCAGCAGGTTTCCAAAAACGCTCAAGAAGAAGATCAAGGAGTACAGGAGGATGCGCAAGGTGTGGTTGTCACCTACAAAACACAGGAGACAAAAAATGTTAGAGAAGACCTTGTTATTGCCACATACAGCCCTTTGGTTGACTCTGACTAACTTGGAATTACAAAAATTTTACATATTTTATCATTTTACCTCATGCATGGACTAAAGCTGCATTGCTTTTATTTTAGAGGTATTTTTTAATGATTTTTTTGTAAGGCAACCTCACTTTTTCATTGCTTAGTCATAACATACACTCTTACCAGTCTTACCAGCTCTTCAAAACACTGCCATTTACTGCTTTTTACAAACAAATACAATTAACATTATGCATAGTTAAGTACTGAGTTAAGTATTTGGCCTGGCCTTCCACAATATTTTCTGTTTCTCGTGTGAAAAAAATAATTGCCCACTCCTCTGTTAGAGCATTACCTTGAGTCGATATTACATTGAGATGTATTTATTTATTTTATACTTTAATATTTAGTATGTTTTTATATTGTGTTGTTTTTATTGGAAAGCATGTTGGTGAGCTTGAGTGTTGTAAAGGGCTCTATAAATCAAGTTTGATTAACCGATTGATTGAGATATTCTGTAATTAAAGCAACACCCTTCAACTTTCTGAAGATCCTATATTATTAAAATTTACTTGCCATGCTATAATGTTGTTACCTTCTCAAACATGCCTAGGGTTGCATTTTGTTTCATTCCTACATGTTTGAGTAATCCATTATTATTAATCTGTCTAAATCTTTAAATGCTCTGTTCCAGCTTGTGATGTCATGAAGTGGTAGTTTTCAAGTTAACAGCTACCTTCAGTTCAGTAGAGATTGGAAATTTTAGGACTGAAATCATCCAAATGATTCTAGTGAGGGTGTATGGAGCTTAAAAACACAATGGAGCACTTCCTGTATTACCGCATGACATCACAAAGTGGAACAGCCTAAATATGCAGTGTTAGTGTTAGTTCAACATGTGTAAATGAAACAAAATATATCTCAGTTTTGTTTTTGACCAGGAAATAAGATTGTAAAATGAATCAGAAAATGTTGCTTTAATTCCATGGAAGTAGAAAGTTAAAAACCATACTGTGTGCAAATTCTCCATGGAGACACATTTTATGCCATACTGTGGAATATTATTATTATTACATTTCCATGGAGACAAGCCGGTGGAGACCTAGAGTCAGGTTTGTGCAAGCCGATTCACAGTAAGGGCATATGGTTTTCATCAATTTTCATGGCAATAAAAAACATCTAAAATGAAAAAAATGAAATAAAAATAAAAAATAAACATGCTTTTATTTTTGTCTGTTTTTTTTTTTTTTTTTTTGGCTAAAACATTACATGGTTGAATTGCCTCCCAGCTGTTTAATTTGCTTTTTAATTGTCAGAATTATTGACCTGGTTTATGGTTAAGCTCTGTAATTACTGGGCCAATTCACCTGAAACAAAAACTGGTGAAAATTTGAATATCTCCTCTTTCTGAACAAATGAACTAAGGTGAAGAAAATGTATTCCGTTTGATGAGTTTTAGGAGCTCTAACAAATAATGATAAGGTTCAACATTTTTCGATCAAGGGTTTAGACATTTCTCTCAAAAACAGTTCATCTCCCACAGAGTTAACACAGTCTCTTCTGCATGATGATTATATACAATGAAGATTTGGCTTGCAAGTTACAACAGCAGGATTTTAGCTCAAGTGAAGTTATGGTTATAAAGAGAAGGTGGTACAAGCAGGGCAAATGTCTTTCAAATGATAGTAAGGTTTGGACTGCTATACCGGTACTACAAATAGCACTAAGTATAACTAATACTAAACTACAACTTCTACAATAATGTTATGGCCATCAGTACAAGCACTGCTGCTACTACTATCCTCTTTAGCACCATTAGACCAGTGATGGAAGAAGTACTGAATTTTGTTACTTAAAGGCTGTATAGAGGATTTTTTAAGGGAAGAGAAATACAGTGACAGTCCTTGTGGATGCGTGACACCACCTTCCTCCTCCACAGCTCCCTCAGTAGAAACACCTCCTCCCGCCTCTTTACTCTAGAAATCACATTTGTTTACAGCCAGTGCGCATTTAGAATTACTGTTGAAGTGACCTGTCTAGAAATAATTTAGCTACCGACACGTCTTCAATCTTTAGACCCTTCGTCTGCTTCAGTCGCACCATCTCTGGAATCACCTCAGTTTGGTTTTGCTCCTTTTCCCCTTCTCTTGTTTTTTTCAGCGACCTCAAAAACAGACTTTCTTTTGCGGCAAACTAGTCGTGGATTCTTGTCAGCAATCGCAACAGAGTTTGTGCAAATTGCGTGGAAGCTACAATTTGAAAAAGCTTCTAAGAACCGCTGCATAAACCACGTAATCCCAGCATGCCGCGAGTCAATTACTTGTTTGACAATCTAACAGCCAATAGAAAATGAGGTAGCCTGGTTGTCTATTGGCTGATGTTTATCTGGCCTCACTATGTCCACAGTTGATAGATTTTCATTCTTTTTTTTTTTTTTTTTTGGTCATCATAATTACAACGTCGCTGTGTCTCTGAAATAGTATTTTAAACTTGCACTGACTATTGGAAACTGAAAAAATAATCCTCCATACAACCTTTAAGTAAAGCAGTGTTTCCCATACATAGACCAATCTGTGGCACATCACTGAGCACCAAAAATTTATTCCACCTCTTTCCCTTTAGTAGTTTCTTATATCTAATTATAGTATTTTATTTATTTGTATAATTATATAATTGTTATTTTGCTTTACCAAAAAAAAAAATTAAATAAAGTTATAATATTGGTTGAGCTATATGTCTTGACTTAAGTATTTGAAATAAAAACCTCAAGATTTACTTGGGGTTTTTATAATTTATTCCTTGATTCTAAAGTTCCAGTAAAAGCTAAACTTTAACATCAATTTTGGTAAGTAATTCTCAACTTGAAACTTAAAATACAGGTCTCCCACTAACATAATTTGTCTGAGCAAACTGTACTGGCACGTCTTTAGTCACCGACTGATCAGGGAGGGGGCACCACACAGAGCTACTTGGTCTGTGGAAAACACTGTACAGATACTGAAGAAAAAAAATACTCAAGTAAAACTATCAGTAACAGTATCTAATAAAGGTTAAAATGTAGTGATTTTGAAACTGAATCAACCTTTTTATTCTAGCTATTTTTATTTGTTTACATTTTGTTGTTATATTTTTGCTCAAATTATGAATGTGTTAAAAAAAATAAACCCTCAAACAATTATAAATAATACTTTTACTTTTCACTCCTGTTCAAAAATATAGTGGAGTAGAAAGTACAGGTACTTGCTCCACAATGTAACAAAGTAAAAAGTATCCACTTTAAAATCTACTTAAGTAAAGTAGAGATACCTCAAGATTATGCTTAAGAACAGTACTTTACTACAGTACTTTAATCGTCTTACGATCCACCACTACATTAGACTTTATACAACTTACGTATGAATTATAAGTACACAATATTAATTAAAAAATGACAATAGGATAGAGGAAAAATATACTGCAAAGAGTGTAATTTGAAATCTAGAGAATATAAGAAATAACATGGTCCAAATATAGGAGTGATACTTTGAAACAAATCAGTGAGCGCAATTAACCTGCAGCCTCTAGACTTAAATGGTGTCCACTCTCATCTAATTGCAGCAAAGGTTAAGCTGTGTTATACCCTCTGTCTCTGGCTCTATTCTGCTTATTACAAAACAAATTAACAAAAAAAGTTCAAGACAGAGAAATACTGGGACATCTATGTCACTGCTAACAACATTACAGAGACAGTTCCAGAAAAACACTATCCTCCCCAAATGTTAGCTTTTTTGTTTCATAGATTTCTTTTTGGAAATACACTCGAAATGTCCAACTTGAAACTTGCAAGTTAAGAGATTTCATCATAAGCCTCTTCAGTGGGTCATATCTTGCAAAGTGTTTTTTATGTACTTGTATTATATTTATCTGCCCTCCCTCACCATCACTGTGAACCAAGCAAAAAGTCATGGAGTTTATTTTGGTGGCGATATAGAGGGCCAAGCAGTTGGATCATTGAAAAGAAATGACTTCATTCAAGTTTGGGTTTTAAGATAATTAGTTTTTCTCCTTTTGTTACTTATCAGCAAGACATAATAGACTCCCTTTCTAATTAGTTTGAGCCACTCTGCATCAGTGACCAATAATCTTGAGGTGAACAGACCATGGCAATAAATAGAATATAAATGTATAGATATAAATAGCCTACATTATACGATTAGAAATAAAAACTTTGAATACAAAATTATTATTATTATTAAGTCGTGTTTTGTGTGTTTTTTTCTCTGTTGCATAATCTGACACTTGTGGATCATTGTTATATTTTGGACATTTTAAGTAACAATATTGATCTAAACATATTCATAAAAGAAAAAAAACATAATGAAGTAAACATTTAAAAAGAATCATTATGAATTTTTTTTCATGTGTGGCAAAATGGCTTTGTGACACTGCTGAATCTTATGTGTATCACAGATTAAGGAAACGCTGAAGAACAAAGTGAGTACAGAGCAGTGGGCGTGTTAGCCAGGCTGGTGCCACCTAGTGCCTCCGCTCAATTTAATTTCTCTCCAGCGAGTCAGGAATCAGAATACACTAGACGGTTTGCAAGAACACCGGAAGTTGTAGACTGAGCTGAACCGACCTGAGTTGCTATAGCAGACTGCCATGCCATGCGCAAGTCTCCTTTGGACTTCCTATGTCAAATTCAAACTTCACATTTTTTATTGCACCTTTAATTGCACCTTTTGTTGTTGTGCCAGCAATTACTTGGACACCACTGAGCATTATGGGGCATTACATACATCATGACCAAATAGCAGCGATTGGTTAAATAAAAAAAGTACCCACCTATTGTCTAGCGAACAAATTCTAATGCTGCGAGGTCAGACAGTTTCCACGAAGTAAAATGAGTTGATAAATTGATGAATCAGGTAAGTATGGTGGTGGTGAAAACTTGGGTAAATCAGACCAGTGACATCTCCAGTGAATCACTCTAAATAAAACTTAAAGTGGGTAAATTATATGGGAAAGCTCCGGAAAGTTAATTTTGCATGGTAGGTCTTTAAAGAACACGAAATGTGCTTGAGTCTGCTATACAATACAACATGCGACATCTGTGGATCATTACGCTACAATTTGAACATTTTAAATCATCTAAAACGTGTTAGAGCAGATGCTGCATTAAATGTCATCACAATAAGGACTCTGCAATTCCAATGGAGAACTGCAGACCACGGTAGGGAGCCATGGATCTTGTTTTCTCATCTGTTCCAAATGACTACGTGACACTGTATCCTATGTGTATCACTGATGAAGAAAATAAAACTGGAGAATGAAGTAGCTGATGACGGTGCACAAAATCACTCCAAATACAACTTCAAGTGATTGAGAAGGGTATGGTTAAAAGATATGAAAAGTCAATTTTGCGTGATAGGTCTGCTTTAAGCTTAAAAACATCAGTCAGTATAGGGCAGCGGTCACCAAACTTTTTTCTCTGAGGGCCACATTATCTATCGCTCCTGACCGTGATGGGGTCGGGGTCGGGTCAACCATATAACATAATTGTATGACCCTGATGACGCAGATTATATTCTTTGAAAACCGCCACACTTTCTTTAAAGATCAATCTGCTCGGTGCTTACATTGAACAAAATAAGAATCGGTTGTCCACTGTTCTTTGAAAACTCTGTACTCTCTGTCAACTTTTTGTACTTAACATTTTGCTGTCCTTAACTGCACTACAGTACTTTGCACGTGCGTTCACTGTCACTCTTTGACTTCAAGCTTGTCAAGTGATGAAAATTCAGCGGCAAATGTAAATACATCATATAATTATTTAAATATAAATATGAATACTTCATATAAATATATATTTTTTAATTGAAAAAATACACACAATACAAGATGCAGATGTGTTATTATTTGCCAAAAACTAATTTAAAAAATAGGCCATGACAACTTTTGAAGATTGCCTCATAGGGCCATTTCAAGTGGTGGAGGGCAGAGGGGCTGGGGGGCCAGTCAAAGGGGCATGGAGTGCTGGAGTTGGTCCGCGGGCCTTAGTTTGATGACTCCTGGTATAGGGTTTAGTCGGTTTGCCAAAGCATTACAACATGACCAAATCATTTTAGATTAGTTGTACGAAAACAGCAATAAAAACTCCAGGAGACATTGGCACATGTCACGTTTAATACACATATCCAGACCATTAAGACTCAGTGTTCCAGACTTTACTATTTGTTTTGGCTTACTTCTTACCTCTTCAGTTTTTGCCTCATTCTTTTTAGTATATTTTCAAGTGGACTCACAGCATTTGTCATGAAATCATTTAAATACATCATTGTGTTTTTCTTTCATTTAGGAGCTTAGTGATGGATTTGCAAAAGTTACTAAGTCACTCATTCTTTCTCATCCCTCTCTCCACACACGCACACATGCACGCGCACACGCGCACACACGCACACACGCACACACGCACGTACTCTGCTTCCATCCTCTGACATGTGGCCTCACCATCTGTCTCCAGCTCCTATGCAAATAAAAGCAATATCACCCCTAATAAGGCAGCCCGCGTTGCACTCCAAAGCTCTTCTTCTACTTTGAACTTGCAATAAGAGCTCCTGTGTGGAAATGTCCCTACTAGATGATTAGTTGGTGACAGGAAGTGACACAGTCGGTTATATTAGGCTCTATCAGTGTCCTAATGAAATATGTTACACGGTCTTCGGCCTAATCGAAGTCAATTAGCTTCCCTGTGTGTGTTAGCAGCTACATAGGCACAAACTGAAGTCCCTGAGTGTTTGGACTGGGTTCCTCCAGGCTAGTGCTAATAAAACAGCGCGCAGTATAGCATTAATCACACTGTTTGGGAATGGCACTGTGCTGAACAATTTGCCTGGTATTTTCAGAATGATATGTCTCTGTATTTTTTTTAAAGATATGGTCACCACGGCTGGCGTCACGCCTCAGATTAGACACATGTGAAACAAAGACGCTCATTGGTCACCCGTCATTTAGAACCAGACTGTATATATAAATATACATAGCTAACCTGCTAGTCGCCACATTCCAAATAGGAAGTGAGGAGTGTGGAGGCGCTTCCGGCTCCATCAAAGTTTCAAACACTATGGGTGACGTCCCTTAGTCCACTTCTTTATACAGTCTCTAACCCCAGAGTTTTGTGTTTTGCACCTTCAGCAATTATTTCCAGTACCCTGTGTTATTTTTTTCAATTTTTTTTCTCATAATGTATGGACCATGCATGTCCTTGATTGGCTAATCCAACTGTCTCATTCCCAAAAGAACTCAGGGAGATTCACCGGTGATCTGAATCTGAAGTATTGGAGAGGTGTGTTCTGGATCACAGTTAAAAGAACAATATCAAAATACGCTGAAAATGTTCTGACAATTGCACTTATGCCACGGCAATGATGATATATGGACACAATCATTTAGTTGACATTATGCTTTGTAGTTTTATTGGTGTGGAATTGAACCTCACAATGTATTTGGGTTTAAAGGGTAAGTACAATAGAGTGGAGGATCCATCTCCAGTTTGTCTCATAAAAATTTTATTGCTTTGCCTGGAATGTTTGCTTGGAAAGCATCGTAAAAACATGTCTATCTCTTTATTTATTCACATACTAGTCTTTTTATTACCAAAAAAAATAAAAATATCTCCAGTCTGTCTCCATGGACAAAGTATTATGTGATTCTGTGGAACAACATCTCCATAGACTTAACAGTGCCCCTCTAAGTTTCTGTATAGTTAGAAATGAAGCCTAGAACCAGGTGTGGACATTAAAATTTCAATATTTTTATTCATTGTAACTAATAGGTTTCAAAAAGTAGTCATTTGCAGTAGGTTTTGATTTGAAAACCTTTCACATTTCATCAAAGAGGTAATTCTGAAGATTTTATACCGCTATGGAACACTGGATGGGGAGAGTTTTGGAAGTAAGTTTGGACACAAAACTTTGTACGAACTGGAGAAGACTTCAGATTACAAGAATACCTCCAATATAATCTTGCATGCAGACAGAGGAACCTGATTCCCCAACACACGCAGAGTAAAGCACCTCTCAAAGGACAGAGAGCAGAGAACATCTGGCACAGAGCTCTGACCCATATGCTCAGGGAGAGGATCAGCAGATCAGACTATGTCAACAGCCGGAACAACAACACAATATATAGCTGGCTGCTGTTGTCACAGAATTGATACTTTGCAGGTGATGTGATCAACATTCACTGGAGGTGTGATGCTAACTGAAAGCACTACTGTGTAAGAAGCTCTGATACTCAAATTAGACTTAATCTGAGGTTTATTTTAACACAATCTGACCAGAAAGAGCTGATTTGGTTGGAACTACAACAGGTGAAATTATTTTTTACTGTTAAACAAGCCCCCAAAGCTCAAATAATATTACAGTCACAAGCTTGCTAGTACCTTAAAGGTGGAAAAGCAAACATGAGACCAGTTACCATTAACCAAAGTATCCTCATCAGCCATCCCTGCAGCTGTGTTTGTATCATTCACACATGTTTAACACACAAATCCTGCATATTTACGCTGAAAACACTCATGTGGTAATACAGGAAGAGTGCCACTGTGTTTTTAAACTCCATACACCTTCACTACAAATCATACATGAGCAAAAGGTAAAAGGAATTAACTTGAAAACTACTGCTTAATGACATCATAAAGTTGAACAGAGATAAGTTTAATGCCATAATGTGGAATAGGGATGTAACAATATCCAAATCGATTAGGATATTTTCAGAATAAACATCTCGATATTTTGTGGAGGCTAACAAAACTGTGACTATGCTACATTTTTCTCTTAAAATGCCCTGACAAGACTTAATAAAACATACATTATTGAAACAGGGAGGACGTTCAGTACATGAAAAAAGGAACAGAATGTGAGAAGAGAGCAGCGAAGGCGTCCACACAAGCAACAAAACACAAAGCAGAAGAGGAACAACTCAAATCAGCCGTTTCTGAACACTGTAAAAGAGAGAACCACGTTATGGACTGCGACGGAGCAAACATCACTGGGACAGAGGACAACATATACGCAACAAATACGCAAATGTGCCCATGGGACTATAAACTTGGACTAGGGGACTTTTTTACTCCTGAGGAAGTCTGACTACTGATGGCACTGTCATCCTGCCTCCTCCGGTAGGAAGACAGCTCCAAAACCTGTATAAATCAGCTGAGCGGACACATCACAGCAACATCACGTGACCACTCTGAGGAAGAGCGCTAGGGAGCAGTGGAAACTGTCAGGTATGAAAACAAACTCTTGGTCTGAAAAAGAACCTAATAGCATAAAATATCGGAACTTAAAAGTAGGGGTGGGCGATATATCGATATTTTAAATATATCGAGATAGTTTTTAAACTCGATATGAATTCTGACATATCGTATATATCGATATAATGCTTATATTCAATTCTGATTTCCCCGTTTCGCTTGTTTACCTTCTCTCTCGTCGCCCGCGCGCCCCCGCCTCCCTGATTTTGTTCGCTCGTGTCTCCTTCACTCGTCACTATCGCCGTGAACGCCGAAAGTTGGTGCCAGTGAAAAGCTTCAAGCACCACGAACCTTTTCCACCATTTACAGACAAAACCATCAGTAGCACATCCTCATATTCCACCGAGTCGCTTCCTTTAGTCTGAAAGAAGCTAAACGAGCTGAGCTGCATGAGAAGTGCGCTGTTTATGCAAATGAGCCATGCGCTTAAGTTTCGTTTCTGTAAAATGTAAACACACGTGCGCAAAACTGCATTAAACACATTATTATCCCAAACGGGCTGATGTGGCTCTAGAGTTGTTATGCTTAATATATTGTTAAGTTTAGCAATGTAAAGTTTATTTATGCAGAATATTTTAATTAATAATCTGCTGCAGTGTCACTTGTACAATAGTGTTTGGAATCGTTGGGTTTGATCTGCAGTGAATTGTGGGAAACCTCAGAGCTCCTTACTGCTGGATAATAACATGGATCTATTGAAATAAGGAACATCCTGAACTTCCTCTGCTAAATGAGCTCATGATTATGGTCTGGATAACAGAGTTAATGCAAAGATGAGCTTGTGTTGAGTTGTTTTATTTATGAATGAAAAGAAGGAAATATGTATTATTTCTTTTATTTTACAGTTAAATTATTATTTATGTAATTAGGTTTTTTGTAATCTTAAATGTTCCTGTATGAACTGCCTACCTCTTACACTTCAATAAAAAAAAGGACCTTTGGCAGATTAGTTTTTGCAGTTTTCAGTTTTAGGGGGTTATTTTTTCTTGAACATATATCGAGATATATATCATATATCAAGATATAGCAAAATATATCGAGATATATTTTTTGATCCATATCGCCCAGCCCTACTTAAAAGTGCTTATAACAGTTATTCCTTCATGTAGTCTGCACTGAAATGGAGCAAAGGATCATGGTCTATGTAGTTCTATGTAGTTTTTTTTTTTTTTAGCTATTGCTGCACCGTAACTATTCAGTTAAGCAAAGAGACTCATAATTCGATATATTGTGATGTTCCACAATATTACTGAGAGACTTTTGACAATAAGATATCACGATATTTCTGTTATATATTCTGTTACATTGCTACTGTGGAACATAGGGTCCTCTACCAAAATTACATAGTGCATCTTTAAATAGACTTTAAATAAAATCCAGCTAATTTGGAGAAGGCTCTACTATGGCTTAAGTCCAACCATAATATTGTTACTCACTGTCCACACAAAGACTAAGTGATTCATGACGATCTATGTCTTTATTATTTTCTTTTCAAACTACAATTAAAACCAGACAGGCCTGTGGTTTTTCATGTGGTGACTGTTCTTACCCCAGCCCATAACACTTCAGAAACACTGTTAACCCAGAGCTTCAGTGTGGAGTCTATTGAATATTCATGCCCATACCACATTAAAATTGATTTGTGCTAGTGACAAATTGCACTATTAACAATTCAGATCATTTTGCTGCTAATTTTGAAACACTGAGAAATGGTCCGTTTTTATTGGCTTGGAGGATTGAAAATGGAGTTCACTGTTCAGATCCTAAGCAAGAAGAAATCATTCGTAATTGACAGTTAATGGTAATAGTATGACATACTGAAGTGTGTCGTAAGCTACAAGTTGGAGACAGCTGTGAATAAAAATAAATGAGATCCTGTCACCTCAATGTGTCTGCTGGGATGGGGTTTCACGAGAAGCAGATTCCATAAAACTGAGCTGTGACACTGGTATTGTACTGTTGGATATATATTTATGTCAGGAGCTGTCACATTCGCACATTTATGAGCGATACTATTTATACTATTACAGCTATATTACCTTAGCCTGATTCATCAGCCAGTTTCACATTGTAGAGACTTCGCAGCATTAGAATTCATTCCCTCGACGGTAGGTGGGTACTTTTTTCATTTAACCAATGGCTGCTATTTGGTCGTGACGTATGTGATGCGCCACTAATGGGGCTAACTGGTATATTAAACCTTTTCCAAATCCCATAGGAAGAAGGACAATAATGTTTTTCCACTTGATAAAATTCACCAAACATTCTCTTTGTTCTGGCTTTAAATCTTCGATCTCAGGAATCACTGCCAACACAAAATATATGGCTCTTCACTGACTGGTTGGTGCCCAAACTCGCACTTCCGGGGTTCTTGCAAACCGTCTAGTGTATTTTCCTGACCTAGTCACTGGAGAGAAATAAAATTGAGCAGAGGCACTAGGTGGCACCAGCCTGGCTAATGTTACTTAGTTTGCTTAGTACAATAAGCTTTTGAGTTCTTGTGCAGTAAAGCTGACTACAACAACACTTAAAGGTTGTATGGAGGATTTTTTTTGTTTCAAATTGTCAATGATAGCATTATAGAGGTGCAGTAGCCTTGTAATTATGATGACCAAAAAAAAGAGAATAAAAATTCATCAACTCTGGACGTGGTGGGGCCAGCTAAACATTTGCCAATAGATAACAACACTGCCTTGTTATCTGTTAACTGACAGGCTGTCAATCAAACTCCCTACGTTTCTAGCATAACTGACTTGCCTGCGCGCCGCCGGTACGTGGTTTGCGTACGCCTGTCACGCAGTCCACACACGCAAGACGCACAGACGCTGTTTACTCCACCAACACAACAGTTCTTAGCGGCTTTTTTTGACCTATATCTTCCTCGCAGTCAGCACAAAGTTTGTTGCAATGGCGACAAGAATCCAGGAGCAGTTAGCCGCAAAAAAAAGTCCGTTTTTGAGGTCGCTGAAAGAAGAAGACAAGGGGAAAAGCAGCGAAGCCAAACTAAGGTGATTCTTGAAGATTCATTCCAGCGATGGCGCAACTGAAGCAGACGCAGGGTCTAAAGACTGACGCATTGGTCGCCAAATTACTCCTGGACAGGTCACTTCTGCTTATTATGAAAACGTACTTTATTTCCAAGAGCTAGACAAATGTTTTTCAGGACACAAAAGCGATATCCTATGTCTGAAAACGTAATTTTCAAGGCAAAGAAAGAGTCCGCATGCTGCTGCGTGTTGTAGCTAGTTCATTCGCACGGAATCTCCGCGTAACCTTCTCTGCACCCCTTTCCTGCTTCTGTCCCCGCTGCCCGATCCGCTCTTTCCCCTGCTCCTCACTTCTCCGGGCACGGAATCTCCGCGCACCGCTCCCCTCTCCTCTCTCCTCTCCTCTCCTCTCTCCTCTCCTCTCTCCTCTCCTTGCTCCCTGCTCCGCTCTTCTTCCTGCTCCTCACTTCTCGTCCGCGAATGAAATGTCCGCACACCCGCTCCCCCCGCTCCTCACTTCTCCGTCTTGCCTAACCAACACTGTAGTTAGTTGTTTACAAGTCATGTGCAGCGCACCGGCTGTAAACAAACCTGTTTCTGGCGTAAGGAGGAGGCGGGAGGAGGCGTTTCTACGTAGGGAGCTGTAGGGGAGGGGGGGTGGTTTCACGCATGCGCAACATTTGAAAAAGGACAAACAGTCGCTGGATTTCTCGTTCCTTGGAAAATCCTCTATACAACCTTTAATGGAACTGCATGTAAGTTTTTATTTAAATTTCATAAACTTGATGTATGTGTCCCCAGATACAAAGCAAAGATGAAATCAAACCAAGAATAGTTTTTACTGATAACAATTCTAATGCTGATTTATTCTTAATTACAAAAATATCTGCATGATGTCTCATTTATTTTCTGTTATAATTAGTTTTTTGATTCTCAACACACAAGTCTGTCATTTGGGTTGCCAGTTCCAATGCTGAAATCCATTTGGTTTTAACAGAAAAATACTCTCTGATCTGAATCTGCGCTACCTAAACCCCAGCATCATTAATCAGTGTTCAGTGAGTGAATTCTGATGGTTCTGAACTGAGCCTGGGCTTTTCATATATTGAGAAAAAGATGTACGTGTCCCCTATATGCAGTTTAGACAATGGCTACCCAGGTTCAGTTGTGATTTTATACATTTTTTAAAACAATAAGAGCTACATTGAGTTCCTTTCAAAACCTTCATCAAAACAGACAGCACAAGCATGTATCTTTCAAAACTCTTTTTCCACTGACCAGGCCATCAGCAGTGGTCTCTGTGTGATTCCAATTGTTTTGTTACGCTGTGGCCTATTCTTCACACTGTAATGGCCTTCATTAACTTAATAATTGATACAGTGGGCACAGGTAATAGCTTGTTTTTCTCCCACACTTTTCACTTTGCACCTCTGGCTCTGCACATGTCCCTGGCACCACATCACCACACTCCCATCATTTTGGACATTCCCGGGCAGAGCTGTCAAATACCAAGCTGTGATAACAAATGAAAACTAAATTAAACATAATACTAGAGAAATGATATGGTGAATATTGCCACTGGTCTGTATGGTTTGTAATTATTTAGAGTAGTATTTTAAGAGTGCTCAGTGACAGATGGAGGACAGCCAGTGGTAGAAGCGCGTTTGTGTGCTTAAGTATGTGTGTGGATGTGTGTGCGTATGAGCTATGTCTGACCATTAACTCAGGCACATTTTCTGCTGTTTACTGACACTGATGGCATAAACCTGGTTTCATAGAGTCCCGCTGCTAAAATAGACAATGATTACTCATTCAGTCAACTGAAAAGAGACATTTTATCACAATTATGAGGACTACTAACATGTGTTCACTAACTCATATAGTTTTAATAGTAAACTTACAAATGGAAAATATACATTGGCATCCAAAAATAATAATAATAATAATAAAATCTGAATAACAGGTTTAAAGGTCCTATATTACTCAGAACTGACTCTTGGGAGTTTTAAGTGATCTAAGAATGTTCTTAACTCACCAAAAACATGGAGTTGTGTTTCGTTTCATTCACATATGTTTGAGTAACTTTTTATTATTAGTCTGTCTACATCTCCAAAGCTCTAAATGCTCTGTTCAACTTTGTGATACCATGAAGGGGTACTTTTCAATTGAATGCTACCTTTTACCTTTTGTTTAGTAGAGATTTTCAATGCCACGTCTGAAATGATCCAAATGATTTGTGAAGGTGTATGAAGTTTAAAAACACAGTGGAGCACTTCTTGTTTTACCGCATGGCATCAAAGGGTGGAAGTTTTCTCTTTTCTGTTTGAGAGAAGAACATAGCCTAAATATGCAGCGTTTGTGTGTCAAACATGTGTGAATGAAACAAAACACAACTCCAGTTTGTGATGAGGATACAACATTTTTAGCCACACTGGTGCCACCTAGTGCCTCTGCTCAATTTTATTTCTCTCCAGCAACTAGCCCAGGAATCAGAATATACTAGACAGTTTGCAAGAACGCTAAAAGTCATAGACCACGCACCGGCTAATCAACGAAGTGCTGTGAAGCCATAACTGGATCCCTCGGTCGAGACGGACGTAGACAAAGCCATACATTCTGTGTTGGCAACGATTCTCAAGATTGAGGATTTAAAGCCGGATTTGGGAAAAGCTTAATATACCAGTTAGCCCTGTTAGCGGCGCATTACATATGTTGCAACCAAATAACAGCGACTGGTTAAATTTTAAAAAAGTAACCGCCTAACATTGAACGAACTAATCCTAATGCTGAGAGGTCAGACAGTGTCAACGAAGTGAAACCGGCTGATGAATCAGGGTACAACATTTTAGCATAGATCAGAAAATGGTAATATAGGACCTTTAAATACTATCTAGGGCAGTAGTGGCTCAGTGATTAAAAGGCCGTCAAACTGGAGGAGTTGGGGTGCTCTTGGGCGAGACAAATCACTCCCAGATTGTCTGTGAGTGAACGGTGTGTGGGATGATTGTACTTATAGTCCTGTCAAAACAATAAGTAACAAAGATATTTAGGATGGCAAGGTTATGTGCAGTGATTAAAGTGAAGAAGCTGAAATTCCCACAGTACTTGACCTAAACGACTAAAGCTGGCAGTGACGTAAACATGTCCCATCTGAGCTCGCCATAGCAACTCATATACTCTCTAATGTACACTGATTTACATACTTATTTGGGAAAGGCTTTACACAGCACAACCTTCTAGTGTTATGACCCCATTGAGACGACATTCAATCACGTAAGCCAAGACACCACAGCACTTACTCAGATTGCATGTTGGATTGTACTTGTAGTAGTAATAAAAGCAGTAGTATAGTAGTATTTGGAAATAGTACACACTTGCTATCAGGGGCTGCTGAAGGATAGATCAGTGATACAATAAGTAGGCTATAGGTTATAGGTTATTACTTGACATTTAAATAATTACGATATAAGGTCAGGGTGATGATGATGGCTTACAGATTAAATAAAGGAGCTTTAGTCTTATCATTCTACAGTGGTATGGTATGGCTGGTTATACAGTGCCCAGTATTGCCTTTGTTAATAAACTGTATAAAGAAGTAGACTAAGAGAGTATGACTTCTCTATTATGACTATTCTGCTACAGTCAAATGAAGCCCAAGTGGGTGTGGTACACACGGGTACGCCGTCTACCCACTTCTCCCAACGTGAGATATAAAAAAAAAATGACAAATATAAAATACCCTACAACTTAAATGTCAAACCGGAGCTATTGGCAATGGTGAAAACAACCTGTACAGGCTCATGATGTCTGCAGTACTGTCCTATAGTGACCTGAGACATGAGGGGACCAGGACTGAACCAGCAGGACTAAACCAGGACTGAACCAGGACTGAACCAGCAGGACTAAACCAGGACTGAACCAGGACTGAGTGTCAGGACATGTAGACTTTTGGGTGACTGCAGGAGAAAGGAATGGTGCCCCATGGGGCTAAACACAGCCATTGCCCATTCGTGCTTTGCAGACACCCTGCTCCACAGCCTCAGGGTTCTCTCTTTCTCAAGTCTAAGATTAGTCCTGGTTTAGTCCTGGTTTAGACCTGGTTCAGTCTTGGTTCAGTCCTGTTTAGGCTTGTTTCAGTCCTGGGCATGTGTCATGTTGATTTTTACTGGGCTGGTGCCTTTATGTTTGTACTGAAAGTTAGTTTTTTGTTTTTTTTTTTGTTTTTGATAAACTAACAATCTCTTGTGATGTCATCGGAAATATATCCCCAATACATGACTGCATATTAGAAATACGAATAAAAATAGTGAAATAAATATATCAGGAACATGAAGATCGGATTAATACAGACGTTTTAAGACCAAAATGATGAGCCTCTCTGCAGAAGTTGCAAAAAGAGGGGTGACAAGTTTTTCAGTGTAGAGTCAGAGTTGATGGAGCCGAAAGCACCCCATGTGCACTTCCTATATGGAATGCAACAGCCAGCAGGTTAGCTATGTACATTTATCTATACAGTCTATTGTTTTGCTTAAGAGTTTTTTTGGTTTTTGTTTTTTTTTTTCTTTGTGCTGGTGCCAAGTCTGGATAAATTAATGGCCAAGCTGTGCTACTAACACAGACTAATGATGCAAGCTAATGGTGCTGTAGAAATGCAATAATTCCATTTTCACATAATCTTTTCTGGAAAGATTGAAAGCTGCAGCTGTATTAAAACCAGACATTCTGCACAGTTTATTACCAATATACTGTGAGTTATATCAGCAGTTGTCGTGCACCACAGTTTCTCATATTCTGCAATAACTTTCTGAGTTTGAATGTCAGATATCGCTTTCAATATTCAGCTTTTCTCTCACCAGATGCCCTCCTTGACAAGCTAATAGGGAGCCTTGTTCCTAGGGGTGTGCAATATCAGGTACAAGTTCAGGTAGGATCACGTAGACTTTTTAATGCTCCCGTAGGGAATAGCTGTGCCAATCTTTGTGATCTTGTTGGTAGGCTTGGTCAGATGGAGGATTTTACATGTGGTGCATGTTTTGGGTTGGTGGAAGATCAAACCCAGAACCTTTTTGCTGTGAAGTGTGAGTGCTAGCCATTCAGGCACCGTGTTGATTATATATGGTATAAATTAAACAGATATAACTATTTATGCTATCTATGCTACCTATAATGTCTTTTTTGAAAGTCCACACTTCACTGTGATTGGTTAAACCCACTCACTCAGAGAATAACAGACACTGACCAATAGAAATGCATGGATGTGTCTATATTTGAGCATTAGTCTGGATTTAACAAAGAAGCCCATATAGACAAGATGATATCAATATGACGTACTCACAAAAAATCTCATTTCCATCCCAGCTCTATTATTCCTTATGAAAAATGTATAGCTCTGAAATTAGCATAATACATAATTTATTATCCATCTTTGGTGAAATATTAGAGATACATGTGGAACCCGGCTTAACGCAGGCTGCACAATGAGATTTCAAAACCACTGGTGTTTATACAATGTACCTTTACTTTATTATAAATGCATTAAGTGACTTTTTCCTTTCCACATGTTGCTTCGTCTCTCACACCAGAGCCCTCTTCCTTCTATAGGGACTAAATGTCAAGGCGACTGGCTAATCCTGCATGGTAAATGTCACATAAGCCCGGCCACTAAACCCACTACAGCCTCTGCACATTCAAATGTCCATCACTGAAGGACTGACTGCCACTTGTGTACAAAAACACACTTGCTTTTGCTGGCATTTAACTGCATGTGTTAAAAAACCTCTCAACAGGTTTCAGCGACAAGAGAAGGTGTGAACGAGAGAGATATGGAAAATACAAAGTTGAAAATGAGATCCAGACTGAATTTTTCTTGCGTTAATGCCTGTTCTGTGTAGGTGCCGTCCAAGCAGTAGTTAAGGGATTAGTTTTCATTGGTTCCTGAAGCTCCGTGATAACCCTCTTTTGTTTTTGTCAGAAAATTAATAAGCTCCAGCTGTCCGCCACAGCCAGATGCCACCACACTGTAGCTGTATTAATTCACTCCTATTGTAAAAAGAAGGCAAGGTAATCATTTAACTGTCTATGAGGGCTATTGAGTCCTACAGCACAGGTCCAATGTTTCAACTTCCAGTATTGCCACAATGACAATCCAACACAAAAATCTCCTCCAGATACAGATGGATTCTGGTTACTAATTGCAAAAACGTAATTTGGAGTTTCGGTCAAAACTTGCATATTAAATTAACCAAATGGCTTAAGTGACATTTTATAATTTCATTCACAATATTTACTTGGTAACAGTGATGCAGCTGTAAGTCATTAGCCAAAGTATTTTTTTTCTGACAGTTTCAATTTTGCAACATTATCAAAATCAATGTAAATTATTATCTGCAAGCCACATGGGACCAATAGTGAAAAAAAAAAAAAAATCAAGTATAAGACAAGCTTTAAATTGTTTTCTGAAACTTATGATAACTATAGGAGGGGTTCTCACACTTTAATTGAATGACACAGACACCTCAGATGTATAGCTATTGATTCCATTATTTTTTTTCCAAGGCTTTCACATTCCCCTTTATATAAATTGGGATTCCTTCAATAACTGATTTTGGTTCGGTCTCAAACCTTCTATAAAAGACAGTTATTGTACCAGCCTAATATGAATTTATCAATAAACCATGAAGTCTCTGACAGATTCTCATTATGATTATCGCTGTCATGGGAAATGTTCTTGATGATACCACTGCACTGTGCCAGGCTCGTCAGACAGCGTGGAGAGGCGTGCATCTTTTAAACAGCGGGCAACCCTGGCAGATCAAACTCAGGGATTAGATCTGACCGGGGAGGCCAGCCGAGCAGAGGGGTCAAGGGACACTGGTTTTAGCCTTTGTTTGGTCGGCTGGCTGCGCTGTCACATGTGTTTGCCTTCTTTTAGCTGCTGCTGCTGTAACAGTCAATACTGAGATCCAGGCTGGAAATCCACAACATATTTGAACAGGTAAATGTGACAGTGCAAGAAAAATCTCAAAGCCCCACGGAGTCCACTTTTGGCTCAGAGGTTTAAATCTGACCTGTGAAATACTGTTGAAATGATGGCCTATTAACTTAGCTTTCATTCACAGAAAATCAATGACGCACTTGTGTGACAGATCTGACACAGCTCCATCTCTTTTATAAATGTATGTGTGCACTGTGGAGACTGCAGATGAGATGGATGGACAGAGTGATGCTTGGTGTAATGATACTGACATGGAGGTCAAAGATAGTCATTTCATTGAGCAGCTGCATCAAAGAACTCACAAGATTTGACACAATTGAAAATCCTGATAGAAATTCAGGGTTGTTCTTGCTTAAAATGCAATATTATAATGCAATCAACCACAACCACCTCAAAAACAAATTTAAGAAAGCATGTTCCAGCTGTCAACGAATTGTAGGTTTTACAGATTCTGACCGATGTGGCCTTTTATTATTTATGTCTCTAGTGGATATAAAGAAAACAACTGACTATAAATAAGCACTGCGTGTATTTATTCATGTATTTAGTATGCTGGCAGATTGGCTTATAGTTAAATTATAATCATTTTCATGTGATGTTGCATCGCTCTTAATTGTGCATTCATATTTTCAGTGATGGGGAGAATACTGTGAAAATGTATTTAGTTACAGAATATTGAATACCTGCATTAAAATAAAACTATAAAATAAACTTTCACATCAAGCTGTGGTTGCGCAACTTTTCTGATGGAGGGTCCGTCGTCTGCTTGTCTCCATGGAGATGTTATTGCTTTGCTTGGAATGTTCCATGTTATGATAATAAACATTTCTATCTAGCATTTATTCATTATGGGTGTTTCTATTGCTCAAAAATACAATAATTCCTTCTGTGGATAAGGGCGACTCTCCACAGATCTGAGTAGTAATATAGCCAAGTGCTGTAACCTGCTTGTCTCCCTCATGACAGATATGTTCCACAGTACAGATTAAACCTTCTAGACAAGGTAATAACATTTCCATGGAGACAAGCAGGTGGCAGACCCTCCACTAGAAATGTTGCTCAGTGCACTTTTAAATAATAGTGTCAGCTTTATATTTGTTTCACTGTTTATTATGTGTTCATCACTGATCAGAGAAGGAAAAATCACACTTACACGGAGCCACAAGAGCAGTATTTTATATTTCTCTCACTAATTTTGTGTAGTTTGAACCTTAAATTGTGTGATCAACTATCACCATGTATTCCTTTGATTTTAGAAAAGTGATTCTGAATACCACCAAATGAAAAACACAATACAGTATCCAAAAATAGTATTCAAAATACATATTCTCAGTACAAGTATTCAGTTATTTCCCAATTACATGCCCCCCGTTATCCTTAATTAACTCCTATTGACTTTGTTTGGTTTTTCAGTCCAGTATTTCTCTATAGGGCTGGAACAGCCACACGTGTTATTTTGCCAAGTATGTCTGAGCAGATGCTACAAATAACGCAGTCAGAATCCTCCTGGACAAGGATGCCCTGCATGATCCTGTCGGTCTGACCCCTCTGTCACTGCCTGTCTCTCTGGGATTCACTGAAAATAGCTCACACATTAACAGCTCTTTACTTTGGGGAAATGTCCACTTACGGCAGATCAGACCTGTTACATTAAGGGATGAAATAGGCAACCTGGGAAATGCAGTTTAGTGGGATTTAACACTGCAAAAGCTCTGAATTACGAACACTTTGAATTTTAGAGAATAAATAAATAAACAACGTTAATTTTCAGTATGGCAAAATTTAAATCAATATGTTGGTTGGTGCGTGCGGTCTTACCCCGGTGCTTGACGTACTGCGCTCGTAGCACGGACGCGTTGCTGCAGTTCATGTTGGATGTTTCCAAGTTCCAAGAGGTCGCATTGTGCTGCGCATCAGGCTGTGCTCCGACGCACTCGGGCGCAGAAAAAGTCACATTACGAGCTAAAACGTCGTCCATGTTTTATCAATAAAACAGTTTCTTGAGTTAGTTTCGCTTGTGCGTAAGGCTTATGCGTAAAGCTGAGAAACAATCATCGTGCATCTCAACTTTCAAAGCGGGACTAAATGTTGTTGGGCTCAGTGCCCAGTGCGTTCCGCGGGTGGAGAGGTTGGGTTTGTATGATGGCGCACGGTGGAGCGGGTGTGCCACTTGATGAGAGCGACTGAGCGTTGGCAGAAGCGCTCCAAAGTCATATAACGCGGCGCGTGGGCTGCGTTTGAGTGGAAGAGAAAAGAGGGAGGGGAGGACAGAGAAACAGTCTCATTGGTTGGATCTTTTGGACGCTAACGGTGAATGAAAACGCTCATTCTGAAAATATGCTCGTAACCTGTTAATGGCGCCACGAACTGAGAATATTTGTGTCGAAAGTCAGCTAAAGTGTTTCAGTGTGTGGTGAATTGTAGCTGTCAAACGTGTCTTATCTCATCAGTCTCAGTTTTACTCAAAAGGTGCACTTACACATTTAAATTAAGACCGTAAATCCCCAGGGAACTTAATTAATAGCCTATTCATGAATATTAATATCATAATTATTATTCAGAAAGGATACACTTCACTCAACTGTGAAAAGATTACCCATCACTCAAAATAATATTTCTCTAAGATATTATCACGCTGTCCTCAGTGTCGTGAGTTATGATGACTACAATCTAGTCTAGATTTTTGAGTGTGTGCAGAATCTTAGAGTTTAATCGTACGATAATTTCTTAACTTCTTGTCGCCTTATGCCCTATCCCAATAGGGACGAAGAGGATTAATTAGGCTAAGTGATTTCTTAACAAACCTCTTGCGCTGTATAATTGTATGACCATTTAAAACCTTTGTAAATGTGTGTAACTGAACTTTTAGGTCAAATCCTTGACATTTAAGCTCTAAATGAAGATCGCGCGGAGACCCTGGCTTAGACTAAATGACTTAATGGCACTTGACTCGTGCCGGCACAGTCAAGTGCGTGCCCTGTGGTGATTATACAGCCACACAGCTGCCCCCACGTGGCGCATTAGTGCATTGTGTACAGATAGAACACATTCATCAAGATAAGAGGGCGCGTGGCTTCTGCTAATTTGGGTACACATCTTCTGTTTGACTCTTCCTGGAAGCTCTTGGTATTAGATTTATAGCCACTTCCATTTCTCTGTACTGTCCAAACCATCCCAATATGACCTTTCTGGATCCTAGCTAGGATGTACCTGTCATTCACATAATACTACTAGGTACTACCAATCAAAAAAAAAAAAAAAAAAAAAAGAAAAGAAAAGAGAAAGAAAAAGGAAAAGAAAAGAAAAATGGTTGTACTTAAGTCTCACCAGTCCTGCCACATTTTGATCACCTCCATATTACATGGCTGTTACCAAACAAGACAACAAGACTGACACATTTAATATACCTGGATGGACAAGCTTGTCATTTGTGCTCTGTGGGTCAGCTGACAGCTCCTCATGTTCCACGGGTGAATTTGACAAACATATATCAGCTGAAATGTCCACTGGACCATGGGGAAAATGAGGTGCGGGGTCCGTCATTGCCTTGGCAGCCCTCCTTCAGTATTTCTCTTGGGTCTAATTGGGTGTTTCGGGGCAGGTCATGTGCAGTAGCTCTTACCCCAGATAAACAAGCTGTCTGAGGATGCTAATCACGTTAAATGGAGAGCGACCAGTGCTCCCTGTTGAGTGCAGTAATCACAAACTGGCGTGACGTGTTGATTGCAGTGGCACGGTGCTGATGAAGACAACCTACAGAAAAAATCATTTTGGAGTTTGTAATTTAAAGCCAAAGACTGGACAAAGAATCGAAAAGAGGCAAAAAGTCTGAACATTTTGTTCTTCTGGTTAGCATTATGGCATTTTAGTGTTAAATTATGAGGGTAACGGATATAATGTCTCATCTTTTTCCAGGAACCTCTATGCAAATCAAACTAGGCTTCCAATTTACTAATGTAACAGCTGCACCACAAATTACCTGCAACTGCTACAGAAGACACCTGTAGGAGATTAGCATGCAAGAAGGAAAGACTGTCAGTTTCTCAGTGTGCTCAGACTTTACTTTACTTTTGTTTTTAACAGCAATGAATAAAACTTTATAATTACAATGTAATTAGCCTTAAGGCACGAACAAAGACTTCATAATTAATCAGTAAGTTATTACAAATGATATACGAATGAGTTTTGAAATAACTTAATTCACACCCAAAATCTAATTTCTGTTTTGTTTCATTCATACATGTTTGAGTAATCCTGTATTATTCGTCTGTCTATATCTACAAAGCTTAAAATGCACCTTATAATGTCATTTAGTGGTAGTTTTGGAGTTAACAACTGCCCTTACCTTTTGTTCAACAGAAAAAAGGCAATTCCAGGGTTGAAATCATCCAAATAACATCATCACAGTTTGGAAAATAGTGTAATATGGGTGATTTAAGTATTTGTAATTTAAGTGCAGTTATTATAAAAAATTTGAAGTTTTTGTTCCAAAAGCAAGTTCTCATCCAACCAATTTATTTTGCTTATCTGGGGCCTCTGGCATTGCAGACTGATTTATATTTGAGAGATCATTAGCACAGATATTTTGCAGTTACGCTTTCTGTAGATGATGTGTCTTGCTAGAAGGCAAGTACACATAACTACAACCTCCCTGCTCAGAAATGCACTTTAACATATGCATAAACAGCTCCTTAATCAATAGAAAACTAGACTGCACTGAGATGAATGTGGAAGTCAAGCAGGAGAAGATTTTGGCGACAGGAACTATTGACGAGTTGTGTAGATGGGCAAATATTAAATACTGAGAGAAAGCAGAAGACACCTTGTCAATATTTTCGCTATTAGCTATCAGTATGCATTACGCACATGACTGTAATGTGCTGTAAATAACAACAGCGTGCCAAAAAGATGGAGAATTATAATGATGGTTCAGTCAATGCACATTTGAGAACAGCAACTCTAGAGTTTATAAGTGTATCAGGGAAATGTGCAAGGGATCAATACAACAGCCTTTATTATGCACAAACAACATGCAGTTATTTCAAAAGTGTGGAGATTCATCTGGTAGTCTCCATGGAAATGCTGTTGCAGAAATGTCCCATAGCATGGCATTAAACATCTATCTTCATGGAGTCAAGCAGGTGAAGCTACTAGACCAATTTACAGGTCAGATCTGTGGATACGTGACTCTGCTCTCACTCAGATCTGCATGTTTTTCAAGACAATAAAATCCCATGCAACTGGATAAATGCAAGTAATATACTTTTAATGCAATACTATGGAACATTTTAGGCAAAGCAATAACTTCTCCATGGGTAGAGGATTGAAAACATCCAATAAGTGTCCAGTTTCACACTTTCATTCATTTATCATATACACATTACATATCTGCGAATACAGCATCATGTTTTAATCTTAAACAAAGATAAAAACAAATTAGTAGATCATTATCACAGTATTATGGGTTCCACCCGTTGATTTGTTTTGCTTGGTTTGACCCTTGTCCCCTCTTGATGGCTGTTGTATCATAAAATAGTTAATGGCCTTTTATACTGACTAGACATAAAAATAAGTCTACTGTAAATGCTGCTATACTGTGCACTGAAAATACATGTTGAAGATATTTCTATTATGTCATGTTTGGTTTATTTGATTTAAAACAACAGTTTTCTTGTCTGCAGAGTGAGCAATTTTGATGATTAC
This sequence comes from Boleophthalmus pectinirostris, assembly GCF_026225935.1. NCBI lineage: Eukaryota > Metazoa > Chordata > Actinopteri > Gobiiformes > Gobiidae > Boleophthalmus > Boleophthalmus pectinirostris. The sequence continues at coordinate 18,193,637 of NW_026570970.1, read as the reverse complement.
TAATCCAACACCTTTATCTTATCAATTATCTTTATTATATCAAAAGTAACGGAACTGTAAAACGTTATGGTACATAGTTACAAGATGAATGACAGTGTTGTAGTTCATCTAATTAGTGTTCTCAGTATTTTTCAGAATATATGTTTGGAAATTACTCTTGGTACCAACTTGACCTGAAATCACTGCTTTTGCAAAGGATCATAAGAATTATACACAATATAGTTAAATAACTCAGCGTTTAAACTCACCTTTGGCTTGTCAAAGTCCTTTTTGCTGAGGGAGCATGGGAGGTGGCCTGGGAGGAGTGCATGCTGGAGACAACACTGATAACAGTCCAACAGTGGCAAGTGGACTCCTCCTTTCCAACGGGACACTGAGCAAGAAGGAGCTGGTGAGTCCATACAAATGCATTTTTATTTTCACTTATTACCTGCAAAAACAAAAAATATATACTTGGTTTGTTATATGTTTATGAGAAGAGTATTTTAATCAAGTGGTCTATTATGGTTTGATCTAGCTTAGAAATAACAGGTGTAATGACAGCAGCGAGCATCATGGACCATAAAGAATTTTAAAGAAATCTGAACAAATAGACATGTTTCCATACCAATAATTATGCATAAGTCACAAACCTAACAATGATTTTTAGACACAACTCATGTGACAATAGCTGCATTGTTATGTTCCTCCTCAGTCACACACCTTGTATAGTGCACCTTTTGAATATTTTAACGCTTAGAAAGAACTATGATTTCAGGAATAATCCACATTAGTATTGCTACATTGTCATAGCTCTGTAATTTACCAGTATTGGGTATAAATGGAAATGCCCATCAATTTGTAGTGGCTCTAGAGCTTCACAAAATCTATATATTAGACATGTTAATTGTCTCAATTATAGATGAATTTGGTCCATAAACTAGTATATGGAGACATTCCCTTCTCTCAAAGTCCAGGCTACCGTTTAAATGGTCATCCTCTTCAGGTGTGACTGTCATTAACCATTAACAGCTCAAGAGCACTGATGGAAGATTAACTTGCATTTTAGCTATCAACAATGTGACACTTCTATAAAGAACAGGATAACATGTCACCATAGAAAAGTGTTTTTGTTTTTCTGAAATCAGAATTGTAGCCTGAATTAATCTGTAACTTTTATCTCTTCAAGGACATGGCTCGGTACATGCCAAGGGTGATATCTCTGAATAAAAGGTCAGAGCAAACTTTTGGCTTCTACTTGAGAGTGGAGCATGGGGAGGAGGGACACCTGGTACGATGCTTGGAAATGGGAGGAAATGCAGAACTGGCTGGCATGAAAGATGGAGACAGGATCTTACGTGTCAATGGAACATTTGTGGATGGACTTCCCCACTCTGAGGTAAGGCTGTAAATCAATGTAGTGGTAAAATGGATCTAACACTACTTAATGGTACACTGTGTAACTTCACTATGTAACTTTTTTGTTTGGAAGTCCTTCACCTGCTTGGTTCCCTGGATATGTCATTGCTCTGCCAGACATCAAACAGCTCAGCCGTGATTTTATTCAATTACAAATGGTTTTATAGCTTAAAAAAAAAAAAAGTTGAAAAATAGCATCTTTGTTGTGAGTAGCAGGGCAGTTAGTCTGTTGTCCTGAGCCCCAAGGTTTTAGGGCCCAGAATTGAACCCTCTTCCTATTAATTTACATAAGAGGGTAGCCCATATGAGGCTTCTTGCCCCAAGTTCCCAAATTTCTGTTGACAAGCCTGGTGAGCGGGGTTGCCTCTCCACAGATCTGACCTATAATTTGTTCTGTTTTGGTGGTAAATAGAAAGGTTTAATAACAGACTGTGAAACATTCCAAACAAAGCAATAACATCTCCAGTGAGAAAAGCATTTGATGGACCCTCCACCAGACACGTTACACAATGTACCTTTAATTTCTGCGGCAGGTGGTGGAACTGGTCAGAAGTAGTGGCTCCTCCGTCCTCTTCCATGTTTTGGATGAGGCGTCATACAAACAAGCAAAAGCACAGGGAGTGAATTTGGCAGACCCTCACAGCTCACCAGTCACTAATGGTGTGTCCAAACATGTTCCCAAGCCCAAACTCTGCTACCTTGTTAAGAACAACAGTGGCTATGGCTTCTCCCTTCGCTCAGTTAAAGGTAAGGTTTTTATCACTCTTTCTGAAATAAAACTGTCTTGACTTTAAAATGATCTCTTTGTTCTTTCAGTTAAAAATATAAAGACAGTATTTGCTGGATTCTATAGGTCAGTAATGTTCAATACAGATGGTACAGCTAAAATGGAAGTTGATCAGTCTTGTCATATAGATATGATCAGGTTCTTGGTACTGAACATTTTTGGTACTGAACAAGACTTTTGAGAAAACTTGCATACAAATTTGGTTCTCATGACACTAACTAACCTTTAAAGAACATTATATAGTGTAGCCAAACTTTTTCTGAAACAATGCTTTTGTTCTTTCAATGCTATTACCAACAACACAAGGACTTCTCACCATGCATTTGCCCTGTGTGTCCCTGTAGGCCAGCAGGGTTTGTTCATGACAGAGGTGGTCCCGGGAGGAGTCGCGGATCAGGCCGGGGTCAGAGTCAATGACCGCCTGCTGGAGATTAATGGAGATGACATGGACGGCAGCACACACGAGCAGGCAGTGGAGAAGATCAAGTCTGCAGGGGGCGCGCTCATGTTTCTTTTGGCAGATGAGGAGACATACAGGCACTACCAAAGCAAACACAAAAAAATGGGGGCCTGGTTAGCAACAACGAAGTACCTGCCACACAAGCCCAGAATCGCAGAGATGACCAAAGGAAGTGATGGCTATGGTTTCCTGTTAAAAGAGGAGCCTAAACTCTCAGGTACTATCACAAACCTATTGAAGTTTTGAATAAAGTTTTTGCCATAATGGGCGTTCAGAGCTCTTTACATCAAAGAATGTTTTGGTGTGTGGTGTGTTTGAATATCAAAGTGTGGGTGTTTGCATATGTGTATGTGTATGTGTGTATACTAAAATATATACTTATCAAGAGGTCTCCTTTCCTACACTCATAGCAAATGATTTTTTTTTTTTATTTTTTTTTTTCTGAAAATTGATTTTTTTTGTCATTTTGTATTCTATTGGTTGAGAAGGGTTAGGCAAAATAAGTGTTAAACTTCAACCTAAACCCTAAACCCACCAAGTGTTATGTGTTAGTTTTGAGTTATTCATAAATTATTGTAACATGATTAATGATTATACCAGTTGATCGAAGAAAGTAAACTAAGTAACTAAACAATCAGTCATGTATTTATATAGACAAATACACATACAGCACTATATATAGAACCAAATTGAACTACCAACTGTAACCAAAGCTGACCGGGGGTAAACAGGCAGAAGTAAGGTGGCCATTCTGCACCATTTACCCCTCTGACCACCAATGATCACATTCAAACAGAGACAGGGTAGGTGAAATGTCTTGCTCATGGACACAGCGACAACACACCCAGGTTTTTTTTCAAGCCGAGCTACAAAGATATGTTCTAGTACTTAATAATGCCAACTGAATTATCCAAGAACTCTCAAGTGATATCTTCTCAAATCTGAATGAATGACTTGTACTTCTTGTGCTTGTAGGGCACTTCATCAGAGACATAGACAGACGCAGCCCAGCCGACAGAGTGGGTCTGATGGACATGGACAGACTGGTGGCCGTGGATGGGAAAGATGTGTCTGAATTTTCCCACGAGCAGGTGGTAGAATGCATCCGTATGAGCGGCAGCCAATGCTCCCTCCTAGTGGTGGACAAAGAAACAGACCAAATGTATCAGAAGGTAAGACAGAAGTCCAGAATACACATTACATCAACCCAAAACATATTGTTTCAATCTATATCCTGCATTAAAAAAGAGGCATTGTCATAGTCACCGGTATGGTCTTTGATAATTGCAAATGTAAACTTTGGTAACCTGATGACAACCTTTTATAGTATGACTGCAAAAGGCACCAAAATAATGATGAAGCATGTGCAGAATTTAAATTGCAAGATTAAATAGGGTAATTGTATTTTGAATAATGTGCATAAAGTTTGGTGGAATAACCCTTATATGAAAGATCAGTTTTTCTAATAATCCTTTAGCAGTTGCAAAAGAATTTAAGAAAGTGGTTGTCATTCTCCAAGATAAACTGAGTTCCCCCCTGTGCTGTGTAAATGTTATATAAAACAAATACTCTTAGGGTTAAGAATTAGACTTTGACCTATTAAACATATCTTCTATTGAAATAGGGAAAGGTCTCCCCTATGCTTTTCTGGGAGGAGACGAAGAGTCTATCCTCACCTCCGAGCTACAACGAAGCTGTAACAGCCCCAGCGATCCAGCGTCCACCTTCACCAGTTCAGGACAGAGACGAGGTACTCAAACCCAAACTGTGCAAAATGGAAAAGACCTCCGCCGGATATGGCTTCCACCTAAACGGCCTCCAGGGAGTGTGTGGACAGTACATCAAAGAGGTTAGTCACCACAATACCATATGCCACAGTAACTATATTTAATAATAATAATAATAAAGAATGCATCAGTTTTATATAGCGCTTTTCTGGACAGTCAAAGACGCTTTACAGAGCATTATTCACACACAATGTAAATCTGATCATTATTTGATTACTGGAGTTATCTGATTATTGAAAGGTCATTTGATGTCAGTACAAAAATGAAAGAGAAAATGTTACTATAATTAAAATTTGTATGCATTCATTAGCATGTCCTATGTCACTAGAAGTTTTCTTTTGTGCATACACAATACAAATTAGATCTAGTTATTGGGCTATCTCATTTTTCTAATTAACTAAATTTAACTGGACATGCAAATATATTTATTACCTGAGCTATTTCAAACTGTAATGTATCTGATCCCAGGTTGTGAAAGGGGGGGCAGCAGACAGGGCCGGGCTGGAGGATGACGACATGGTGGTGGAGGTTAATGGGGTGAACGTGGAGAAAAGCATCCATGAAGAGGTCGTAGGTCTAATTCGGAGCAGTGGTAATACTCTGGAGATGCTGGTGGCCAGTAGAAACATCTATGAGAGGCTCACTGCTAAAGGAGTGCCCATCACACGAGCGCTGCTGGGGGAGACCTCCTACGCTCAAGTCCACACTCCTGAAACCAGAGAAATGAGACAAGAAACTCCACCGCCATCTCAGCCTGAAGAACCAGAGCAACCAGCAAGATCAAGGGTGAGTTTTTCATGCAAATGTAAAAAATTATAAAATGTAAAAAAATATATATGAACTATTCTGTACTCTTTTGTCTTTGGTTTCAGAGCTCATCTGAGTCATCTTGTGCATCTGATGCCAGTGTAGATCTGAGATTTTAAGAAGTTGGTCTCCTGTTAATACTCAACATTTAACTTAATATTATCACAGTCACCAGAGCCATTAGCTGAAATTAAACTAAATAAACAAATACACCTGTGTTGATGAATATCATGTTTGTATTTGATTTAGTCTATTTATCTTCTGCGAAATAAATAAAAAAGTTTGAAGACTCAAGTTGTGGGAATAACACAAAGTAGTGATGTAAGAACAGGGGCTGACCCTGGTAATAAATTGTAACAGTACATTACATAGTGTAGCTAAGCTGGTTCTGATAAAAAGAAGTTAAAATTCAACATTTATTGCAGATTCCTAAATGGCATGTATTAGGAATAAGGAACTAAATAATAAAACACACAAGGAACTTTTTGTCAGTAGAATTTAATTGTCAACAATCGTCAAGTATTTGCAAGAGAATTTTAAGGTGTCCCGTCCCCAAAAAGTCCAGTGTAATCTTCCATCTCTCAGCTGGAAAAGGGGCTATGTTCAAGCTCCAGAGTTCTGATTTTGATCATGTGATCAGTTCCGGCTCATAGAGCCATGTGTTTCTCTGGTGCCTGTTTATGGGCCAGATACAGGAAGAGGATGCTGGACAGAGCACTGACAAGGAAGATGACATCAAACCAGCGATGGTAAAAGTTGAACTGCAGCTCTCCTAGCACCTCTGTCACAATGGAACGGTATTCCAGTGGCATACTCATACGCATTAGAAGAACAGAAGAAACAAAGTACATCCCCTGAAAGAAAAGAACAAATGTTGAACTTTTTGGTTTGGAGTTTGTTCTCACTAAAATGTACAGATAACTCACCATTATCTGAGCCAAAACAAGCACTATTACATTAGAAGACTTGCTGCTGGATATAGCATAGAAGAACTACAAAGACAAAATAATAATATATAATGCAGTAAACAAAATGTTCTGGACACACATTCAGGTACATTATCATAATAATGAAAAAAAGCGCTTTTACCTTTGTAAGAGTGATGAGTAAGCCTCGAATAGATGTTACAATTATGATGCCAACCAAGATAAAAGAAATGTGTTGAGACCAAAATTTTACCTAAAAGCATAAACAAAGAAACATTTATTAAAGAAATTTTCCATTTGTCATATTGTCTTCGTCATTTGCAGTATTTGAGTTTGAGAGTGCACATACATCGAACTGGATTCCCAGATAGTTCACTGTGATTTCAATGCCTCTGGTTACTGGATCTGTCTTTCCGACTCGGTCAAATACAATGTTTATTGTTGCCTGCCAAATAGTGAATATTAAGAACAGTCTCTCAGAGTGGAATTGAATGCTATTAAGTTACATTTGGAAAAGCAACAGTGATCATACCATAAAGATTTTCCAAACGCAATAAATGGAGAAGAAGTACCCAAGAAAGTTGAAATATTTCCCCTGGAATGTTTTGGAGTACTCAATTCTTTCCTTTAAGGAAAGAGAAAAAGAATAATTAAGCATGATCAATTAAACAGTGAAATCACAATGTCTTTTACTTCTTACTTCTTAATTACTACTCATAACCCACCAGTTAAGAACAACACTTTCATATATGGTTTGTAACGGATTACATGTACCGCCGTTACGTAATCAGAGTACAAATTATGAGTAACTGTATTCCGTTACAGTTACTGCTTCAATGAGTGGTAATTGGATTACAGTTACTTTGCTGAAATAAGTGGATTACAAGGCGGTATTTTCCTGTTTTCACATTTTGTGCTACATCCCATTTATTTATTTTTTTATTTCGGTAATTCCACTTATTGCCGGAAACCCAAACAGAACGCGCACAATAAGAGCGATGTAAACGTCATCAAACGCCGATGTGAGATATATATATAAACAAACAAAAACAAATATAAAATCGCCTACAACTTAAATGTGAAACAGGAGCTACTGGCACTGGTGAAAACAACCTGCATAGACTCATAATATCTGCACTACTGTCCTATACACAAACACACAAACACCTTCATCATCGTCATCAACCTGAGAACCCGCGGACCACGTCTCCTTCCGTAGTTACAGCGCGGACACCGCCGTCTCGTGCGCCGCGTGTGGACCGTGTTTTCTCGCATAAACCGCGCTTCCTCCTGTGCGCCTCTAAACCAGAACTAACACCAGGACTAAAACCAGGACTAACCCAGGACTAAACCAGGACTAAACCAGGACTAAACCAGGACTAAACCAGGACTAAAGCAGGACTGAACCAGGTTTAAACTAGGACTAAACCACGACTAAACCAGAACTAAAGACCTGATCTAGACCTGGTCTAGACCTGGTCTAAACCAGGTCTAAAATCAGGAGTAAAACAGGTCTAAAAATCAGGACTAAACCAGGTCTAAACAACATGACACCTAACAGTAGGTTGACATAATTTAAGGTGATCTCATATAAAAAATAATTTCTCTATCAATAATATTTTTTAATCTGGTGAAGGAAAAGCTTATCTTGTTTCTGTCTTTTAACAGACAAAACCTCTTATATTAAGATATCGTGGTCTTTGTTTCTCTACAGCAAACAGTTGCTTATTCATGGAGACTTGGGCTCAGACAATTTGAAGACAACAAGAATTTTCAGGATGTGGTTGCTACATTCATGTCGTTTAAAAAAACATGACAATATCAAGTAATCCAAAGTAATCAGATTACGTTACTCACTTTAAGTAATTTAATGGATTACGTTACAAAAAAACATTTTGGGGTGTGTAATCTGTAATCTGTAGGGGATTACATTTTAAAAGTAACCTTCCCAACACTGTTACTAGATAATAGCTTCCATATGAAACAGTCAAGAAGAAAAAAACTACTGTGAAATTGCAGGATTACAAATTATGTATCATTTCACTATTCTCATTTATTTCCAGTTCATCATCAGTTTTTAGGTTACCTTGGTGGCTTGTAAGTCTACAGTCTCAAGGAAAAGCTGCCGACTTAGCTCCTCTAAAGCATCAACTTCCTGCTGAATTAAAGAAAGGTCTGGGGAAAAATATATATACATATTTTTTTCATTTAGAAAAATAGCAAAGCAACGGGCAAAATGTAAAATGTAACAGTAATGTTGCATACTTTCACTCCCCGTTTGTGTAGAGGTCACACTCTTGATCATGCCCCAGAATCCAGTCTGCTTGTTTTGGTCTTCCCCACGCTGGTAAATCTGCCTCCGTGTCATAGCAATTCTTAAGAAATATTGAGATATTAACAAAAAAACTAACAAATGCAAATACAGCTGTTACCTACCTTTTCTTTTTGCTGACAATCATGTCCATTGTTTGCAGCAACCGCCTCTCCAGAGCAAGTATGTCACTTTCTGTTACATTCCTGCAAAAGAATAGTTTTGGATACAAGGTAAATATATTTTTTCTGTCATACATATAATAGCAATGAACTGGAACATGTTCTACCTGAGAAAATACGACATGTATGTGTAGGGACAGTTCACAGCACCAAAGCCAGACAGTAAGGCCATGAGTGTGACTCCTATTACTCCAACACGACTAATAAGCTGCTCAATGGACAGGATTCCTGAAAATATTTAACAATAAATCAAACAATTAAAGAAAAATGTTAATCTCAAGATCTTACCATGCTTTGGACTGAGAATTGGAAAAGGGTCCCCCAATTTCCAGAAGAAATACATAAAGGTGAACCAGACCATACAGGCAAATAGTAGCCGCTGTCTGTGCACTGTGGACGCATACAAAGCTATCAAGATAATGGCAATCTAATTGAAAGGTTATTACACTGTACTTACACAGTCGTATGTTGCTCACAACAAAGTAACCAATATAGAAAGGCACAACAAAAATCAGCACAAGCAGTATCACATAAAGGTTGAGCTTCCAATGAAAATACCGGGAACTGTGGTGACAAAAAACAGAAATGAGTGTGTTAAATGAGAAGTGTCTCATTTAAATTCCTGGCAACAAAATATGAGCCGTATGTACTGACCTACTGCTTAAGGCCCCCAGGATCTCAAAGATGATGAGCTCAAACATGGTACATGAAAAAGCAAAAGTTACAGAGAAGACCACCTGGACCACATACTGTCGCACCTATAAATGCAAAAATACATTATTCGATTCAAATGACCTAAATTAACTCGACATCAAGGTTGAAAGTAAGACGGAATACCTCATAGTCTTTGAACAATTGCCGCATGAAGAACAGCCAACCAAATCCAAAGAACAGCACCTAATAATGTGATAAGTCAATGGCCACTTCTCCAGTTTCCAATAATACACACTTTTCTCTGAACAAGTCAGTGAGAGTGGTAATATAACACCAGCGTAATGTAATATGTGTTGTTCATTGTACTGTAGCATTTAAGGGCATCATTCTTTAAGTGGGTTAAATAGAGTTATACTCGGACAAAAAGTATTAAATAAAGTTTACCTGCGAGGTGAACATGATGACTGAGTCCACCAAGAAAGACATGTTTCTGGTTTGCAGTCGATCAGTGTTAGCTGTACTGTGTTAAATTCCACCGGATTCTATAACTACATTTTAAATTGGCGGAACACGCAAGTTTTATCACGAAATGCCATTTTGAGACGATATTTCACATATTTATGGAAAAAACTTGCTCAATTGACAGATAAGAGGCGATTTGATACGTCATTATTACGCGTCTGAAGTTCCGTCGTTTACTGATGACGTCTATTTTTGTTATTTTTATTTTTTACTTTGGTAACATTTTATTTGCTGTCAATGTAGCGAATGTATCTTGTATATTTTTATTATTATTTTATGGAACTAAACAATTATTTGACAATCAAATAAAATAATGAATACAAATTACGTCGGTTTCTAGTTTCCATCTTACTCCAGCAGAGGTCGACAGTAATCAGAATATGAAGATAATAATAACAGGTCATGGGTTTTCTTTTTTCTTTTCTTTTTTTTTTTTTTTTTTTTTTTAGAAATAAGTCCTATTTAAGTTAAGTATCCTGAGTATGATGATTGAAAAAACAATATAGGAATGTGTTAAGCTTGTGGGTGATTTATACATTGGCTATAAAGTTATTCAAAGCACTCTCCAGCCTGCAGCTCCTGACCAATGGCACAGAAGATCCAGAGGCGCACTCTGACCGCCTGCGTGTATGCGAGAGTTCGGCTGCTACTGCTCAGTTGTTGCTGCTGGAGAAAAGAGAAAACATTCGAGTGGGGAAATGTGTTTCTAGTTGGACTGGAATGTTTGAATGACCTGCTGCTGGATTAAATTGGGATGGACAAAATGTTGCAGGGATAAATATCTCAGTGACTTGTGGACCAGGGCAGGGTAAGTTTGATGTGTATTTTTTATGTGAAGTTCTGATGCTTCTTCATATAGCTACAAACCGACTAAATAAAATTCGTTTAACATTTTTTTTTGATATGAGTTAAGCTTTCGATACTTCAGAAATGATGGGTTTATAATAATGCATGTGTTATGTTTGCCAGTAGGCCTATCCATTTTGTAATTGACCATAATGAAGATGAGGGTTCTGATCAACTTTACAATTTGTCTGCCCGTTTTCTTATTGCTGGTGATGGCTGGAAGACTGCAGGGTAAATCTACAATTTCATCTTACAATTTTAGTCAAATTGTAATAGTCTTTTGTTAACTGTCAACATGTGATCTCTATGGTATTGTGTATTTCAGGAAAAGTCACTGCTCCACAGTATATGCTGGCTCCAGTGAACAAGCCCTACACTTTGACTTGCAGCGTGTCCAAGGAGAGGGGCGAAACTGTGAGGCAAGTGCGCTGGATAGATGTAGAGAATAAGACACTATTGAGCTACCAGCCGGGTAACAAGGACAGTGTGAGTGGCCAGCAGCATGTGGAGCTTGGCTCTGCCCCAAAAGACACTTCCAACGTCATCATAACCAGGGTCAGCTACAGAGACGAGGGCTGCTACACCTGCATCTTTGACATGCTTCCTTCTGGCTCACAACAAGGGACCACATGCATCACTGTTACATGTGAGTGGATTCCTGCTTTTAACTGGTTTTGATCAAGTTATTATGCAAAAAAAAATCTAGAAAAGGATGTTAACAGGTAATGGGGCAAATTATATGTTTCTGTTGGTGTAATCCCTCATTTGCCTAGGAGTGGTCGAAGGTAGGAAAGGATACAGAAGCAATCAATCTATTTTGAAATCAAGATGTTTCTATAACATCTGAATGGGAGTCAAACATTAGCAAGCCATAGCTGCATGAAGTCTTGAACAGTTTTTGGAATTTGATTTTATTATTATATTATGTAAAAAAAAATCAGAATCTGTAGTGTGAGGAAGGAAGTGATATAAATAAATTATTTCACAGAATACCCTAAAGAGGTTGAAAGCCATAACAGATGTTTATAGAAAACAACCTGGATGCTTTAAGGCCATCCATAAGAGAAAAGACCCTCTGAAGTGCCATTTTTAGTGGAGACAGATGCCAGACTTAGTAGCATTTCATTAATTTGAGGTGAAACCCAGGGGCTGAGCTTAAACTATAAATTTAGGATGCTGACAGTATATGGGCACACACATTTGCCTTTGTAACTTTTTTCTTATACAGCTTTAGCAATGTGCAGGTGGCTTGAGTAAATTTTCCAACGCATTGCTGGGACCATAAATCTTGATATTATACCTCTATACAGGCCTACTAGGGGGCTTTAGATGAGTTATGCATACACTGCCTTGATCCAGCTTCTCAAAACAGCCTGGGATTATAGTGGGTTCATCTCAGCTCTGTTAATAAAAGGCAGACAAATGGGTTTATAACTCAAACCAGAAGCAGATGATGCAGATTCCACTTACTGTTCTGTGTGAGGTGGTCCTATAGTTACAGCTCTATTACTCACTTTATGTCTTTTACATTTTTGTTGTGCATTTGTTTTTCTCTGGATGGGGGCTCTGACAGCTCAAGTCACGGCTGACCGCAACAAGACAGCAGTAAGTGGCAAAAAGACAGTTCTCTCGTGCTCCTATGGCCTGCCTGAAAAAGTGGAGCAGGTGGAGTGGAAGCACAGCTCGCCGGATGGGCAGCTTAGTCCTATGGCTTCATATGCGAAACAGAGTGACCCCATGATCGAGCCTGCGTACGAGGGCAGGACCTGGCTCAGTTCATCTCTGTCTGACAGCCAGCTCACCATACAGCCTGTGTTGATCCAGGACGAGGGCTGCTACACCTGCCTGTTCCACACGCACCGCGACGGACCAAAGACCTCCACTGTCTGCCTCTCCACATATGGTAATAATCACCATATTTTCACCTAAGCACATGACATAAAGGAGGAAATTATTTCACCTATTCATCAGTATAACAGGTTCAGATTCAAATAAAAACAATTTATTGGAGACCTCCATAAAATAATTATCTTGCCAAGCAGTTTTCAAAAAGTCTCCAGAAGAATTTCCAGCATAATCATCTTAGGTGGTGGCAGACTGTCTGAACTATTGAGCTAAAATGGGCTATACCACATAGACAATGAACAGTTACAAGGTTAACACAGCAAAGACATGCACACAACTATTCACTTATTAATTATTGGATGTAAAGTCACTTTCAACAGGCAAAATATAACACATTGCCATCATTTTAGTCATACATACACAGGCTTTTGTCTACCCTGGACCCTTGCCTTGTATGATTTGAGTTTCCAAGACAAAGAAAAACATTGCTATTGAGTGTTTTTATACTTTCAAGAGTATTTTGTACCCTAGTAGAGAAGAATATATATTATGCATTATGTATAAAATGTTATATGTGTTGCAATTCTCTCAAGACCTATTAGTAACTACTGTGTAACGTTATGGTTAAGAGATTTTACAAGATAAGTTTATTCCTTCTTTATCTTCCTGAAAAATATGCTGTGTATTATAAGTTGCCATCTATCTTAGAGTGAGCTGTCAGCACAGGTCAAAGATCGGGAACAGCAGTTTGGGAGTGTGTGGAGAGACAGGTGCCCCTCCTGGGATTTACACTGGAATGTTGATCTCCTCTTCCTGACTTCTTCTGCTGATGTGCTCCTGATACCACAACATTTCTGATTCATTCACACACAGAGACAAAGCAGTATGTTTGTGGAGTAAAGAATAGATCGCTTGAAAGGGCACTATGGAGGCAGGGGCTGAGGTCTTGATGTGTGACTGTAGCAGTGTTCAGGCCGTACACTGAAGCCTTCTGTGCTTTCTCCCACTGTCTCCCTTTCTCGCTTTGGAAGTCTCCCCAACAAGCCTGCTATTGTTTTGAATGGGGCTGTACAATGAGGGGGGTTTCTGGTGATGACATACAATTTGCATTAGTGACGTCTGTGTGCTACAAAATGCTTTTCTTAATATTTAAGACTGTGCTTCCATCGGATGATATGTGAAGTACCGCACAAAAAGTAGTATTTATTGGTGGTCTATTGGTTCCAGCTCTTAGAAAAGTGTGCAGATCTCCTCAACTCTGATGGTGCTAATTATATGGAGTAAACTGAAGGAATAAGATCAGGTGGTCTCCAGTTTGTGATAAGGGAATATGTGTTCGATTCTGCAGTGCTAATCACTCACCATGCTAAGGCACATTACAACAAAAGGACAGGATAATACCTGGTTGTCAAAGTGGTATTCTGAGTGGCACTCTGATCACCATGGTGCTCTGACCATCATTGCTCTAATGAGGAAATTGAATAATGGACTTTGTAGTTGTCATGACATCAGACCTTCAGCCGTGTGTGATTTTTTCATATTGGTAAAGAAATTCATTTGGTACCCAGATTAAAATCAATGCTTATCTTGATTGTGATTTGTCCCCACCCAAAATTCTGGGTGATTTTCATAACCTAAACTCTTGCAAGCCAAATTTCTGTGGCTTGGTTTGATGGTGCCAACACAAATGTTCTTGCTTCCAGTGTATTACATTCCATCTTCAGCACAGACAATTGAAAACAGGCAGAGGTTTACTTATGGATTATAACCGTGCAGGAATTCACATAGCTTAGTGAGTCCAAAGGCTTCAGTTCCAGGTAACATCCCGAGATCTTAACACTTAATGTGATACAAAAGCACAGAAGCTTTCTCAAATGAATTTCTCATCCCTCCCATCCCCTCCCATCCCTGTCTTCTATTTTGTTATGTGTGAGATATTATCATTTTGCAATATCAGACAAGTATGAATAACAGTGGTTGAAAATATGAAGGGTCTAAGTGAGATCAAATTTCAAGATTTCTTTTAATGCACTTTTGGAAAGCATTTTGACTCAGTTTAACAGTTGTAAAGTTTTATTGATTGATTGATAAAAAATAAGTTTTCACTGTCATAACACAAACAACTATTATAATCATTTCAGTTATAAACTTAACAACTATAGAAAATAGTAAAAAATAGTTTTAATGCACAAAAAACCCACCTCCTTGACGCTATACCATGTTCCTTACCAGATGTATTAGTTCTGGCCCAGTGTCTGATGTTTTTGGTAGTACATTTGATAACATTTTATAATCAACAGATCATCATTTATCTTTTCAATCCCTGTATTGCTTGCAGTTCTCCCAAAACCTCACGTTACCTACAAAACAACCTCTCCAGGCGTGATAGAAGCCAACTGCACTTCTGTGTCGCGACCCCCGGCGGAGATCGTGTGGAACGTGGAGAGGGACAACCGCACCATGGGACCCCCAAAGACCACTCAGACACCTCAAGAGGACGGGAGCACCCTGGTCATCAGCACCCTAACCGTCCAGTCAGGCCTGCTCAAAGATGTGTCCGTCAAATGCCTGGTGCACCACAAGGGCCTCGAGTCGCCTATTGCTGTATCCATGAACACTAAAAGTAAGCAGTGAATAATCTGAAAATGTTTTTTTGTTGCTAGAGGGAGGAATAAGCTCATTAAAGTGCAAAAAGGGTCTCAGGAAACAATATAGCGATGAACAATGGTGGAACATAAAGTAAAAGTAGTAAAGTACTGTACTTAAGTATAAATTTTAGGTATCTGTAGTTTACTTAAGTAGATTTTAAAGTGACACTTTAAAAACTTTCTACTTTTATTTTACTACATCTGATAGCAGGTGTCTATAGCCTACTTTCTACTCCACAGGACTGAAAAGTAAAAGTATTTTTTATTATTGCATGAGACCTGCCTGTTCTTTGTCTGTAAATGTCTTAGGTTCATTTATTTCTGTGTTTGTGATTGAAGCTAGTCCCTACATGTACAGCACAGTGGCTGAGTGGCTAGCACTCATGCTTCACAGTAAGAAGGTTCTGGATTTGATCACCAGGTTGCCTGACATTTTCTGGGAAAGAAGGTTCCAGATTTGATCCTGGGCCTTTCTGTGTGGAGTTTGAATGTTCTCCCTGTGTCTGGGTTTCCTCCGAGCACTACGGTTTTCCCCATCACACACACAAAAAAAAAAAACATGCACAAGGGACTACAGGTGGAAATTAGCTCAAGTGCTACAACCTGGCACAATGCACCTCTCCTGTTAAGGTTAATGCATATTGTGCTCTGTCCCTGCTTCATAAATAAAAAATGTTCTAGTCACAGTTAAGCATTTGTTTATGCTTTGCTATGGTAATGTTGTGGCTGTGGCTGCAGAGCAGTGATACAGAATGTGATTTAACTGTTGCCGGATACTTGAGCGTTATGCAGTACAGTTAGCTATTGGAATTCTCACTGACCGTGGTATAACAAATTGTAAGAGATGAGACATTTTGCTCTACTCTTCTATGCTGTGCTGTTTAAACAATAAAATGCCCCTTATGGTGTTCAGTACTTATACTGCACATACATATGTTTTTTTGCATCTCTCTTTCAGTTGGCACGGCTCTGACCATCCTCATCTCTGTCACCACAGTCGCTGCCCTCTTGGTCCTGTCTCTCTGTGTCTGTCTTTGGAAATGCTTCTTACAAAAAGAAGGTAGGTTTTGATTTGAGAGCAATATATTTTACATTAGCTTTAGCCAATACCATAGACTGTATAAAGAACTGGACGAAGGAGTGTGACGTCACCCATAGACTTCAGCTCCAGTCAAATGAAGCTCACATTCTAGCATTTATGGGGTGAATTTACAGCTAAAACACAGAAGTCAGACATAATTTTGAGTAAAAGACATGTTAGAATGACACATATTTTTATATTGCATCTTCCATTTTGCCTGCATGTCTTTTTAGCTGATTAATTTTGCAGATGATAAAAGACGACAGCGCTTCACTGAGCCAGCCTTGTGAGTTGTCCCTGGTCTCCTCAGCCGACTGCTACGGGTTTCACTGATGGCAGGAGAATACATGCAACGTCCAAGCAACAGCTACATGAACTCTGACACAATCTTATCATTATGTGAGTGCCTTCTCCACATCCTACTGTGATTCTCAGTGTTACATAATCTCCTGGACACATGGAGATGTACAGTATTATAACTGGCCTTATGACATTCCATATTCATTCCACGTTTACTGGCCAATTTGTGAACTTTTTATACAAGTCTAAGCAACTCTAAGTCTATTATATCTATGTGGTGTATCACTGTGTTTATATTGCAACATTGGTTTGGTAAAAATGTATTGTATTAGCCAAAGCGTAGCAGTGATGTAATTTAAAGGTGCCCTATGTAACTTTTCCACCTTCTTATCTCCATGGGAAAATTATTGCTTTGACTGGAATGTTCTGCAGTATGGCATTATGCTTACCTATTTTGCATTTATTCAGTTACAGCTGGACAGAGATAAATTTCAGACAACTCCACGGAGATAACCAGAATTTTTTAAATAGTGCATAGTAATTTTTAAAGAACCCACATTTCCCTGTTTCTGATCTATGTTATAATGTTGTTTCCTCATCAAAAACATACCTGGAGTTGTGTTTTGTTGAGTTCACTCTGTTCCATCTTGTGATGTCATGTGGCAATACAGGAAGTGTTTTCAAACTCCACACACCTTCACTAAAATCATTTGGATGATATTAACGATGGAATTGCCAATTTCTTCTGAAAAAAGGTAAAAGAAGCCAATACATGACATCAGAAGGTGGAACAGAGCAATTTGAGCTTTGGAGATGTAGAAAGACTGATAATAAAGGGTTACTCAGATGTGTGAATGAAACAAAACAAAACTCCAGGTATATTTTGGAGGAGGTAACAACATTTTAACATGGCCCAAAGCTCAAATGAGTCAATCTTCTTGTTGTCTATTCTGATCATAGTCACATGGAATCCCTTGTCTCTTTCTGTGTTTAAGAAAATGTAGTTTGGAGGAAAACCTACATGTGTCTCAGACAGGAATGCGTGTCCAGTCTTTGGGCTGTTAACTGTGTGACTGAAAAGTTCAACTGTGGTCAAGGGACAGATGCCTGAGATGTTCTAGTTTACAATAATATGGTCAACCTGGGTTATAGGCTTTGACAGAGGGTTGTTAGCAGTGGTGGAAAGAGTACTGACAAATATTGTTGAAGTAAAAGTCACAGTAAAGTCACATAAATAAATAGTACAAGGAAGGAAATTGATCATGTGTCAAGAATACATATTGAGAACAATACAATAAATATAAAGTCGTTTTAACACTATTTTGCGTATTTACATTATAATTTAAATGCAACCCGGTGTAAAAGTATTCTAAGTATTCCGAATAGGCAGTGTTCTGACTGACCCATGGATCAAATACCTTACATAATACATTTTAATGCAGGTGTTCAGTATTCTGTTACAAAATAGATTTTCAAAGTTTTCTTCCCATCACTGTAAATATATATGTACTCAGTTACAAGTAAGTGTGCTGCTGCCATATTTATATTTAAGTAAAACATACGTATTAGTAAAGTAAATATTAGTTACTTTTTAAGCAATTTTAGTTCCATTTTAGGTTAGTTTCATAATTCAGATGCTACAAATCCAATTGCAGGTATAAAAATCTACTCAACAAAATGCAATTACCCAAAAGATCGACTTTTTTTCTCAATTTTAGCAACATTTTTAATTGTTGTTAATTAGTAAGTAATATGAACAGAACAGGAGTGACCACAATGCTGTACTGCGGTGAAACGTCTTGTATAATGACCTACATGCTGCAGGTTGTGATAAGTTCATATGCGTATAAAGACATGTCAAACACAGTGTCAGAGTAATGTAGAGTAAGAGACTGCTGTATATGTGGTAGTCTTATGTAAGTTGTTAACAAGGCATATGAAATTTAAATGGGTTAAAAAGCCACTAAATGAAGTACCATAATATTTAATCAAATCAGACCTTGTAAAAGAAGTAAACAGGTTGTGGGTTCAATTCTCCAAGACTCCGGACTTGCTCAAAAATAATGTATGTAATAATGTAAGTATTTGTGACTCTCACTTTCTATTAGAGCAGAGTTTTCAGTTTGTTAGTTTAATTTTGACCCCTTGTCCCACTTATTTATGCAATGTTCCACTTTTTGATTGAACCCACATGAACTGTCTAAAAAGTCAAAAGTGAGATTTGCATAGAAAACTTTTTTGTTCATGAAGTCAAGGTGTTTTGGGTGTTTTGGCTTTCAGTGTTGTAATATGTTGATCCAAACTGAAAATCATATGGTATTACTACTACTGCATTCAATGTGCCTTTCTTTTTCTTCACTGTCAGGTGGTCCCTCTATGAAATGTTATATCATTGACAACTGTACATTTAGCAGGATTTAGATACACTACAATACTGGTAATAGATAAATGGTTGTTTAATAGTGAGTAATAAAAACATAAAAACACGTTACATTACCCTAGTGCCTCTTATTGGTCTCATGGGAGTTCTGCTCAAGTTTTCAAATACTTAACATTCCTGTGTGGTTGGTCAAACCTGGCTTCCAGATGGCTCTTTTTTTTTTAAATATTTTTCATACTGAGCCCTTGGGATAGTGGATCTAAAAATGGTGTTCACTCTCTCACACACACACACAAGTGCACACATAAATATACCTGCACAGTTCATATTAAGTGTAAGTTGAGCTAAAGATGATTATTTTTCTGGACAGTTCAATATATTTAACTTGAACATAACTACAACATATTTGGTTACACTTAGAATGACGACCATGATGACTTCCATAGAACAAATGTTTACACTGCAAATTTGTTTAGTTACACAGCAGTAGCAAGAAATATGACTCAAAACATTTACATAAAAAAAATATAAACCTGGTACAGAAAATTATTGTATTTTAAGCAATGCCAGCTTATAACACAAACTATCTCCTAAATTCCCAACGCGGTGAACCTTGTTAGTCTTTTGGTGGTTAATAGCAACAATTAAGCCACAGAAATGTACACAGAGTAATGTAAGCTATGCACCAAATCCACGATTGTTCAAATGGAATAAAAATGCCGTAAAACATAAAAAGATTTAATATACTGTATATCACAGTTCAAAAATGCTCACAAACAGATGTGGGTTTTACTTCTTAGAGTAACATGAATTTTAGACTGGAAAAGTGTGTTGGCTTTTTTTGTCCAAAACCTGTCTTCTGTATAGTATTATGTAAAATATAAATGTACACCTTATTAAGGCCCTCTGTAAATTTGGGTGTCAAAGTCAAATTCACAGAGGGCCAAAATTAAAACCTGGGACCAAGTCGTGGGCCAAACTAAATATTTATTGAAAAATTTTAACAACATCTGCATGTTTTCTCTTTTTTCGAGATATGTAATGTTAAACCTTTTCTAATTAAAATAAGTGTTTAATAAGTTTTGCTTAAACATTGAATCCAGAACAAGCATAATAGAAAATAATAACTACATTTTAAATAAATAATATCTCTATAGCCTATCTGTAGCCGGTGGGCAGCTCTAATACATATCTGATATCTTGGGGGACAAATATAATTATATCGCAGGCCAAATTTGTTCCCCAGGTCTGAGTTTGACATGTCTGCCTTAACAACTGCAAAGCAGATTTTGCAGTGTTTGATCAAATATATTTATGCTGAAGAAAACTGAAAGATGTTGGAATAGCAAATACACCAACACTATTTTGTATTATAATATGTAATGTGTTCAAAATCAAACAAGACCTTTACACACAACTCACAGTGTGGTTGTCTGTATATCTGTAGGTAGTTTCCATTTTAATATGGTCTACTCACTGCTGAGACATTGCTTTCACTTTGACAGGTGTGAAATCCTTTTCTGTTAAATATTCAGACCAAGTCATCAAACTTGACAATGCTTCAAAACTGACAAGTTCAGTAGGACATGTAGCCACCATCGACAGCAAAATAGACAAGTTAAAAATATACAGAAACTACTCATGTCTTCTTTTACATTGTCATATTATTACCTCTACTATCTGTAAAGTGAAACCACAGAAGACCTATTGCCCCACAGTTTAGGTTTAAGTAAGACTCTGTTTTGTTTCCTGCATGCTTAAAGTAATTCAACTGTGGTCTGTGAGCATTTCCTCTAGGGCCAGTGCAAATGTACAATATATGACAAAAGAATCTTTCAGAAGTACAGAACACAGAACACAGGAACATTCGTGAACAATTACAAAAAAATTTGCAAGTTTTTTTTAGGATAATAAACAAGATCAAGATGGTCAAATCAAAGCAAAAAGTATGTGCAATTTATTATTATTTTAGCTGAAAAGAGGCCAGTTGGGAAAAGAAAGTCAGTAGTATCAGTACATATTTACAACACTTTGGCTATACACGTTCACAGTATCCAGCTGGTATTCCCAGTTTGGTTATCTAGGTTTGATTAAAAATTAAGGACAAAAGGAAGTTGAATCTTAACACAAAGTATGTACAGTTTTATCTTAGCTGAAAAAATGGAAAAGAGTGGTTGTAAAAAGTTCAGTGGTAATAAAGTTATTTTTTAAACCACTTTAAATTATCCAATTACTTAGTTAGACAGGTTATACTTTATACTTTAAATTTTGAGCTTTAAATCAATACTGTATATAATATTTCAGAACTGACAACACTAATTACGTAAATTTGACCGCTACTTTGAACTGATGCGTGATGCTGAAAAGTTTTCCTTGACTTTAGCGGTTGGTTTTTGAGTACACAGCAGATTCTGGGCTTTGAGCTTCACTTGGACCTGTTAAAAGTTGGTCCCCGATGGCCCTCTCTGGGTGATTTGAAGGCGCTTTTATTACTAAAATTTAAATATCATCCACAATGCATGAGGACTGGTGCCAAACAGGAGGACTTCTTATGCTATTGCTAAAAATGAAACAAGACAGAAGTTAAAATCCTTTGCAAATACTTTGTTAATCACTATAAAATCCACAGGAAATGGTCTTACATTTGCAAGCATACATTCTCAGCAGGACTATGGCTGTAATTGTGAATAAGAGCAAAACTATACTAAGAAAAATGATAACAAACACCAGTGCGGTTATCTTCATCTCATATCCATTAAGGATGCTTTGATCGTTCTCACAGTTTCTGGGGCGATCTAAAAGAAGACAAAACAATATAAATCTCAGGAGGTGCAGTTAAATTATTACATTTTTCAGACCTGGATTTTTGTCATGGTTCTGCCCTCCTTGGTTCATCTCTGTGGATTAAAATACATAGTTAGGATTCAACTCTAAATTAAATATTTGCATTTGTCATATTAACCATTTTTGTAGATAACATTAAACCAGGGAGAAAAAATCAGTCTAAACACAGATTAGAAGAAGTATAATCTTGAACATTCTTAACCAGGATTTCAATTGCTTAGCAAAATAATAGTTTAAAAATGAATAATAAAAAAATCAAATGTACCTGAAACATTGACATTTATCATATGCCCCACTATTTGATATTTCGATTCTCTACATGAGTACTCTCCACTGTCCTCTACAGTGATCTTTTTGAATATTAGAACAGACTCCATCTTATCATCCGACAGCATGCCTTCCTTTATCTGAATGTGATTTGAAGTATTGAAATTGCTGCATTCTGTGTCCAGAACTTTGCACCAGACAACATGCACAGGTTTTCCACAGTGCTGGACGGGACATTTGATCTCCACATATTCATGAGGAGAAACAGCATACACTTGTCCTCTTCGCACCTGCACCTCAACATCACAGCCCAGAGAACCTAATGCAATACAAAAATATATAACAATATCTAATTTAAACTTTGATAGTATTAGTAGTTTAGTAGTCCCATGGTCTTACCTCGGCTGCCTCCACAAGAAATTATAATGAAACTAAATAAAGAGACCAGCATATGTTCGGTGATCTTGACCTCCATCAGATTAGAAGAGTTAAGAAAAAGATGACAGTTAATGGCGCCCCCACCTCCCTGCTCAAACTCACCACTTCCTAGTCCTCCCCCCATGTATACAGTCAGTGTGTCAGACCCAATCCCATAGCACCACATAAATAGATCAAACAAACAAGCAAAACATTTTACAGAGAAGACATGGCATAAAGAAGTGAAAATATAATTAAATACAATCTTATGATAATTAATACATAATATATATAATTTTTTCATAGTCTTCTTCTTATAAAGTATAAATATGCCCATTCATAATGAGGGGATAAGGTCATAAGGACCAAAGTCTTGCATAAATCAATAACTTTCTGTATCCACTGCCCCCTAGTGTCTCAATAGAATAGTTGCATTTTCATCGAAGTGATTTTGTTATTATAATATATTTGTTCTACTGAGCAGTCTATGGTACAGCACAATGCCAATACTGCCCTCTAGTGTCATCCACATATACAAAAATATATAACTTTACGTTGGTTAAATATCCTATATTACAGAAATTTGACTGTTTTACCCACGTTGAATGTCTCAAAAACATACCTGGAGTTGCGTTTTGTTCCATTCACACATGTTTGAGTAACCCTTTATTATTAGTTTGTCTACATCTCCAAAGCTCAAAATCCTCTATCCCACCTTGTGATGCCATCAAGTGGTTGTGTTCAAGTTACCAGCTACCTTTCAAACAGCTACGTTTCAAAACTGTGCTACAACGGTTGAAGAAAAACAAAAAACAAAAACAACAACACCAAAAAAAACCTATATATAAATATTTCACCTGGCAGAAGTATGAGCTCAGTTCAGTAGGACATGTAGTCACCATCAACAGCAAAATAGACGAGTTAAAAGTATACAGAAATTTCTCATGTCTACTTTTACACTGTCATATTATTACCTCTACTAGGCAAGGCAAGGCAAGTTTATTTGTATAGCACAATTCGTACACAAAGTAATTCAAAGTGCTTTACAGAATAAGAAATACATTAACATCATAATAAAAACAAATCAAAACATAAATAATCATGAAGATTAAAATTAAAAAAAGAGAGACATAAATTGGAGAGAAGAGTGCGGAATGAAAACCTTTCAGTTATATGCACAGTTAAACAGAAATGTTTTGAGTCTGGATTTAAACAGCGTCACAGAAGAGTCTGTCTCACATGTTCAGGAAGACTGTTCCAGGTTTTAGCTGCATGAACCTGAAACGCTGACTCCCCTTGTTTAGTCCTGACTCTGGGCACCAGCAGGAGGCCGGTCCCTGAGCTCCTCAGAGTGCGAGATGGTTCATATGACACTAACATGTCACAGATGTACTTTGGTGCTCGGCCATGGAGAGACTTGTACACAAGCAGAGCTGTTTTAAAGTCTATTCTCTGAGGCACAGGAAGCCAGTGCAGAGACCTGAGCACAGGACTTATGTGCTTGTACTTCCTAGTTCGAGTAAGGACCCGAGCTGCAGCGTTCTGGATGTTCTGCAGCGTCTCACAGCTCGTTTGGAGAGACCAGTTACTAACTGTAAAGTGAAACCACAGAAGACCTATTGCCCCCAGTTTAGGTTGAAGTATGACTCTTTTTTGTTTCCTGTTTGCTCAAAGTTATTCACCTGTGGTCTGTGAGCATTTCCTCTAGGGCCAGTGCAAATGTACAATATATGACACAAATTTGTCAAAAATACAGAACACAGAAGACAGGAACATTCGAGAACATTTGCAAAAAAAAAAAAAAAAAAAAAAAAAAAAAAAAAGGTACAAGTTTTTTTAGGATAATAAACAAGATCAAGACGTAGTATGTACAATTTAATATTATTTTAGCTGAAAAGAGGTCAGTCGGAGAACAAAAGTCAGTAGTAGATGAATACATATTTACAACATTTTGGCTGTACACCTTGACAATATTCAACTATTTCCAGATTAGTTAAGGACAAAAGGCAAGAAGGTTGAATCTTAACAAAAAGTATGCACAGTTTGACATCTTATCTATCTCTTTTGTTGTTGTTGTGTTTTTTTTTAAAACCACTTAAATGTTGACACTATCCAATGGCTTTTCCTATATTAATTAGATAGGACAACAAACGAGATGGTCAAATCATATCATAAAGTATTTGCAATTTAATATGTAGCTGAAAAGATGTCAGTCTGGAAAAGAAAGTCAGTAGTAGTTGAGTACATATTGCCTGTATCGGCTATAAACCTTGACAGCTTATTCCCTGCTATTCCCTTGTGAGTCATCATTGTGAATAAAAAAACATTTCTGTACAAAAGACAAGAAGATTGAGTTGTAGCAAAAAGTATGTACAGTTTTATATCTTAGCTGAAAAAATTGAAAAGAATGGTTGTAAAAAGTTCAGTGGTAGTAATTTTTTAAAACCACTTTAAATGATCCAATTCCTTTTCGCATGTTAGTTAGACAGGTTATACTTTATACTTAAAATTTTGAGCTTTAAATAAATACTATATATCTATAATATTTCAGAACTGACAACACTAATTACGTTCATTTGACCGCTACTTTGAACTGAGGCGTGATGCTGAAAACTTTTCCTCGACTTTGTGCGGTCGATTTTCGAGTACACAACAGATTCTGGGCTTGGAGCTTCACTTGGACCTGTTAAAAGTTGGCCCCCGATGGCCCTCTCTGGGTGATTTGAAGGCGCTTCTATCTTCACGATGCATGAGGACTGGTGCAAAATAGGAGAACTTCTTCTGGGCAGACCTGGTAACATGTGTGATGGCTGTTCCTACATCAAGAAAGATTGTGAAATTTGAACAAATAAATTCAAGTACATTTAAATGACTGAATATTACAACATACCTCTTTTGTTTGTGGTTGGTGTCGTGGCATCGCTAGAAATGGAACAAGACAGAAGTTAAGATCCTTTACAATACTTTGTTAATCTCTATAAAATCCACATTAAATGATCTTACATTTGCAGCCATACATTTTCAGCAGGACTATGGCTGTAATTGCAAATAAGACAAGAACTATACTAAGAAAAATGATAAAATACACCAGTGCGGTCATCTTCATCTCATCTTCATTAGAGACGCTTTGATCATTCTCACAGTTTTGGGGGTGATCTAAAAGAAGACAAAGCAATATAAATCTTAGAATGTGTTAAAATTAAAATTATTCAATTTTCCATACCTGATTTTTTATCATGGTTTTGCCCTCCTTGGTTCATCTCTGTGAATTAAAATACATAGTTAGCGTTAGGTACTGAATGAAATAGAGTATTGGAATTTTTAACATTAACCATTTTTGAATAATATTAAATCAGGAAGAAAAAATAAGTCTAAACCAGGATTAGATGAGGGATAATAGAACACTGTAAACCAGAACTTGAATGAATTGCTTTTGCCCATGCTAGCCCGTGTACCACCAGATGTACACATACTGCTGTTTGAAAATCAACCAAAATACATTTTTAAAAGCATTAGAAAATAATTTTAAAAAATCAAATGTACCTGAAACATTGACATTTATCATATGCCCCACTATTTGATATTTCATTTCTCTACATGAGTACTCTCCACTGTCCTCTGCAAAGATCTTTTTGAATATTAGAACAGACTCCATCCTATCATTTGACAGCATGCCTTCCTTTATCTGAATGTGGTCTGAATTATTGAGCTGCTTGCAGAAGTTTATGTCCAGAAATTTGCACCAGACAACATGCACAGGTTTTCCACAGTGCTGGACGGGACATTTGATCTCCACATATTCATGAGGAGAAACAGCATACACTTGTCCTCTTCGCACCTGCACCTCAACATCACAGCCCAGAGAACCTAATGCAGTACAAAAATATTATATATTAATATTACAATATTGAATTTATATTTGCTTGAGATGAGTAGCTCCATGGTCTTACCTTGGCTGCCTCCACAAGAAATTATAATAAAACAAAATAAAGAGACCAGCATATGTTCGGTGATCTTGACCTCCATCAGATTAGAAAAGGTAAAAAGAAGATGACAGTAAATGGCGCCCACCTACCTGCTGCACAAACTCACCACTTCCTGTCCTCCCCCCATGTATACAGTCAGTGTGTCAGACCCAATCCCATAACATTACATAAATAAATCAAACAAACAAACAAACATGCATTTAAAAACATTTACCGAGAAGACATGGCATCTAAAAATGAAAATATAATTAAATACAATCCAATGATAATTAATACATAATACATATACATATTTTTCATAGTCTTCTTCTTAATATGAATATATTAATTTATAATGAGGGGATTAAGGATAAAAAAGTAAATTAAAGGACCAAACTGTTGCATAAATCAATAACTGTCTGTATCCACTTCTCCAGTACTGCCCCTTAGTGTCTCAGTAGAAGTGATTTTGTGTGTACATTTGTGTTGCGTCTACTGTGCATAGTCTATGTACAACACAATGCCAATACTGCCCTCTAGTGTCGTACACATATACAAAAATATTTAACTGTACGTTGGTTAAAGATCCTACACACATTTGACTGGTGAGCTTTTGCCATTATAATGTTATAATGTTGTTAGCTTCTCAAAAACATACCTGCAGCTGTGTTTTGTTTCATTCACACATGTCTGAGTAATTCTTTATTATTAGTTTTTCTACATCTCCAAAGCTCAAAATGTTCTGTTCCACCTTCTTATCTCCATGGAGAGATTATAGCTTTGACTGGAATGTTCTACAGTGTGGCATTATGTTCATTTATTTTGCATTTATTCTATTGCAGCTGAACAGATATAACAATCAATCAAACTTCATTTATAAAGCGCTTTTCATACAAAAAATGTAACACAAAGTGCTTTACAGTGATTAAAAACAATACCACATGTCCTTCCATCCACCCAGCCACCACAGCTGCCCGACCGCACACAACCAAACAACCCAAACAGTCTCACACACACACACACACACACATACTCACACATACACTTACACACACACACGCACATGCACATGCACATGCACACACACTCACACACATACTGACATGCTAAAATACATAAAACTACAAATAAAATGCAAAGCTGAAAACAAGCGAACCAGTTGAAAAAGCATCATCAGAGGAGCCGTCTACACCAGGAGCAGAGAGCCATCTGGGCCACTGGGAACCGCCACAGGGCCCAGGTTAGAGATGAGGCCCAAGCACCAACCCTCCACCAGGAGCCCACAGGACAGACTCCGTCAGCTACAGCCCACCACCACTTCTGATGCAGAGGGTTCCTGCAGAGGAAACAGTGGAAATCCTAAAAAAGATAAAGGAATTGAAGTTAATAGTGCCTAAAATAAATAAATATAGTAAAATATGTATAATAAATGCATGTAAGCTTAAAAGGTGGGTCTTGAGCCTCTATTAAAAACATGAACATTCACTGCAGCCCTGAGGTCCTCCGGCAGGTTGTTCCATAAACAAGGGCCGTAGTACTGGAATATACATTTCAGACAACATTTCAGACAACTCCAAAGAGATAAGCTGTGTTTTATTGAGTTTACTCCTTGTGATGTCATGATACAGGAAGTGCTTTCAAACTCCACACACCTTTACTAAAATCACATGGATGATATCAGCCATGGAATTACCTATCTCTTCTGAACAAGAGGTAATAAAAAGCTGTTGAAAACTACCACTACATGACATCACAAGGTGGAACAGAGCATTTTGAGCTTTGCCGATGTAGATAGACTAATAATAAAGGGTTACTCAAACAAGTGTGAATGAAACAAAACAAAACTCCAGGTATATTTTGGAGGAGGTAACAACATTTTAACATGGCCCAAAGCTCAAATGAGTCAATCTTCTTGTTGTCTATTCTGATCATAGTCACATGGAATCCCTTGTCTCTTTCTGTGTTTAAGAAAATGTAGTTTGGAGGAAAACCTACATGTGTCTCAGACAGGAATGCGTGTCCAGTCTTTGGGCTGTTAACTGTGTGACTGAAAAGTTCAACTGTGGTCAAGGGACAGATGCCTGAGATGTTCTAGTTTACAATAATATGGTCAAACTGGGTTATAGGCTTTGACAGAGGGTTGTTAGCAGTGGTGGAAAGAGTACTGACAAGTTGCTGAAGTAAGTCACAGTTAAGTCACATAAATAAATAGAACAAGGAAGGAAATGAATACATGTGCCAAGAACACATATTGAGAATACACAAGCCAACCAGTAATCAGTACCACAAATATATACATTTTAATACTATGTTGCATGTTTCCACTAGAATTTAAATGCAACTAGATGTAAAAGTATTCTAAGTATTTTGAACAGGTAGATCTCTGATTGGCCAAGTATTGGAATTCATTAGAAAAGACATTTTAATGCAGATATTCACTGTTCTGTAACTAAATAGATTTTCAAAGTATTCTTCCCATCACTGTAAATACATACATACTCAATTACAAGTAAGTGTGCTGCTGCCATATTTATATTTAAGTAAAACGTACGTAATAGTAAATCCATTTTAAAGCAATTTTAGAAGCATTTTAGTTCAGTCTCATAATTCAGATGTTACAAATCCAATTACATGTGTAAAAATCTACTTAATAAAGTGCCATTACCCAAAAGATTGACTTAATTTTAGCAACATTTTTAATTGTTGTTCATTACTGTAGTAATATAAACAGTAGGAGTGTGGGTGAACACAGTGTTATACTGTGGTGATACTATTTTTATAATGACCTACGTGCTGCAAGTTGTGATAAGTTATGCGTATAAAAAGACATGTCAAACACAGTGGCAATTAGAGTAATGTAACTTATCAGCTATCAGCTACCAGCTATCAACTTGGGTGTGCTGGGTTTCAGTGATCTTTTTTCTGTGTGTTACGATTGATAAAAAATTAAAATCATATAGTGTTAATGAAGTTATTATTAACTGATGAGCTTAAATTTGTTGAGTCTGGCCCTGTACAATCACATTCAACATGCCCCTCTCTTTCTTCAGTGTCAGATGGCCACTCTATGAGATGTTATATCATTGACAAATGTACATTTAGCACGATGTTACATACACTACAATAATGGTAATAGAATATATATAATATATGATATATAATATATAATATATATATATGTCAGCCAGTCCAGTAGATGGCGCCCTAAACTTACCAGTTCAACCACATCCCTACAGAAGTAAAGCACTGCTCTCAGAGCTTGCTAGATCCAAGTAAATGTGGACAATTTTTGTTTAGTCACCATTTATGTTAGTATATTTGATTTTCTTTCCCGTGTAGTTTTCACTCTGCTAGTTGTGGTTTAAATCATTAAAAATATTGGCACCAGTCGAAGCTGTCTACATCTTGATTGAATCTAAGGGCCTGCTATACATATAGGATGTATACACACACACGCACACACACACACACACAAAATATAAAAATAAAAAAAATAATAAAATGCATCTTGCATTTTTCATGTTTTTAAGACAGTAACAAACGCAAAGTCATTGAAGGACAGGTCAAATGCAGAGGACAAATTTCCCTTTAGGGACAGTAATGTACCTTCTCATAAAATCAAATAAATTACTCAAATATGAGTTTGATTGAGAATATAACTAGTCACATAAATAATATGGTGTTATAGGATATCCATGGGTTTCAGAGTGATAAAAATACTGCAGTTTCCATAACAATTAATAATTCAAAGCATATAATACATCTTTAGAATAGGAAAAAGTCCTCAAAAATGTCACCTATAAACAGGAAGCTGAAAAGATAGATGGATCTTAATCATATACCATTGTTGTGTTGTGATCCTTGCTATTGAATCTCTATTTATATTGTCTCTTAGTGATGCCAGTCCAGTTACAAAAAGAACCCAATTATCATTCAAATGTTTTAATTCTGAAGTGTACACATTTCATATATATATTTAAAGTCCGACACAGATTAGGTCTAGGCATGTACATGACAAAACTACACGTTTAGTTAGCAAAGGCCCTTCTTTGCTGCTTGCGGGTGGCACTGGCTCTAATGTTGACAGCAACTGGTTTGGTCTATACTGACCTTGAGTGTTCTGTAACTCATAAGGTCTATTTTCCTCATAACATTCAACCCACCCTCTGTACCTCACCAGTCAAAACACATCATGTCATTAGTTTACATTATTTCATGATTTATGCAACATTTTCTTTGATTAATCGAATGAATTCACACATGGACTTTGACAGCTCTGTATTTGATTACTGATTATTTATTTCGGTCACAGGCATATTTTGACATTAATTCACAGACAGTCATATTTAACATACACAGAGTAAAAATGTGTAGGCTGAAGCTTAAACTTATTATGCCTACCCTTTATTCCTTTATCAGAGCATCATCTTGACACCAGTTCATCTTCATAAATACAGCAAGAGGAAACAGACAAATCAGAAACAGTACAACAAAGTACTACAGCACATACTAAGTATCATATTTCATGTATCTGTCCAGTATCTTACACAGTGCAGCAATATTAATTTCCAGTTATGTTCAGGACATCTACAAAATCTTTAGATTCACAGTTCACTTTCATCATAATTTTCAAGGCAATCAGTTTCCTAGGTTTTTTCAAGACTAACTTAATAGACTTTACAGTGTAGAGAAAAACTGTAAAAATACAGTTTTAGTTTTGGTGTATTGCACAATTGAAATAAATATCACAGCCTTGGTAAACACAATGTCCATATTACTAGAAAATAAACATAGCAGGTTCTCTGTTTGAATTCTCAGTCTATTTCACTTATTATGATGACTACAAAAAGTTTTAAAAGTCCTCAAGTACAATTCTGATCCTTTAATATTTCCTAATTAATGCTACAACACATATAGGCCGACTGTACGGATGCTGAATTATGTTTCCATGTATTGAAACATTTTGGAAGGTCATATTTTTCAGCTAAAAAGAGATGAGCTTGGACACAACTTGCTTACTAAAATGATTCAAAACAAAATTCTATTATAAATGTCATTCATTATCATATTATCGTCGCCGTGGTAAGGTGACATCAGGTTCACTACAGATAGCAGCATTTCACGAGCTCTCATCAGCGTTTGCACTTTTTCAAATTACCAAGCGAACTCAAGCTTCAACTACCTGTTTTATTAAGATACACGAGGTAAGAGGTCAGTATTACCATGAATTCAAAACAAGACAAATGCACAAAAACACACTGCAATGGTCCATCAGGGTTTCAGTATGTTTTGGTTGGTAATGTTGTTTCTACACAAGTTTTAATTAAATATACATAGTGGTACTTCAAAATTACATGTCTCAAGTACATGCGAATACTGTTTTAAGAAAATACTCAAGTAAGAGTGAAAAGTCTTTAGAAAACCAGTTGTCATCTAAAAGTAATTATAGTGTAACTGTTTGGACATGACATCTGATTTGCAATTTGTAGTTTTGAAGGGTGAAATACTTAAAAATAGACCAAATTTGGTGTATTCAAAGGACAGATTGTAGACAGTGCTATTAAAACACCATAAAACAGTTATATGCGTGTGTGGTTATAGACTTTAAAGTGCAAAATATGATCTGGAAAGTACATGTTGGCACTTAACTACGCAAAGTTAAAAAGTATTTGTGTGTTTTTACAGATATCCATCCACAACGTGAAAATGAAGACAAAGGATAAGGTGCTGGATGAAATGGCCGCCCAAATAAAAGCCATGTTGGACGGTCGAATCAGTATGGACCCTGATGTCAACGCACCATCACATTATAGGTCATCCTGGTCCCCCCCCCTCCTCCTGCAATCAGGTATATCTTGCCACCTGTAGCAGCAGGGCGGGGAAGGCAGTGTCAGCAGAGAGAGGAGAAGATACTATTTTGTGACCACACTGTCGTGCAAAATAAAGTCAATATAATTTTTTTTGTTCTTTAAAATAAATGGATAAATCGATCTGGATCTCCGCGAGTGCTTATTTTTTACGTGAG
Organism: Boleophthalmus pectinirostris; assembly: GCF_026225935.1. Lineage (NCBI taxonomy): Eukaryota > Metazoa > Chordata > Actinopteri > Gobiiformes > Gobiidae > Boleophthalmus > Boleophthalmus pectinirostris. Next base: position 18,161,185 of record NW_026570970.1, on the reverse strand, counting down.
TTACAAACCTCCTCAAACACAAAGGGCACAACAAGTCACAAAATTGTCCTGAAACTCCAAGGATTCAAAGGAGTAATTCATCGCTGTTTCTGGATTGGCGATCGCAGCGACATTAAAGGGTGAAAGCATCTTGACGCACGCTTCGATTTTATGAATGAAAGCGCCGCTACGCTGAGCGGCTATCAGGCATGGAAGATCCGAAGTTGTTTAAAGACGGATTTACGCAGCACTTTTCTAAACAAATAAAACGTAATATTGACGCCCTGTGAATGTGTCAATGCAATGAGTCAAAATGAGCGATGAGGAAAATCAGATTCATGGCGGGGCAGAAAATCCAGAGGCTCAATTCAAATCTTGCGTGGCATCAAGGAAAAGCAGATAGGGAGTATGCACGCGCAGAATAAATGAACTAAAACCCCTAATGGTGGATGATGTGGATTTAAATGAATTTTAATTGCACAAACAAAAACGAAACGGACAGCATCTCAAATGTTTCACACAAGCACTCCACATATTCCTCAAGATCAAAAACTTCCATCAGCTCTGAAAAGAGAAAAGCCAAAGCAGAAAAAGCAGCTTTGTTGGCAGAAGTAGAGGCTCTCGAAGTAAAACACAGCCTGGAACTGGAGGAAGCAAAACTCAAAACAAAGTTGGAACAAGCAGAGCTGGCAGCTAAAATTGCTGTTTCAAATGCAAAAGTAAAAGCTCTACAGGAGGAGCTGGATGATGATGGAGAACAAGGAGATGCAATGAATGAATATTATGAAAAGCAGCAACATGAGAAAAAGGATGTTATGGAAATAAGTACAATTGGTGAAAGCACAAAAATTGATCACTTTTTACAACTGGGAGCTATAAAAAACCCACTGCAGAAAGCTGTATTGACAAAGATTGACACTGATAAAAATGTTGCATCATTAAATGAACCCCATGAACAGAGTGTGTTTGAGTTAGACACAACAAGTGAAAGCAACGACAATGTTGATGACAAAAGCAAAAGTAGTAATGTACCAAAGAGTCATACAAAATGTGATAATACAAATGAGCTGATTCAAAGACAAAGTGACATTGCTCATCTTATTTCACAACAAAAGCTGTCATTGTTACCATCCAGAGAAATAGCTACATTTGATTGTTATCCTCTCACATACTTGTCATTCATTCATGCACTTAAACATTTGATTGAGGATGAAACTATTGATAATCAAGACAGACTTTACTATTTGGAGTAGTTTACCACAGGTCTCCTGAGAGATCTTGTCCGCAGCTGTTTGCATATAGATGTGAATAGAGGCTATGCTGAGGCAAAACATCTCCTAAAAGAACATTTTGGTAATGAGATTAAGATTTCAGGAGCTTTTTTTTTTTTCAAGTTCATAACATTTGACATAACATTTAATGAAATATGATTGTGCTCGTCAAGGGGCAGACCTTGAGTCTGAGACAAAACCGAGACCAAGCACCATCAAGACCGAGACAAGACTGAGAACAAATGTGCTTGAATCCAAGACGAGACCAAGTCCGTAAATAAGGGGTCTTGAGGCTGGTCTCGAGACCAGTCTTTGGTACTATAACACTACTATCTCCTAAACCCCCAATACAGTGAACCTTGTTAATTATTTGGTGGTTAATATCAACAATTAAGCCACATAAATATACATAGAGTAATGTAATCTTTGTACTAAACCCATGATCATATAAGTGGAATAAGAATGCTGTAAAACATCAAGGTTTAGTATATATCATAGTTCAAAAACAGAAATGGACTTCACTTCTTACAATAACATATGAATTTTGGACTGGAAAAGATTTATTTATTTATTTATTTTTTGTCTTCTGTATTGTATTATGTAAAATATAAATGTACACCTTACCAACTGCAAAGTAGATTTTGCATTATGTGGTCAGATACATTTATGCTGAAGAAAACTGAAAGATTATAGCAAATACACTAACAACACTTTTGTACTGTAATATGTAATGTGTTGAAAATCAAATAAGACCTTTACACATCTCACAGTGTGTAGTTTCTGTGTTCATGCAGTCTACTCACTGCGGAGACATTTATTTCTGTTTGACAAATGTGAAATCCTTTTCTGTGAAATGTTTTGAACGAAATCATCAAACTTGACAAAGTTTCAAAACTGTAAGAAAACAGTGATGTAAAGCTGTAAAATTATATTTTAATTGGCAGAAGTATGAGAAGTTCAGTAAGACATGTAGCCACCAACAGCAAAATACACCATTATTTCCTGTATGCTCAAATTTATTCAAATGTGGTCTGTGAGCATTTCCTCTAGAATATGTCAAAAATACATAACACAGGTTATGCAAAGGACTTAATCTAAAATAATACATCATTCAAAACAGGACCAGAAGCAACAGAGGTCACAGTAAGATTGGGGACAGGAACATTTGTGAACATTTGCATAAATGTGTGCAAGATTTTTCAGGATAACAAACACAATGGTCAGATCACATCAAAAGTATTTACAATTTAATATTATGTTAGCTAAAAAGGATTAGTACATATTTAAAATATATCCACTATAAACCTTAAGAGTATTCATATGCTATTCTCAGTTTAGTTATCTAGATTTGATTAAAAAATATTTCAGAACAAAAGACAAGAAGGAAAAACTATCTTGGCTAAAAAAAAAAAATTAAGTTTTTTCAAACCTCTTAAAATTATCCAGTTGCTTTTCGCATGTTAGTTAAACAGGTCTGATGAATGTTATACAGTATTTATTTAAAGTTTAAAGTATATGTATTATAATTCAGAACTGACAACATTAATTGCATTCATTTGACTGTTACTTTCAACTGATGCATTATGCTGAAAACTTTTCCTTTGGGGGTCAGTTTTTGAGTACACACATTCTGAGTTTTTAGCCTCACTTGGACCTGTTAAAAGTTGGTCCCTGATGGCCCTCTCTGGGTGATTTGAAGGTGCTTCTTTTACTGAAATCGAAACGTCTTTCATGATGCATGTGGAATTTGAACAAATATAATGATTAAAATGACTGAATATTTCAACATACCTCTTTTGTTTGTTGTTGGTATTATGGTATCTCTAGAAATGGAACAAGACAGAAGTTAAGATCCTTTGCAATACTTTGTTAATCGCTATAAAATCTACAAGAAATGGTCTTACATTTACAAACATATTTTCTCAGCAAAACTATGGCTGTAACTGTGAATAAGAGCAGAAATATACAAAGAAACATGATAATATACATGTCATCTTCATTAAGGACGCTTTGGTTGTTCTGACCATTTTTGGGGTGATCTAAAAGAAGACAAATCAATATAAGTCTTAGAAGGTGCTGCTATAATTATTTGATTTTTCATACCTTGATTTTTATCATGGTTTTGTCCCCTCTGATATATCACTATGGATTAAAATACATAGTAAAGATTAGGTACTGAATGAAATATTCACATTTTTTCACATGAACCATATTTGTAACTAACACTAAAGACAAAATCAGCCTAAACACAGTTTAGAAGAAATATAATCTTGAACATTCTTAACCAGGATTTGAATTGCTTTTACACAGCCAGCCCGTGTACTACTAGATGCACACAGACCACTGTTTGAAAACCAACCTAAATGAATTTTAAAAAGAGTTAAAACATTATAGTTAAGTAAAATGTACCTGAAACTGCGACATTTATCATATGCCCCACTATTTGATATTTCATTTCTCTACATGAGTACAATCCACTGTTCTCTGCAAAGATCTTTTTGAATATTAGAACAGACTCCATCCTATCATTTGACAGCATGCCTTCGTTTATCTGAATGTGGTCTGAATTGTTGAGCTGCTTGCAGAAGTTTATGTCCAGAAATTTGCACCAGACAACATGCACAGGTTTTCCACAGTGCTGGACGGGACATTTGATCTCCACATATTCATGAGGAGAAACAGCATACACTTGTCCTCTTGGTACCTGCACCTCAACATCACAGCCCAGAGAACCTAATGCAATACAAAAATATATTACTATATTAAATTTATAATTGCTTGGGATGAGTAGCTCCATGGTCTTACCTTGGCTGCCTCCACAAGAAATTATAATAAAACAAAATAAAGAGACCAGCATATGTTCGGTGATCTTGACCTCCATCAGATTAGAAGAGGTAAAAAGAAGATGACAGTAAATGGCGCCCACCTACCTGCTGCACAAACTCACCACTTCCTGTCCTCCCCCCATGTATACAGTCAGTGTGTCAGACCCAATCCCATAACATCACATAAATAAATCAAACAAACAAACAAAACATGCATTTACAAACAGACAGAGAGAAGACATGGCACCTAGAAATGAAAATATAATTAAATACAATCCTATGATAATTAATACATAATATATATACTTTTCTTGTAGTCTTCCTCTTACTATAAATATGTCCATTCATAATAAGGAAATAAGGGAATAAGGACTGAACTGTTACATAAATCAATGACTGCCTGTATCTACTTCTCCAGTACTGCCCCCTAGTGTCTCAGTAGAAGTGATTTTGTACACACACTTGTGTTGCATCTACGGCGCAGTTTATGGTACAGCGCAATGCCAATACTGCCCTCTAGTGTCGTACACATGTACAAAAATATTTAACTGTTCGTTGGTTAAAAATCCTACACACATTTGACTGGTGAGCTTTTAGCCATGTCATAATGTTGTTAGATTCTTAAAAAATATCTGAAGTTGTGTTTTCTTTCATTCCTACATGTTTGATTAACCTTTATTATTTGTTTTTCTTCATCTCCAAAGCTCAAAATGCTCTGTCCCACCTTGTGATGTCATGAAGCAGTAGTGTTCAAATTAACAGCTACCTTTGACCTTTAATTCAGCAGAGATTGGCAATCCCAGGTCTGAAATTATCCAAATAATTCTAGTGAAGATATGTGGATCTTAAAAACACAGTGGAGCACTTCCTGTATTACCACACGACATCACAAGGCAGAACATGTTCTCAGGATTTGTGTGTTAAACATGTGTGTAGGGAAAACAAAACTCCAGGTATATTTTTGATGAACAAACATACTGTAGATCAGAAAATTGTGTAACATGGATCTTTAATAATTAGATGATGCTATTTGACTTTATAAAATGGCTGCTGTCAAAAAGGAATACATATGATAGTCTATAGGGGGAAAGATTTCCAGATTGTTTATTTTCTGCAAGTGAGTACAAACTGATGAAGGAACTTCTAAACTCTGTATACAAGAGTCTTTTTATGTTTTGTTAGGTACACTCAAACAGACTGCAAACCACAGCTTCCTCCCCCCAACCCCCTCTCACTCTCTCTCTCTCTCTCTCTGACTCTCTCTCTCTCTCTCTCCAAAAGATAGAGAGAAAGGACTCAGCTACATTTACAAACACAAACCCATACAGAGGTATCATGGGAAACTGCACCTCAAGGTAAGTCAGTGGTTTTCATTCTTATTTAGCTGTTTCACACAGTTTAAAGTAAAAGTTGAAAAAAGTTTACAGATACACTTATAGAGCTGTTGACAATTTCCTTGTTAACAGCTCAGTGTTGCTCATAAGAAAAACTTCCTGTTGCAACTGTTAAGGAAATACTCCACTTTATACAGTGGTACAAGGATGTGTAAAAAATGACCCAATTTTGTTTATATTTGTCATTGATAGGAAAAAGAAGAAAAGCAATGCAAGACGGACTGGAGGTAAAGTTGGTGCATGAGTGTATGACATCTGGACATATTTGTAAACAAAATTGCAAAAATTCAAAGTAAACAGCTGAAATAGATCATGGTTAGTAGAAATAAATGAATAGTTAAGATAAGAAAGATACAGAGTGTCATTTGAAAAATGATTGTCAAAGGCTACAATTTACAAGTCCCCTCTTTTAATATTGTAAATATGTAGAATATTATGTCATTATGTTTTTGCAATGAACTCTTCAAATATACCAAATTAGTTGCATTGTATTTGTTGCATGATATGATTTTCTATTTGTTTTACAGTGGATTCTGAACATGAGAATGATTACACGCAGGTAAATATATTATATATATATATATATATATATATATATATATATATATATATATATATATATATATATATATATATATATATATATATATATATATATATATATATATATCACATTTAGCACAGAAGCTCTGAGTCATCAGGGGGATTTGGGTTTGTGTGCTGATAAGATGTGGGCAGAGTTAGTAATTTGCATCTCCAAACAGATGTACAAGGAGCATAAATGAATTTTATAGAGGAAGTAATAGGTGGAAAATATGATGTCATGTAAAATCGCTTTCTGGTACAACTGGTGGAAAGAGTATATATATATATATATATATATATATATATATATATATATATATATATATATATATATATATATATATATATATATATATATATATATATATATATATATCCACAAAGTTAGAACAGCCCTGCTCCATTAAAGCTGAGAGTCCAAGTTACTTGCAGACTTCAGCTGCAAAAATAACTAAATGTAGCATGTCATACCTGTACTGTACTGATATGTAAAACAGCAACAATGGAGGATCTGTTCACTTTTGCACACCTGTACGGTGAGATATAGGCTATAGAAGTAGGGTAGTAATAGAGTGGGCTGCTTGTGCCTTACATCAGCAATGGTAAGATGAGCCCATGAAGGACTAGACAAGTCTACCTGCCCCTCCACAGCAAAGCCTGTGGCTAAGTGAACTTGACTTGAGATATGGGAGACCCTTTGGGCACAGAATGAGTCCCAGTGTACACCCATAAGTTACAGATGTGCATCTTTGTATTTGTATCCCTTCTGTGTATAATGATAATTGGGTCTGTATGCAGCCTCCTGAGGATGTGACTTATGCCTCCATTGACCACAGCAGCTCCAAACCCACGACCACCAGAGCCACTACAGCAGAGTCTGAGTCAGGCTGTGACTACGCCACGGTGAACATGCCCAGAGCAATTGAAACAGACAGTGACTACGCCACAGTGAACATGCCCAGAGCAATTGAAGCAGACTGTAACTATGCCACAGTGAATGTGCCCAGAGTGACTGAAACAGATGGTAACTACTCCACAGTGAACATGCCCAGAGCTCACTCACTGCAAGAGGCGGATTCTGACGTGTCCGAAGAAGACTGTGCCACAGATGATTACATCTGCATGAACTGAAAAAAAAAATAAAATTTTTGTTAATATATTTTATTTTATTTCTAGGGGGATAACATGGCATTCCCAAAATTTTGCCTGGTTTCAAGTCTTTAGCTGTTTGAGAGAAAATTACCATTCAACCTTCTTTGCCTTTGGACTGATTGAGAAGGATGGGGTTAATTTCACAACTGTCACTCTATAGTTTTTTTTAAATTATTATTTTATTTTAACTATTAATTAAAATAAAATTTCCACATTGTCTGTACAACACAATATCTCTATGGGATCTGTCAAAATGGACCGCCCTGTCGAAATGAGCTGCAGCAGCCTAAATCGTTTATTGATTCACTTTACCCTGTCGAATTAAGCTACCTTACGGTTTTCCATTTACAGTTGTATAAATCCAATGAAGCTAACCTCCTCAGTTTTACAACATATTTCTTTGGATTGGAGACAGTGGGTTTTATGCTGTTTGCACACGGTGATCGTACTTATACCTTAGTTATGTCAAATTTCAACAAATTTAAAGGAATATGCATCGGTAGTTCATATGGTTGTAATATTCTATCATATAGGGCTCCGAATAAGAGAGTACATATCAACAGGCCAATTTAATCAATCAAAAATGAATATGGGTAGAGGAAGCTCAGACCTATATCTTTTATCACGCAAGACTCCCACTAAAGGTAACACATTTGACAAGCCAATTGAGCCATCAAATAATGCTCCCACTGTAGAATTACCTTTATTCACTCATTTTTTTGAACATGGGAAGAGGCAGCAAATCTTGACTATAGCTTCTCCCAAATAATGCATCCATTAGAGGTAGCATATTTCACTTTTGTGATACTGGGGACAATGAAGATGGGACAATTCCATGTAATTCAGTTTTATTTATATATTTTATTGGTTATTTTATTTTATTATTTATTCTGAATTTTCTAGCAGCTGTGGTTGGATTGTCTAAAGTTTGAATGGATGATTTTCACCCTCTATTGTCCAGTGTCAGTCTCTTTTGGTTCAAACAGAATGTATAAGGGACTGGATGGTCAGCACCTTGTTCTGCAGCACACAAATCAGTAGATGGAGCCAAAGAGTCACTTATTTACACAAAGACTTTAATCAGTTTCTATTTTTATTTTTAACACATTAAACTTCTCTAACCTTTTTAAACTTTCACTGTTATTCTTTAACATGCACCTGTCATCTAAGACAGGATCTAATTTGCCATTGAAACGGTTTCTGTTTTCCTGAACAGTTTATAGTTTGACCCCAGTACTTTAAGTCTCTGCACTGGCTTCCTATGAGCTTTTTATTATTATTATTTTTATTTATTTTTTATTGGTTTTATGAAGCTCTTACTAGACTTAGTCCTATTTATTTATCTGATCTGCTTTTATCATAGGAGCCCTCTCAGATTCTCATGTCCTCAGGTAGTCGTCTTTTAACTGCCCCAAGAGTCCAAACTTAAACTCTCAGTGAGTCTTCATTCAGCTTTTACAGCCCCCATTTGTGAAACAGTTGACTTGAGGATCTTTGGTCCACTGTGAGTGCTCATATTTTTAAAAGTAAACTCAAAACCTATCTTTTTAATTTAGCTTTTAATTGAAACTTTTACTTGTTTTTAACTTAAATTATTATTATTATTATTATTATTATTATATTTGTTTTAAATTTAATTATCATTACTATTTTACTCAGTCTCCATCTGATTAGTTCTCCATTTTTATTTTTACTATAACCTTTAAGAGCTTTATATTTATGTTTTATGTTTTTGTTTAAATTGTTATATATTTGGATGAAATTATCGGGGAGTTTGCTGTTGTTTTTATTTTTGTCATTTTTCTGTTGCATGTGAAGCACTTTGTGTTACATTTCAAATGTATGAAAAGTGCTATACAAATAAAGTTTGACTGATTGAATTTGTATGATTTTGAGTTAATATTTTGTGATTTTTCTTACTTTTTTAAATAGTTATAATTTTGGTATTCTTTCACATTTATAAGACAGTAAGCAGTCAACATTTTATAAATATAGTGTTTTTAATTTTCATCATTAGTTATTGATGGTTTGACCATTTTAAATTAAACACAACATACCACTGAATATTTACAAATCATAACACAACCTGAACAGTAAACAGCTTTTAAGAACATTGTTATGACAAATGTAATTAGGAGTCTGTAGCATGTCCTATATTGCATGTAAATTACCAACCACTCATCTATTCCACTTGTTAAAATCAGAACTCCATTTCTATGTGACTAATACATTTGTTCCACTGAGATTTTCTTGTAAAAGTCCTTCACATGTTTTAAAATAAGAGAAAACGTTAAATGAACAAATCTCTGGATTAATTATATATCGAGTTCACGCGTTGAACGTAGCTTGCATAAGGTTCAACTTCCTCTACATCGTCCATCTGAAACAAGAAAAGACATTTCATTGGAAACCTGAATAAATGCTTCAAATGATTTCAGTACTGCAGTGGATTACTCACTCGTGAAGGTTTTGATGCCCTTTGATTCATCCTGATGAAAAAGAAGATATTAACTATTACTTATTTATTAAAAAAAAACAAAAAAACAATCAGAACTGTCAATAATTTCTTCAATATGTAAAAAAATATATATTTTGGAATGCTCAAAAATAAACATAACTGAAAAAAAAAAAAAAAGCAGAGATTCCCTAATAGACCTTTTTGACAACGGCCGTTATGTAGGGTCAACGTAACTCCCAGTTAATGGTTATCTTTTACAAAATGTTTGTGGAAATGTCTCACACATTTTCTGCCAGCTTCATAAATCTTCCCCATCACCAACAAGGTCCACAAAGAAAATATTCTGTCCATGAAGAATTTATCCACAACTATCAAGGTAAGAAAGATGAAAACTTAAAGGCGAACAGTGACGAGCGTTAGTGAACTACTCCTGAACAAAACTAACGTTACGGTCATGAATAAAGAAAGCAATAATCAATTAATTAATAAGTAACTTGTGAGACTGATTGTAGTAGTAAAATTCAAAAATTAATTTCATGATGTAGATATTCACATAGACAGAGAGATTTGTGCAGTTTAAATGCTCGGCATGTAATCTGTGAACAACTGTAACATTTAAACTGCACAAATCTGTCTATGTGAATATTTACATCATGAAATTCATTTTTGAATTTTAATACTAAAATCAGTCTGAGTTAACTATTTACTTATTAATGAATTACATTTTACTTATTTTTTAGTTTTGCTAGTCATTGTTCACATTTATGTTTTCATCTTTCTTACCTTGATAATTGTGGATAAATTCTTCATGGACAGAATATTTTCTTTGTCGTCCTTGTTGGATGAAGATTTGGTGATGGGGCAGATTTATGAAGCTAGTGGAAAACACGTGAGACATTTCCACAGATATTTTGCCATAGAAAAGCATTACTACTTACATTTACCCTACGTCGCAGCTCTTTGGGCTGTTGTGAAAAAGGTCTATAGCCATAATCACAAAACTACAACAAAAGGATTTGTGGCAAACGTGCTCTAATTCTTTTTATGGTTCAGGACATAATTATTAAGAGCACTTAAAAGTCCCATTTAATACGAGGACAAATAGATAAAATTTATCATATATATGCCTGGTTGGTTTTAACATTATAATCAATATGTAAATATTGTTTTTATTTTTATTCTTTTAAATGGAATACCTGTTCATTGGACTGTCTCGTAGTATGATGCCTTACCTTAAATCTATTACTTTCTTTACTGCCAAAAATAATAAGGCCAAGCAGAAAACCACACTGATGCCAATAGTTGCTCTGACTGCAAGATGACCTGCACCAAAAAAATAAAACGAAAAAAATGTGAAATTGATTTTCTTAAAATGGTCAAACTGTTTTTAGACTTACGTATGGCCTGACTGATGCTGTTTGGCTTGAGGATTTGGGTCTTGTTTGGCCTGAAGTTTCGGCTCTTGTTCCAGTACGGGTGTGTGATGGTGCACGACAGGTTCTGTGCCTCCTCTAGCGTGTTGACTTCCACAGAGCTTTCCACAGTAACGAGCCCGTCTGGGTCCCACTCGGTTTTCGTGGTAACGTTACCAGCAACGGTCCAGCTGATGTTAGCTGCAGGACTGGCTCTCTCTGCTCTGCACACGACCACTCTCCTGTCACCTCTCTCCTCAATCAAAGAGGAGACAATTGGAGGAGCTGAACACACACACACATAGCCTGTTTATTTAAAATGTTTCATTAGGCCACACAAGTCTAATGAAATCTAAAAGGAAGGTATTACAATTAAATATTGAGGTAAACTGTCTGTCAATGAAAGAGTAAACCAAGCACATTCATTATCAACAGTACAGTTACTCCAGTTTTACACTTTAGATTACAATAAATAGTTGGCCTTGGAAAACATAAAAAAATAACTTGTGAGCTACATAATTGTTTTACACGCAATACTCTACAGTAGTATTTGATATGACAGTTTAAACTAGGTTAATGTAGACCTACATTTATTTTTTCTTTATATTTCTTTGCATATGACCTTTTATTGTGCCAAGAGAACATTGAGATCAATACATTTCTTATTCAAGAGAGTGCCCTGGAGCTATTGATAACTACTACTCACTATATAATTATAATTATTGACTTACTGTTATATACAAAAGTGAGTACAATAGTTTTAATTTTTGTTAATAGTTATTATGAAGAAAAGTTTCTGTTTTTTTGTTTTCTGTTTGTGTGGGTTTTTTTTTTTTTTTTGTAAGACAGAATATGAGGCACTGAATAATAAATTCCATAATCACAGACTTTCTTTGTGCCATTTTCTTATTGTAGTCCATGCCATGACATTTTGTTACACTGTAAAATTCCAAATGTAATTTCTGCTTTAGCATTACTAGGTCAAAAAGTAGGTCATCGAGTACATATACAGTTGAAGTATGTCACCTTTACTATGGTGGCAGCCAACCTGCACTCGAATAAGACACACAATGAAAACATTTAAATTTTTTTGGTTCATATCTTCGCATGTATCTTACCTGTGATGTTGATGACGTGTATGAAGAAGTTAGACCCCCCCTCGTAGGCATAATCACAGGAGTAGTTGCCCACGTCGCTGTAGGAGAACTGGGGGATGTGGAGGATCAGCTGGCCGTCTGTACTATTTCTCAGGGCTTTTTTGTCTTTGCAAGTGTCTTCGTTATCACCCTTATCATCACATCTAATGTGACACTCTTTGTTTTGTAATTTTAGAGTCCAAATAACATATATCGTTGTGTTATATGCTTTTGCCACATCTCCACACGTCAGCTTAGCTTCCTCCCCGAGTCTGAAAGATGAGAACTTCACCTCTGAAACAAAATATAAAATTATGTGTCTGATCTGTAATAAGTGTACTTCCCCCCAGGAATAGACAATAGAACAAAGCATGTGTGTTATTTGTTATGAAGAGCTATTTTACATGCACCCAGATAATATAGACATTATTAATTCCGTCATTCAATGTTATTTTGTACAACATAGCATTTGTATCAGTTTCAAAATACTACAACTTGGGTTTCAGAATGATGAAAAATTAGGGCTTTTCCCTTAGCGTGTAACCATTTAAACAAAATATTAGATCTTTTGAATGGGAAAAGTGTTTAAAATGTCGCATATGACAGAAAGCTGAAACCCTTGAATACATATTACAGTCTATAATCAATTGTGGTTTTCAAAGAGGAAGAGATAGTCATTGGGAGGAATAGTTTCAAATAATTTCAAATCACCAAATAAGGTAAGTCAGCTCCACAAGCACAAAAGAAGACAACAAATATACCAATCGACAAAGAATACAGTGCATGGCATGAATCATAAATATATTTTACCATAGTTTCGAGAAGTCAAAGCAGAAGCAGTAGTGAATGTCTCATAGGTCTGATATTGGCCTGAAGGGATTAATATGGGAGTTAGAAATTAGAAAACATTGTAACAGAATATTATTGTGAGTTAGTTGGTTAGAGTTAGAAAGTGAAATTAAAAACATATAGACCTAACTGCACATCTTATCTACCCACAGTGCTTTTAGATTAAATCAGGGGTTCCACAGAGGTCACAGCAGCAGTTTGTTGCAGTACATTACCCACCACTGAACAGGTTTCTATTCACTCTACTTTCCATTTTCACTTACAAATGAAGTCACAGTCTCAGTTAATTACATGTAAGCTTTATAGGCCCATAACACTTTCATTAATATCATTTTAGATATACATATTTATAAGAGCAATATGTAACATTTAAGTATATTTCTTAGTGTCTGAAAGATGAGGACTTCACCCCAGAAACAAAACAATATTGTGTCATCTGATGAGTGTAATTTCCCCACAGGAAAAGTCTAAAATAGAGCATGTGTCATTTGTTGAGAAGAGTTATTTTACATGCTCCCAGATAATAAAGGCACTGGCATTAATGACACTTCACCCCAGAAACAAAACAATATTGTGTCATCTGATGAGTGTAATTTCCCCACAGGAAAAGTCTAAAATAGAGCATGTGTCATTTGTTGAGAAGAGTTATTTTACATGCTCCCAGATAATAAAGGCACTGGCATTATTGACACTTTAGATATACATACTTATAGGTGTACTACTAGTATATGTAACATTTAACTATATTTAACTGTGAAACATTCTAGGAAAAGCAATGCCACTGGGAACAAGTAGGTCAAACCCTCCTCAAATGTAAGCTCTACAGGCCCATGACACTGGCATTAATGTCATTTTAGATATACATACTTTTAGTTTATTATATGTAACAACAACAAAAAAAACAACAACAACAATTTAATGCTATACTGTGAAATATTGTAGGCAACGCAATAATTGTGTTCTTATTATACACGGTCCCTTTTTAAATAAATAAAATTAAATAAATAAATTCCCACGAGAACAAGCAAGTTAAATCCCCACCAGAAAAATTATAAAAAAACAAAAATAAAAAATACAGTAGTCACACAAACCTTTCTCATTACCCCGTATTATATGTAACATAAAACTATATTTAATGCTATACTGTGAAATATCCTAGAAATAGCAATAATTGTGTTCTTATTATGGCCCCTTTTAAAATAAATAAACAAGTAAATAAATAAATAAAATGAAATAAATAACTTCCCACGAGACCAAGCAGGTCAAACACCCATCAGAAAAATTACAAAAAATAAAAATTAAAAATACTGTAGTCACACAAACCTTTCTCATCACCCCATGCCTCTGATACCAAGACGACAAGCGCAACATGAAGCAGCAGCATTTCTTAGAACTGTCTCAAAACATCTACAGCACCATCTTATTTCACCATTTCCTCGCACTGAGCCCGTGCCCGCAGACTCCCCAATGTGAATGATCAGTGTATGGTGATGTGTCATTTTCCTGTGTCTTCCTCTGAGCGTCTTTCCACACAAACCTCTGCCTCTCTCTCTCCCACTCGGGCTCTGACGTTGTCACCCAGTTTCCTCTGCAACAGGTCACATGATCAGAACCCTATTTTTTGGTGCACCCAACACCCCCCTCCAAAGCTCATGGTGGAGGAAGTGCTGACACATGTGTAAAAAAACAAACAAAACAAAACAATTACTGTATTTAATAATATAAATATAAAACATATAAATATAAAAAGATTGTACTGAATGTCGTATTTTCAAAAAGTGTTAATTATTCTTACTTCTAGACAGTAGTTCTTTCCTCAAATATTCTCTGCTCAACTTGAATTTTCTTGGCTACTCTTACATTAATAATATGATATATATTTTGAATTAATGATACTCCTACGTGAGAACATTTTTGGAAACTCTCCCAATTTCTGTTATAGTCTAAGAGATACTGTGAATAATCTTAAAATAAACCTACAGCTTTTGACATCTGTAAACTAGTTGGTACTTCTGCAAACTAAACTCACATTTACTTGAATAAAATCTATAATAAACTACAGTAAAAATAACATCTGCTGGCATTTGAACATTTTAATCCTACTCTGATTCAGCAGGATGTGTGCAGATCATTTTGCTGAACTCCAAATATGCAGAGGTCGACAGCTGTGGTAAAGCGCTGATGAAAAGATTGTAATTTTCCAGGTCTGAACTGTCTTTGTGTTGTTGATCAATTGAACATTGCGTACCGGTGCACTTGTAGTTTGTGGTTAATAAACAGCAAGTACAATAGGGGCCTGTGGTTTGGGGGTAGCTGCGGACTCATACTGATAATAAAATAAGCCTAGTATGGCAAGATTGGTATTTGCACCATCAATATTTCCATTGTGATTTTGAAGGGAAATTTGAAAATTAAAATTGAAATTGAGACATTAGATCTTCAGAGGTTTAGAGATTTTGTGTACTGCTGAATATGTTTTGGCCCAATTCCTCTTTCTGGACTAATATTACACTTTGAGCATAAGGCTCCACAGCTGACTCTGTGCTGGCATGGTGTCCAAATTGCGACATTATAACTGCTTAGTCAGCCGTGCTTCTAAAAAAACAAGTATTTACAAAGAAATGTTTTTACAGGACATCCAGTTTCCCTTTGATAAAGCTCACTTCCTGTTTGTCAGTGGTGTAATGTAAATGAAGTAAAAGATGCAGTAATAATAATAATTAAAAAAAACAGTTTGCTGTACGTTACTTAAACACATTTTAAACTGGATACTTTTTACTTTTACTTCACTATATTTGAGAGCAGGTATCTGTACTTTTAACTTTTAACTAACTTTTAAACAGAACTGAAAAGTAAATATACTTTATATTATTTTTTGAAATATCCTGAAAAGGCTGAGGGTTTATTTTAAACACATCTGTGGTTTGAGCAAACAATGATTAAGTTGTTTCTTTTGAACTACATTCAGTACAAATCTGTATCAAAATGACTGCATTTGAAGGTTCGTAAGATCTCAAAATCTGAGTGAAAAACTGTTGTACTTTTTACTTTTGAAGTACACAATAGGTATTTTAATACTTTTATTTAAGTAGATTTTTTCATGTGATACTTTTACTTGAATATTTCTTTGCTCCAGTATCTGTTCTTTTACTTTTTAAGAAGTAACAAAATAAGTCACAAAATTGAGTGTTCCTTCCACCACTGAATTCAGAGGAATGCTCTCAAGTTTTCATTATTTAGTAGTTCATTTTTGTATTTATTTTTTATAGACAGTTGCAAATTATAAAGTGATAAGCGGTTTCACAAGATCTGATTAAATGTTTTGGGACCTCCCCACTGATTAAGATAGATCTTGCTTGGAGGAAGACACAAGCACACCTACACACCTTATCTAAGTGAGTCAGTGGATGTTTGAATGCAAGTTTAAAATCCCTTGTATAAATGTGTTCTTTGTGAATTATTATATGACTAAGAGTAGTCCTTAACCTTGTTCTCACTCTGAATATCTCCAAAATATCAGTTTACTTCATCATATTTTAAATGATGATTTTCATGTTTTACTGATTTGACTAAGTACAATTTTATTCACAGCCCCTTGACACGTTCTTGCGTCTGCACACTTCTGATAAAACCTCTACTGTCAACATAAAACATGTGTTAACCACATGCATTAAACAAAACCTTTCATATTGCACATTTTAGACCAAACAAAACCCATTTTAAATCTTTGAAACTTGAGAAAGACATTGTTGTTTTTAGTTTGAATCCATTTTGTAGTCTCTCTTATTCACCTACATATGCTTAATAATTAGGTATCTTGTGGATTTCAGAAACTACTAACAATTTACATCAGTTTCTTGCAGTTTTGACACCAAAGCAGAAGATAGGGCCTTTAATTTCCTGTGAGAGTTTATATATTACTCACGCTAATTCAAAGAAAAGAGTTCAACAATTTAAATATATCAATACACTAGACCATTCATGTTTTAGTTTTTAAAGGGCCCATATTATGCTATTTTCTTATCTTTTTTATAATATTCTTTCCTCATCAAAAGCATACCTGGAGGGTTATTTTGTTTCATTCACACATGTTTAATACACAAACCCTGCATATTTAGGCTGAGTTCTTCTCTCAAACTAAATACGCTCTGTTCCACCTTGTGATGTCATGTGTTTTAAAACTCCACACACTTTCACTAGAATCATTTGGATAATTTCGGCTCTGGAATTGCCAATCTCTACTGAACTAAAGGTAAAAGGAGGTGTTAACTTAAAAATGATCACTACATGACATCACAAGGAGGAACAGAGCATTTTGAGTTTTGGAGATGTAGACAGACTAATAAACCAAGATTACTCAAACATGTGTGAATAAAACAAAACATAACTCTGGGTATTTTTTTGAGGATGTATCAGCATTACAACATGGCTAAAAGCTCTTTTTCTATTGTGGCACTCACCTGCACGATCCTTTTATTTACTGATGTATTTTCACAGTTTGGCAAAAGTTTAGACAAAACAACTTTATTCCCAGATGATTTTCTGGTCATTTCAAATACAATATAATAAAATAACAATGACAGCTAATGATTCAAATCACTTTTATAATCCCAAACATGCACTGTTATATACTTAAGGTGCACTGTTTAACATTTTTAGCGGAGGGTCCACCACCTGCTTGTCTCTATGGAAATGTTATTGTTTTGTCTAGAATGTTCCATAGTATAGATTAAACCTATCTAGCTACATTACAATTCAGATCTGTGGAGAGTCTCCCCTATCCACAGAAGGAATTGTTGTATTTTTGAGTAATAGAAACACCCGTAATTAATACATGCTAGATAGATATTTTTAATGTCGTACCATGGAACTTTCCACTCAAAGAAATAACATCGCCATGGAGACAAACTGGTAGCAGACCCTCCACCAGAAAAGTCAGGCAGTGCACCTTTAAAGTTTCTACAAATACAAAATGGTAAACAAAACAGCGCTACAAAATATTTACATTTTGGTTTGGTGTGGGTTGTCATGGTCATCTTTTTGTTTCACCATCTCAATTTCAGACTTTGAGTTTTTCCTGGGTTTATCTTCGTCGTCATCATCATCATCGTGTTTTACTTTGTCTGTGAACTGGGCCTCGATCTCTGCAGGGTCTATGTAGGTGTAGAAATAGGCCATGAAGGAGAAGATGAAGCACACTGCCACCAGCAGAGAGGCGAATAAGACGTACTCTGTCCACTGGGAAGGAAAAATGGCAAAATATTGGTTTAATTACATATTTTATTTTCAGAATTTGTATTTTATATTCACAATTTTTTTTTTTTTTCTTGAAAAAATATTCTAGTTACACTGCGTTATTGTTGTGTTGTATAGAGAGAGAGAGAGAGAGAGAGAGAGAGAGAGAGAGAGAGAGAGAGAGAGAGAGAGAGAGAGAGAGAGAAAGAGAGAAAATTAGGGGGAAATTATTATCTTATTTTGGATATTTTTGACAACTCTACACTACAATAACCACCTTAATATAAGCATGAAGATAGAATTAATTCATAATGAACAAATTATGTAGTTATTATAAAGTGTTCTCATTGATCTCTGGGGAAAGATACATGGAAACTACAGTACATCTCATTAAAGCAGGAGTGTCAAACTCAAATTCACAGAGGGCCTAAATTAATAAATGGGATGAAATCATGGACCAAACTAAATATTTATTGAAACATTTCAACAACATCGCTATGTTTTCTCTTCTTTCGAGATATGTAATGTTAAACCTTTTCTTATCTTTTCAAATAAATGTTTAATGATAGTTTTGCTTAAACACTGAATCCAGAAAAAGCATAATATAAAATAATAACAACATTTTAAATAAATAATGTCTCTATAGCCCATTTGTAGCCGGCAGGTCAGCTCTAATACATATTTGATATGATCTCGCGGGTCAAATATAATCCGCAGGCCAAATTTAGCCCCTGGGCCTGACTTTAACATGTCTGAAATAAAGTAAGAAAATGAAGAAAGTATAAATATGTTTGTACCTGCTTGGGAAGTTTAGCGAGTTCAGCCACAATCAGGACAATAAAGTTTCCAACAGCAACAGTGAGTAACCAGCCAGCTTGGAGCACAGCCTTCATGTTGCTTGGTGCCTATGGAAACAGACCAGAGTATCATTTTCAGAGCATCAGAACAATATTTCTTTGCTTATAATGTTCTACAATATTGCATTAAACTTATCTATCTCCATGGTGACAAGCTGGTGACGTCTAACTTTTTTTTTTTTTTTTTCTAATAAAAGACCAGATATTTTTACCAACAGATATTTTCTTCATTTGATCTGCCCACATACAGAGTTTTTTCCGTTCACGGGTGACATAATGGTAAATTTTTTCTGTGTTACAGGTATTCATTCATTGATTATTTTAGATTAGATTGGTGATAGAACATGAAGATTAAAGTCAGTTCCTCCTCTTCTAATATTTCAAGAACCCATAAAAATAATAATAATAATTTCAATAAAAAAGAACATAGTGCACCTTTAAAACCATGGTATTGTTTGTATGCAGTACTTATTTTAGTATTTCTTGTTTACCTGCGAATACGAAAACTCAAGTCCAGTAACAGAGAACATGACTTCTCCAGCAGTAATAAAGAAGTACTGTGGGATCTGCAAGGCCATGTGCACTGTGTTTGGTTTGATCTCCTCTGCTTCAGTAATCACCTCCCCACACTAAAATCAAACATAAACGTTTAATAAAAAAGTTTAAAATGGGAACAGAGAACACAACTTTTTATACTGTGCAGGAGTAGAGTCTTACATTTGTTGTGAACGTGAAAGTACTGGGGATGAAGTAAGTGTAGGAGCTTCCAAAGCCAAATTCTTTCTCGACAGTACAAGATTCAGAAGCGGAGAGGAAGGTGAAGGTTTGCCTAGATTTAAACATCATGACAGTTATAAGGAAAATTGAAGTAAAAGATGTTTCTTTTCGTATTATTGTGTAAGATACGTACTTTCCATTCTTTAATAGCGAGTAGTTGCTGGCTAAAAACGGGTTAGTGATTCCAAACTCTACTTGAGCTGTTGAAATGTTTATTGGAATACTTAAGCCGTTGACAAACCTGAAGAGGAAATTATAATATATTATGTCTTACTGTCGAACATTCCCGACAAAGCAACAATCTATCAAATGATTACCCCCACCAGAAAAGTTACATTGTGCATCTTTAAAGGCCCCATATTATGCCATTCTCTGATCTATGTTCTAAAGTTGTTTCCTCATCACAAACATATTGAGGTGGAGTTGGGTTTTGTTTCATTCACACATTTGTAACACACAAATCCTGCATATTTAGGCTGAGTTCTTCTCTCAAACAGATGATTTGGATTCCTGGAATTGCCGATCTGTCCTAAAAGGAGCCGTTAACTTGAAAACTACCGCTTCATGACATCACAAGGTGGACTAAATGATTTTGAGCTTTGGAAATACAGACACAGAGTAAAAATAAAGAAGTTCTCAAACATGTGTGAATAAAACAAAACACAACTCTAGGTATGTTTATGATGAGATAACAACATTATAACATGGCATGAACGTCACAAGAGTTATTTTGCGTAATATTGGACCTTTACTACTCATTACTTCTTCCTTAAAAACAAATGCAGATTGCCTTGCACAATGTCTTTCTTTTAATGGTGGATTTGTGGTACTTACCGAATGGCATTGGCACCTTTTTCAGGTTTAGAGATTAAATCATTGGTCTAGGAATAGCAAAAATAAAATTAGAACTAAAATCACCATTTATAACTCATGTTCTTTCACCTCTGCACTTAAGAGTGTCTCACCAGCTCCCACGTATTAGCCAGATTTCCAGGAATAAGAAGAGTCTGACGCTTGCCCTTCGTCAGGGCAATAGTTCGGGTAGTAGGAGGACTTCCTATGGAAACTGTAACGGTGTCGGTATCAAATGTGTAGTACTCAGGGCTGGCCTAATAATCAACACAGATCAGGTGAGTTACTTTGGTCCAAATGCATTCATTAACTAATAGGGATGTAACAATAACTGAAATATCGTGTCAAAAGTCTCATAATAATATCTTGGACCATCACAATATATGAATTACAAGTCTCTTTGCTTAAATTAAGGGTTAGCAAGGTGCAGCAATAGCTAAAAAAAGGCAGAGAGAACTACATAGATCATGATCCTTTGCTCCATTTCAGTGTAGACTACAAGAGGAAATAACAGTTCTAAGCACTTTTAAGTCTTTGTTTTTTGGAATAAGTCTTATCAAGGTATTTTAAGAGGAAAAAGTAGCATATTAACAGTTTTGAGCCTCCACAAAATATCGCAATAAATATCGTACCATGAGATGTATATCGTGAAAATATTGTACCGAGAGATTTGGATATTTCTACGTCCCTAATCCCTACCAATTTGTGAGCTTTCCCACAATATTGGAATAAATATTGTACTGTGAGGTTCATACTGTGACAATATCGTATCGTGAGACTTGGATATCGTTACATCCCTATTAACTAACAATGCAAAAATAACATACCTGATTTGGTGAAAGCTGCAGTGGGGAGTTGCCAGGTAACTGAACACTGATCTGGTTCGGGGCCATATTCAGTAGTTTGAGTTGGCTCTCGGAGGCTGATGGAAAAGTGGGCAGAGTTTTCTGAAAGGGAAAACAATAATGACAAATGTACAGATTAATATTGACTTCTTCTTTATTCTATCCATGATTCTATTCCCAATTTATGTCATCTGTGCAGTCAGATACTTACATCAATCTGGAGTTGGACCACAGCAGCACAGACAAAAGCCATCGCTGCTAGAAACATGCCCACTGTCATTCTCTTCAAGGGTCTGCAGTAAAATGGATTATTACAAACTCATTCCTTTAGTTTGAAAAAATATACAATATAATATGCAATTTTTATTTTTATTTTTACTCACGTGAAGTTTAAGCCACATTTCTTAATTAAGGGATAAATAACATTATCCATAATTGGCACCAAAGTCAGAATCAGAATGGGATTAAATGTCTGTAAAAGTAAATGCCATGTAGTTTTTATTAGATAGAAATAATTAAAAGCAAGAGTTGCATGAAATTCATCTGAAATTACCTGCATCTGATCAGGTTGGACTATGAATGCACCCTACATAAAAACAAAAACAAAGAAAAAACTAAATAAATATAGCAATGATACAGATTTATTTATTTTTTTAATGTATGTATTTATTTCTGTTTTTGATGCAGTAACTTACAAAGTCTCCATTCAGCGTGGTAGCCTGTAGTGTCCATCTTGAACCCTTAAAAACAGTTAAACATATCAGATTTTAAAAGTAGTAGAAATAGTGGTAGTAAAGTGGCAATAGTACCAGTAACAGTACCTTTTGGTCAAACAAGGTCCAGAACATAGGAAGTGGTAGGTATAAAAACAAAACCTTGAGTGCCATTTTGATCTGTGCTATCAGAAGTTTCTGTATAACACAAAGTACATTTTAGTAATTTTACAACAAATATTAGTTTGAAATGAAATCCAGCTTCGTCACTTACTCCATATTTCTCCTCTGCCCAGTCCATCCAGTGTTCTCTCTTTGGATATCGCTTGCTTCTGTGTCTGTAGCGATTCTTAATAGCAAACTAGAAAAAAAACAAAAAAAAAACAAAACAAAACAAAAAAACACTTATGAAGGATTATTTTAACTTGTTTACAGTAATTATATTCTGACCTGTCACAATAATTACAATATTGACTTATCGTTCTATATATAAAAGTTCTAATAATATTCATCATGGGTATTATTTCTTTGCAATTGTGGGGGGGATTAGTTATTTTTATGTAATAATGTAAGATTTGAGCTGTAGAGAATAAAATACATAACTGGTATGGCTAGTTATCGATTCTGCCATTTATTTGTTGCAGCTCAGGCTGTTTAATGATACGGTCTCTTTAAAAATTGATTTACTGGGATTATCCTGCTTTGTGTCAGTGGCATAAAGTAGTTTCAATAGTATCGTTTATAATAGTATATGTCTGTAGCAATATATTGTGCTTTAACATTTATTATTGTGACAGGCCTAATTATATTCTTGTGTAACTTACCCCAATACACTTGCACACATCCAGCATGATATTTCCCTGTGGCTTTGCTTTGAAGTACATTGGACTTCCCACAATGAACACCACTGTAGGAGATACAAATATCATAAGAATCACAGCACTTATTAATGGCCTGTTTTGAGAGTCTGACAAAGACATACCTAGAGCGACCACCATGAGCGCAGCAGGGACACCAAATGCCAGAGGATAACACTCCATCTTTGTGTGGATGCCACACTGCTGGGCTGCAAATATGATGTGAATATGTTTCTGAAGACATCCAGTAAATCAGTAATTGACTATATGAATAAAATCTATGTTTGAAACAATGCTACAAAGATACTTAATTTGAGTTGTGCTATTCGTTTATATTCTCATAGTGAGGTTGTATAAAGATGACCATAAGGATTTTATTGAATTATCAAACCTATTATTCAAAACCTTTTCTGTACTTCTTACATTGTTCTGATCACTACAGACATAGTGCCTATTTAGATACAATGGTTTTAATACTGTTCTGAGCAGTACTGTACTCTACTGTACTGTAGCACTGTCCTGTAGTACCTCTGAGGATAGGAGTGATGATGGTGGACAGTAAACTCCCTCCATTGATGCACAGGTAGAAGACAGAGAAGAATGTTCTTCTTTGATTTTCCTATATCAAACATGTACAATAAATAAATAAAGCATTTAAATAATAGTTTTTCTGTTGTCATTCACTTTTGTAATTGAAAAAAAAAAAAAAATTAAATCCTGTTTGCTCTAGATGATGTACACGTGATATACCAGGAGTGGACAATATTTTTCCACTGGGCCATAATTAAATTCAGGAGAGTGGAGGAAGACAGAGCCAAAGTGGTCTTTAAGAAATGCTCAAGAAAGATTTTTACACCCCAGTCTATACACATACCCATAAAGAGTATATTCAAGTCTGACTATAAAGCAGAAGTCACCTGTTCATTAGTAAACTGGTCTCCACCAAAGGCCGCCACACAAGGTTTAATCCCACCAGTGCCCAGAGCAATCAGGAAGAGGCCCACCATAGACAGCACCCTGAGGACATGCCCATAAAACGTTACTGTGTGTACAGTGTAAAATGAAGGTTTATGGTGTAGTTTACGCACACATGAAAGGTCATGTTGTCTGGAGTCCCGTTCCTGTCTTGGTCAGTGATGTCATGGATGGCACTGATGGCCATCGCGATCTGACCCAAAGCGTACACAATGGACAGGTATATGATAGTCCTGAAGAGACACGTAAAGGAGCAGTTTAGCTGATCTGTAGAAGTACATGACTTCATCTTGTTACCTTGCATCTCACATATTTCTCTTACTCACTTGAACTTTCCTAGCCATGAATCTGCCACAATGGCCCCCAGGATTGGAGTCAAATAACAAAGGGCCACAAAGACATGATAGATGGATGTTGCAAAATCATCATTCCAATTCAAAAAGTACTTAAAGTACAGCACAAGTACAGCTGATTGGAAAGACAAGCTTTGTTTTAATATAATGATGCAAGACAGACATGTGTTTAAAGATGTTTAGTCTCACCTCGCATGCCATAGTAAGAAAACCTTTCACAGAACTCATTAACTACTATGAAGAAAATGCTGAGGGGGTAACCACATATGACTGGACCCTAATGGACAGAAATGCATAACAATATTAGCATTGTATCTTGGTTGAAAAACTGGACTCTCACAATTCAGGACAAAAGATATTTTGTTTTATCTTTATAGCGATGCTTTCCCATTTTATATGGCATCAATTAAACTGCACAGTTGAATTACTGATCTATGATACATATGGCATGATATAATAAAATAAAAGCGTAAGTCTACAGATATTACCTTGCCTCTCTTCTCCTTCTTGAGCACTTCTTTTTCTTTATCTGTTACAAAGTAAATAGTTATTTACCTTTACAAATACCTAGAAAGACTACATCTATATCCACTCTTGCATAAATGATTGTGAATTGTGAATGTAAAATAATTTAATTGCCTAATGGAGCAGTGTTAAAGAGGTTATTAGGACATTTATCTATATTTTATACTAAATACTATTAACTAAATTAGTATAAACTCACCCGTCATGGTGGTGGTTGTAGCACTCCTCTAGATGGATCCTGTCCTGCTTCACTCAGAGGTAATAGTTGCTTATTAGCCCCTGATCTGAACCCACTGCTGACAGTTAATCTTTTTATGGTGGGAGGGAACAGAAGATATGGACTTCCGTATAATGAACAACATCATAATGGCACTGATTTCAAATATCTCCATACATGACAAATACATGAACATGTTCATTTATGTTTGTGTATTTTATTTAAACAAAAAAAGCTACAGGGAACATTTCTGTTTACAGCAGAATGTTGACATTTCAGATAAATAAAAAGATAAAAAAGACATTATGCCCCAAAATATAAAACAATGTATAAACAATTAAATTAACATTAAAATGGTAAAAGCTTCATAGTACTTCTGCAGTGGGTGTACTGTCTGGATTCACACTTCATTGCTTTGGCGTGAAGGTGAATGTTTTTACTTTTACAGTGTATGGGCCCCAGCACATTTTTCTTTTTGCAAATATTGCACAAAGTCCTTTGTATGTACATAAATAAACATTATACTTCTGGTATGCCATGGCTTTAAACATATACTGTATTACACAACTCTCTCTGTTCTAAGACTTACTGTGATTAAAAAAACATAAAAACACATAAAAGAACAGAGGGCAAATAACTGTCCATAAACAGGCTTAAAAAAGAATACTGTACATATACAACAAAAAATGTCAACATAGAAAACACAAATTGGATGTGATGACATGCATAGTTGAATGAGCGACTGCAGACACAATGTGGAGGCAAAGTCCAGCCACTCTTCATATCTGACCCTGAGGTCTGTTTCCTGTGTAGCACTCTCATTTACTGCCATGCGCTTCTCAGTCTGCACCACAGTTTGCTTAGCGCCAGTGGTTTTCTAGGACTCCCATGATTGACATATCTCTGTTTTGACTAGCAGAGCAAACCTAGCCTTGCTGGCCCAATGGTAGTGGTCCGGGGTCACGCCACAGAGGAGGAACTGGGGATGCCCTGGATGGTGGCACTGGTCGGGGTGCCACTGATGGCATTAAAGATGTGCAGTGAATCTGGCAGGGGGCTCTTCATGCCATCTTCCACTGGACTGATCTGAGGAAAGACATAAAAATAAATAAATAAATGAACAAACAAAAGTTAGATTTTTAAATGGTTTGGGGTGATATGAGAAGTACAAATATAAGTTAGCATAAATTTTTTTCTCTGAAGAGTGCATGATGGCGGTAGCAGAATTTAAGCTTTTGCAAAACCAACAATCTTCTTTAAACAAGGGTTAACCACTGCACCACAAGCAGCCCCGCATAACAAACAAATATGAGAACATGACATCAAACATGGAAATGTGCTGGATGCAAGAATTTGAAAACATACGCTGTATCTTATATGTCTTTTGATGAGCACACACAGCAGATGTATGCATGCTCAGATAAGCACGTGCAAAATTCCCAAACATTGTTGACCTGGCCAGTTGAATAAGGACAGAATATAGGAATAGCTTTTCATGCTATTGGTATATGGCTGTGAGCCAGACATGTGTGAACTTTTATTGACTGTAAAATATGTTAAGATAAGACTGAAGTGTTGGTAATGATCAGATGCTTATTATATAACATATAATATTATTCAATAGAACACAGCAAATCTAGGACGTGCCAACGCTGTTGTTTAACATTTGACATTTGTATTGTAATTCTAATAGTAATGTAAATTATTTACATTATTATATATATATATATATATATATATATATATATATATATATATATATATATATGTATATATATATATATATATATATATATATATAGTATATATATATATATATATATCGATTATGACTGAATTGTTTTCTCTGGCTGGACCAACACCAAACCATGTATTTTCACTGCATACAAGTCAAACTTTACCATCCAATCTGCTCATGTCAGCACAGGGAAGAGAAAACCATGTTACCACATGACAAACAGTGTGCATGTCACGTGTCAATTCTTTCTGTAGATCATACACACACACAAACATATGATTTGGTCCAGACAAAGCACCTACTTGCTCGTGCATGATGATGGACAATTCTCGGGCCAGGTCCCTATAGTTGGCCTTCATCTCGTCATGGTACTCCTGCTGGTCCTCTTTAATTAATCGCTCATTGATGCCCAAACCCTGACCACAAGCCTCCACAAAATGCCTGCAAAAAAGCAACCATCTTAATACACAGTTAATGGCAAAAACAAACCAGAATGCATTATGGGACCTCACCTGAAGACCTCTTTGAGCTGCTTGACCTTGTTATCTGGATATTTCTTGGCACAGGAATCGTCTAGAAAAGCTCTGGCATATGCAAGCGGCCCTGCATTCACCTAAAATAAAATACAAATATTGTCAAATCTATAGTACTATTAAAGTATTTTAATATGTGATTTATGGTAGGCACCTGGACACTGATGCTGCCCTGGAGTTTGAGCTGTAAGCGGATCATGTCCACTTCACTAGAGGAGCAGAGCTGCTTTATCTCAGCCACCTTTTTACTCATCTCGTCTATGGCCACCTCAATAGGGCTCAGGTCAGTGTGGTGCTGGTACATGATGGCAATGCGCTTCTTCACATAAGGGAAGCAGTGTGTGGCTGAGGAGAAAAGCAAATAATTAAGTGTATTTGTTTATTGGTGTACAATGTATTAAAGGGTCCATAAAGATAAGACAGGTTTGAACTTTTGGAACTTGAGAATCATAAAAGAGTAAAAACGTGATTAGAAGAAAACCTTGACAAACAGCTGACACTTTCAGATTCTAATCATAGTGCATACAAAGGATGATTCTGCAAACTAAACAAGAAAGTCAACAGCAACACCTCACTTTGAGTCTTAAAATTATATTTGCTCATTTAAAATACCTTATCTGTGTTGTATTAAGGGGGATACTGTGTACAATACAATGTGCCAATATAAAAATAATGAGCATAAAGCCATATTTCTTACATAATGAAACTGATTAATTATAAAATGACTATAGTGGTATAATGTTTTACAGAAAAAAAAACTTTTAATAAATATAATACAATAATTAGAGGGCTAAAATCATCCAAATATGAAAGTGTATAGAGTTTAAAAACACAGTGGAGCACTTCCTGTAGAGGGCTTTCTGTTTGAGAGAGGAACTCAGCCTAAATAGACAGGATTTGTGTGTTATTAAACCTGTGTAAATGAAACAAAACCAAACTCTAGGTATGTTTGTGATGAGGAAACAACATTATAACAAAGATCAGAAAACAGGGTAATATGTGCCCTTAAATGACATTTGAAATTGTGATAACTCCAGAAATAAGATAATGATCAAATTGCATGTAAACAAAGCCATGCACACTAGGGGTGTATTCCATCAAAGTGGCTTAACAAATCCAGGTTTATCCTGAAATCCTGAGCTGAATCTAGCTCCATCTTTAGCTTAAGCCTCCAGTCGTTGACAGAAATAATCCTGGGTCTAACCAAAGTTAATTCAAGTCTGGAGTTTAAGATGCATTTTGTGCACACTTGAGGTGACTCTGGAAAGGCCAGATCAATCGAGCAAAAACATCACAAAAGATGGGCCAAAAATGTGATGTTTTTTATTTTAAACGAGAGCAGAGCTACAGTGCGCACCTGCAGAGTTTGATTTGGGCTCTTGAACTTTTCCAGTTATTCTGATGTGAGGAGCGAGAGGGAAGACACGACTCGCCCCTCCTCTCCTGTTCACTCCCCTCCTCTCCTGTTCACTCCCCTCCTCTCACATACAGACAGTGTCTGTCTGTGTGTAAAGGCTGCGCTGCCCTTCACAACAGCCACATGTGCAAGATCATTTTAATGAAATAATGGCCATAGGCTTTTATATGATTTGTGCCTTTTTGATGAGTGGAGTGTCCACACACGTGTCCCGTGCATAGGAGCGTATGGACTGTAAAAGTCTTAAGCGACATGTGAAATAGCGACACTATAAAAGTCACTTTTTCAACTGTATCACACACAGACAGGCGTTCTAACACATGTATGTGACTGCAAGTGCTGAAACTTTTGACTAAACTGTTTCTTTAGTTGTTCATGGAGACAGAGCTAAAATAATCTTGACATTTAGTCTCGTCCCAACCAGGTTTGTTTCCGGGTACTTGTTACTGTGGCAACTCACCACCACCTCTGGTTAGTCACTTTGGAGGAGTGGAACTGAGACTTTGATAAGCCTGGATTGCCCAAATACAACAGGCTTTCGCCTTAACTCGCTTTCATGATTTTAAAAATAAAATCATTGACCAAAACAGCTATTCCCATTATGGTCCTTCACTGTGGTTACTTACTGGTTAGTATAGTCCGACGTTTGCATTGTTCCTCCACACCCCCCTGCCTTTTGCCTGAGATGGTGAAGGGCATCTCAAACACAAATCTGCGGATGTTATGACTCTTTTCAAAGTCTGTCTTCCTGTCGCCCACCTCCTTCTCGTCCAGGTATGGTGTTACATGTGTCACCTGAATGTATGCATACTTGGAATCCAGGTCTTTAGGATTAATCTACAAAAACACAGTCATTGATCATCTTAATATGTTTAAGGAATTACAAAATACGTTTATTTAACTCCTTCCAGAATCTTGAATCATCTTCACATTTTCTTGTCCAAATTTTTCAGAGTACAACTTCAGCAGTCTTTGGGATATTTCAGAAAGTGGAGTGAATTTGGGTTCTTTGTAGATGTATTCCTTACCATCTTCATCCTCAAAAAAACCCTTGGAAATTGAAAAAAATGTACATTAAAACACAATGATCAAACAGCTTTGTGCAAAGTCAGCAAGCAAATCTATTAACATATGGGCTATGCAAGTCCCACTAATATCTTTGCACAAATACAGCACATCCTACAGACCACTATCTATGAGTTGGGGCTACTTTGTCAATGGATGTTATGTCCGATTTAATGGGCCATGCTTTTTACTATTGAGAAGCAAATTTGGTATTAGCATTTTTAGGGCTTTACTACAGCTATAAACTACAGAATTAAAAAGCTATACAAGGTTTTATTGGTTAGACAACAATGACCCAGTACATCACTGCAGACAACTAACTGCAACAGCACTGATTTACCTCAACATCTGAATCTGTAAACTGGTAATGCTAAAAGAATAGAGAAATAAATGCAATGTTATTCCTTACTTATGGATAACTGTAACATTTTCAGTATACTACAATGGCTAGTACAGCTTTAGAATGTCAAGGCATATTTGACATTACAGCATTGGGAGTGAAACAGAGCACACAGGGAGAAAGCCTTTTGTTATGCATTTTTAACTATTAAACTGTAAGTTCCTTTAAATTTGAATAAGAAGAAAAGTAAAAGTAAACAAGCCAACACATGTTTTTGTGGCAGGCAAGCACCATGCAATATAGATTTAATAAGAGCTGGGTGATATGGCCAAAGTATAAACTCTTTATTTTTGTGCACAAACTGGAAGATTATGATCATTATGAAATCTATTGTACTTGAAGTCAGGGCAATGATTGTCAGTCTTTCAATCACGGGAACATTTTCATTTTTATCATATCGATACTATTATTTAAGAAATGTTAAGAAATGCCTTAACAAGATTTTTTGCAATACCAGTTGTTTAGCTGCACAATAAGCCTGCTTTGTAAGTTAGAAAGTCAGGAGTAAACTCATCGATTCATCATGACATTGTAATTTTTTAATCTATTAAGCACACACAGATTAATCAAATGAATTAACTAATTGCCCAGCCCAAGGTTTAATATATTGAAACACATAAATTAATTGTATTATAAATACATAACTTATTTTAAAATAGGGGCTGAGCAGTAAAATCAGTTGTAAAAGCACAAACAAAACCAAGCAAGGACTACAGCACAACTTACCGCAGCCTTTAAAGGAGAAAAAAAGTGAATAGGGATGGTGAATTATTAGATTTTCCTCAACATTTTAAATATGCTCTATGCTGAGTGCATGTTTAGGTATCTAAAGATTACATAAATAGTCAAACATTGTTGATATTTACCTGACCAAAAAAGGCCACTCTGAAGTATGTCCCCAGAAGTCTCTTCCCAGTGTGCATGACCTCAGTCACTTTACTGTAGGCACGATGTAGTGTGTCATACAGGTGGGCCAGTTTCTAAGCAATGACCAAATAGTGGGAAATGTTAGTATATAAAAATGGGGAAATTCCATATTATATATGGAATAAGAGGTTTACCTCAAAGTCCCTGCGCTTCTCATAAATAGGGATGATGAGTTTGTAGATGTCAGAAATGAGCTCATAGCGTTCTGCTTTCCACAGTCCATCTGCACACGCTTCCAACAGCTCCATCAGAACATCCTGAAGGGGCAGCGGTGAGACAATATGTTTTAGTGCCATTTTGTCGGCTTGGGAACAACAGGGAATAAATAATAATAATGATAATATAAAAATAATAATAATAAAAATACCTCATTGAAGTGGACATCTTGCATCCCAACATCTTCCATCATGGCTGCTTCTTCATCAATATTTGGAGTTACAACCCGGAACGCTGAACAGCCCTGTTTGAACATGCCTGCAGATGGGAAGATCATGTTTTTTAACTGAGAAGTGAAAATCAAATACACCTATAGTATTATGTATATAACAAATAAAATACCTTTTCTCTCTAGGTATTCTGCTACAAGTGCTGCCACATGCACATAGCACATGGCTGCCTGTAAATGAACAAAGTATCTTGATTAATAACTATGAATGAAGCCCAAAATTGTAAGGAAGTGAATTATCCCTTACCTCTGACAGGTCTCCGTTCTTCACATGGATGCGAGCCATGCTGTCTAACCAGGTCTTGCGTAGCTCTGGAGTACTGGCATAAGACTTGGCCAGACTGTACTGCAGATCCACGAGCATCTCTGGGTCTCTCTCATGTTCTTTCATCTGTGCTGTGGCCATCAGAACTGTCCTGATACGTTTCGTCAAGTCCTTCACGTCAGATGGGAAGGCTGTATTCTGTTGTGGAGGATAGTGATCATATAAATTCACAGAAATAGTTACAAAGGCAATAGAAAAACAGGGTGATTCTGACCTTAATGGTTTTGTCGCTGTTGGCGCAGTTATTAATTATTGACAAAGACTGTTGGAACCTCGTGCTTCCTATTCCAATGACATCGGCAATCAACTGACTGACAGCAATCACCACCTGCAATTATAAAGTCAAAAGATTGCGTTACTTTCTTTTTTTAGCTCAAAAAACAAACAAAGAAACAAAAAAAAAACAAACAAACCTGCAAGTGTGTTCGAACAAAAGACTTGCGACCAGTGTAGTCAAAGTTGCTCTTCATGAGGAAATAGAGCAGGTGAGCTGCATCACTGCGTATGGAGCTCAGCTTGGAGTTACAACACTTCAGGATTTCATAGCAGAATGAGGCACACATGTCGGCACGGCCTTCAAAAAATGTGCAGGGAAACTACAAGAGAAACGGCAGAGTCAATATGTGAACCAAGGTATTTGTACACACACACACTAACATCTTTTACCTTATATATGAAGGTGCGCAGTGAGGTAAAGACCTGCTTCAGTGCAGTTTCTGACTGGTTGATCCTCAAAAAACAGAGGTGCACTTCAAAAACCTTCTTCATGAGTGGACTATGACCATGGTCTGAGCACAGCTGTGTCTGCAGTCAGAAAACTGAGGTTATAACATGGTGTAAAAAACAATAATGCAAAAATAAAGATTGTAATAAGTGCTACCTTGAATCCCATGATGAAGATACTGAGAGTGTCCAGAACAGTGAGGCAGACCTCGGCGATGTTTGCCTCCAGGAGAGACTGGTTCAGCACATCTGCATCCGAGTGACTGTAAGCTGCAGGGTTAAAAAAAAACAGGATCACAACCAAATCATTGCATCACATAAAGAGATATTTGTACAGCAGCCAGGTAGTTTATACACAGTGTTGGGGAGTAACAGATTACATGTACCAGAGTTACGTAATCAGAGTACAAATTATGAGTAACTGTATTCAGTTACAGTTACTGTTTCAATGAGTGGTAATTGGATTACAGTTACTTTGTAGAAATAAATGGATTACATGGGGGTATTTTCCTGTTTTCACATTTTGGGCTATATCCCCCTTTTTTTTTTTTCAGTAATTACACTCATTGCTGGAAACTAAACCAAGTCTAAATTAGATCTAAACCAGGTCTAATGCAGGACTAAACCAGGACTAAATCCAGGTCTAAACTAGATTTAAACCAGGTCTAAAACAGGACTAAACCAGGACTAAATCCAGGTCTAAACTAGATCTAAACTAGATCTAAACCAGGTCTAAAACAGCACTAAACCAGGACTAAATCCAGGTCTAAACTAGATCTAAACCAGGTCTAAACCAGGTCTAAAACAGGACTAAACCAGGACTAAATCCAGGTCTAAACTAGATCTAAACCAGGACTAAACCAGGACTAAAACCAAGTCTAAACTAGATCTAAACCAGGTCTAAACCAGGTCTAAAACAGGTCTAAAACCAGGTCTAAACTAGATCTAAACTAGATCTAAACCAGGACTAAAACCAGGTCTAAACTAGGTCTAAACCAGGACTAAAACCAGGTCTAAACTAGGTCTAAACCAGGACTAAAACCAGGTCTAAACTAGATCTAAGCCAGGACTAAAACCAGGTCTAAACTAGATCTAAACCAGGTCTAAACCAGGACTAAAACAGGACTAAAACAGGATTTAACAGGACTAAATCATGCTGCGTGGACCGTGTTTCCTCTTCTTCTATCAATAATATTTTTAATGTGGTTAAGTAAAGTCTGGGCTTTTTTATTGTCTTTTATCAGACAAAACATCTGATGTTACGATATCTTAGTCTTTGCTTCTCTACACCAAATCAAGTAATCCAAAGTATTCAGATTATGTTACTCGCTTTAAGTAATTTAATAGATTACGTTACAAACTACATTTTGGGGTATATAATCTGTAATCTGTAGGGGAATACATTTTAAAAGTAACCTTCCCAACACTGTTTATACATACATATATTTAATCCAAAAGCACAATCTATGGATCAGTTGAGGTAAGGTAAAGTAAAGAGTTTCTGGCCAAAGAAAACAATGACACATGCAACTTCCCTCTAAAAGTTTTACAGCTAACAAATGTTCTTCTTTGGAAAAAGCTTGTAGAGGAGAACTTGTAGTTCTGCACAGACATTTGAGGGCCAACTATAAATAAACAACATGCTCACATTTCAAGTGAAAGAGCTTTTAACAGTAACATTGTCTCTAAAGTTGTCCACTCTTACCATGATCTACAGATATTCCAATACTTGAAATCTTTTTAACACTGAAAAATCAAAGATACTTTATTACACAAAATCAGTAGATCAGTAGACCACATATCTAAACGGCCTTTAGAATTTCCCTAAGAAAATAACTGATTTAATTTGGTGAGTGATGGACTGTTTTATTAAGCCTTGGTCAGCCATGAGTAGGATGTATGACGAATGGAGGCAAGTAGAAACCATAAGCAGCCTGACGATATTATGTTAACAATCACAGATGTTTTTCTCTGGTTGAAAGGGGACATTTGATGAACACTTGAATGGCACACTTACTGTGGTTAAATGTGAATGAGTTATCCAGGCTGCTGAGCTGCTGTAAACGGGCATGCATCATTCCTGCCCTGTTACGGGACACAGGCAAAGTCTGAGACTTCCGCTCATGTGCCACAGGTCCTGCCCCATCCTGGTTCCTGATGAGGCAACAGCACAATGTCACATGACTGATGATCAGCCTTTAACATAGCCACCATTAGTATGTTAGAAAGCAGCTAGGACAGTTCTGGGTAGATGTGAATATAGAGCTGTGAAGTTTATGTGCAAAATGTCAGGCAACTTAAAGAAAGAGCGTAAGAAGGATTAATATCAAGGCCATGCATGTTAGTAAAAACCATGCACATGCAGTTAGAGGATGTGAGTTGCACCTTTGTTCTTACCCAGGTGGGAGAGGGCAGGAGCCAGGCTTATTTCATTATGTTAAACTTGTCAGCATTTAAGTAAACACAAGTGAAGACAGTAGTGAGATGTTAGAGGAAATACTCAAAGCCCTATGAGACACTAGGCCAAGCATCTCAAAGGTGTCCCTTAATACAGTATGCATTTATAAAAAGAGCTATACCCTCTATGGACAGGCTTACAGAGTGGCTGCACCAAGTAACAAATTTCATTTCACACCTCTGGCTAACCAGAATATATATATTATATAAATATATATATATATATAGTGAAATGTTCAAATACTTGTTTTGTTTTCTTTTTCTTTTGTCTGCTTTGAATGTGGTTATTTTCAGCTAAGCATCTTTACAACCACATTTGTGACAACTGTAACTACAAAAATAATATACTATGATATAATTTTAATGATGTCTATTGACTACATTACCTTGCTATGTATCGCTTCCCCATATATCTGAACTGATGAAGGCATATTCTAAGAAAACATAAAACATATTATATAATACAACTCAAACACAGACAGTATCATGTCCATCAGCATAGTCTAAACGACTCACTCTAACAAGGTAAAGAAGTCCATCAGTTCAGCAGAAGAGGCTTTGTTCCAATAAGTGAACAGAGCATCTGAAACATAATCATTTTCATTTTATCGTTACTTAACCTTCATTTAAATTAAATCTATGTAATGCGATGCTGTGATACTGTTACCTTCAGACATGCTTTTAAGCACATGCAGGAAGCACATGAGCAGACTCTTGATCTCTGTCTGGTCCAGCTTGTCTCCTCTCAGGAGTGTGTTTCCCACCGTGGACAGAGGCTGGTTCTGCAAAATTCAGCACATAACCTTTTGGTCATTCACACCTATTCTTTGTACAGATTTTATGTCAACACAAAAAACACTTTTGCTTTTGAAGAGAAAAGCAGAGACCAAAAGCAGCAGCACCACCAAGTGGTTGGTTGGTATAAAAGAAAATGTGCAGTGTGAGGATGTTTAAAACTGATAACATTATGGAAAACATGAAGCAACTGTGAATTAAGCTTGATAAATTATGAGGAGCCAAATGATGCATGGTAGGATTTTCACTGAATAAGTGTTTTATCTGAAGTACTGTATTTGAAGTATAGGATTGTTTGGGCTTTATAAACTATCTGTTTATGCTGAAAAGGTCTTAAAAGTGCTATGTTTTTTTCTTCATTATCAAGTCAACACAAAGAAAGTGTAGAGCAAATAAGAGGTAAACCTCTTAAGAGCGCAGCTTATCAGCCTCCAGAGAAGGTCAGATAGAGCCAATGTCAGGAGGATTCTCAGGAGAACACACTAAAGCCTGAGATTATGTAGACATGAAAGGGCTCAGAGTTCACCACTCTCTACTGAGGCGCCACACAGACTCCACACTACGAGGTGGGACACAGACAGTAGTAGTTGTTCAGGCTCACATGAGCCACAGAGCAGGGACAAGTCCACAGTGACACACTTTTCACATTTGGAGAACATAGACTCAAGAGGCCCTGCAGCATCTGGGCCAGTGAGTGTCTCTGTATAAATACCTCCATCTAACAAGCATGTGTTTAGTAATGACACACAAATAATAGATTTTATAATGGTTTGTTTACTTTTACATTTACATAATGTTTGTTTGTAGAGGAATTTCCCTTCCCATCAATTAACCTTTATAAACTGGAAAAAATAATTGAATTGTATTCATTCATGTAACTATTAATTTAGTATATAAAATAGTAAGTAAAACCTAGATCAATCTAGTCATATTTGATGTGGTGTACCTTGTCTAGGGAGTTGCTCTTGTCATTGCTCTTCTCTGGCAGGCTGTTCCCAGAGTCGGTGCTGATGAGGGAGCCCCGGGAATCTGCATTTCGCACCAGGTTAATGTTTGGAGTGGATGAGGTGTGAGGTGAAGCTGCTGTGACAAGTTTTACTGTTAATTTCATAACTGAATAGAAAAAACTTTTATGTTTATTTTATTATTTTATTAAGTCACCAGAGATAGCTCCAAAGACATCTTTGTGCAAGCTGGTGTCCAAAAAAGTGCTGGATCTTGGAGGGGTCATCAAAGAATTGGTGAAGAGGGACTCCTCTTTCCCATTCTAAAACATCAATAACATACAATTACATCCATTACATCTGACGCTGATAAATGTTCCCACTCAAACCACTAGATGGCAGTCTTACATTGTTGGAATGGTTAATTGTACAGGGGGAAACCTCTTTCACATTCAGCCTGTTGACATTCTCCTGAAGCAGGCCAAACAGGGGGAGGTACAAAGTGACCAGTCTGGCTTGCTGGCTCTGAAACACAATATGATGTCTTGAACAAGGCCCAGAATCTGACTAATATACGATAATTGTGACAATGAGACCTCAGTGTGTACCTTGGAGGTGTAGCGGTCATCAAATGTGTGCTTGATCATCAGGTTCTTCAGCACATGGATGGAGATCTGACGGATCTCCCTAGGCTCCTGCAGCACTGCACACACTTCCCTGAGGAGCAGTCCGGCCAGGAAGTGATTTTTACAGAAATCGTCTGTCAGAGAGTAATCCAGTTGGAAATCTGCCAGGACCAGCAAGACACGAGGAGATTAGGAGAGGTGGACAAGGAATCACATAAACAACTTTACAGAAACTCTTTAAAGCTATAAACAACTGTAAATATTCTTGATAATCATTTGTCTGACAGCCTGTAAACACAAAAAGACAGACATCGACTGACATTTGGCAGATGCAGGTGGTGTCAGAGAGTTGCTCCACATCAGCTTTGATTATTGTGGACAAATAGGATTAGAGCTAGTGATTAAACAGAGGCAGCTGTCAGGGTTTATTTATATGAAAACCAAGCCCAGCAATCTCACACACAATAATATATCATAGAAAAATGAAGTTGAATGAAAACCTGGAATGCAAGGTTGAATGTTTACCTAAGCTTTTTGAATCTTTTCTTTGGCATATGATCTTTAGACAGGACATGAAACATAAGATTATAACAAATTCTGATTCTTTGATTAAACATGAAACAAATTTTGATTAGACTGACGTCTGCAGCGTTTTAAGTGACAGACAGGCAGCAGAACTTTCACCTACCTACTTCATTATCAGACTCCACTGTATTGTACTGAGACAATACATCTAATGTAGAAACACAGAAGGACCATGCATTTTGTATAGTAAAATAACAATTGATAGCATATCAGTTAAGATAGAAAAGATGATACTTGTGTTGCCTTACCTTGAAATCTCAGTATCCTTCCTTTTCCAAATGGCATAGGCAGGTTCAATGGCACATAGTGTTCATGGTTGCACACAACACGTAGAAACTCAAACTTGAATTCGAACAATGTCTGTAAATTAAAAAGTAATTTCATGATAAAACCTCAAGGGCCCATATTATGCAATATTCTGATTTGTTATAATCTTAGTTCCTCATCACAAATATACTTAGAGTATTGTATTGTTTATTTCGCACATGTTTAACACAAAAATCCTGCTGAATTAGTTCTTCTCTCAAACAGAAAACACTCTGTTCCACTTTGTGATGTCATGTAGTAGTACAGAAAGTGCTTCACTGTGTAAACTCCTTCACTAGATTCATTTAGGTAAAAGCTAATGGTTTACTTGAAAACTGCCACTTCATGACACGATGCGAAACAGAGCATTCTGAGCAAACTAATAAACCAGGGTTACTCAAACATGTGAATGAAACAAAACCAGAAAAGTCCAGGTATGTTTTTGATGAGCTAACACCATTATAACATGGCTTAAAGCTCACAAGAGTCAATTTTGTGTAATTAAAATACAAGCACATTGGTTTTCTGTGAGCTTTACCTTTGGGTCTCCAGGCACAAAACAGTTCATGTAGTTGTTGATCTGCTTGAAGATGAAGCCTCTGTCCATTAGGTTAAAGCATCTCTGCAAAATGGATGAAGAAAGTTTATGTTAATGATTATAAATTTAAAGAACAATCAAATGCATTGTTATTGTGAATTCTAACCTTGATGAAGACTGCAAGGCTGAGGTTGGCGTTTCGGGCTGCATCCAGATTGTCTTTATACTTCTGGGTAATATGCGGCATTATCATATTGACCAGAGTCTCTACCGTGTGATGGAAGGATGCAGAAAAACGCTGATTTCTGGAGAGCTGAAATATAAAACATACATAAACAATGGTAAAAATCTTTTTGTCTTATTGAGTATATGTTGATCATTATAAATGGGCTATACATACCTTGACCTTACAACTCTCAATCAAATACTGAGCCATGGACTTGACCAGCGCTTCAAAGAAATACCAGGAGTACTATAGAATAAAGTAGAATGAACTGTTAACGAGACACATGTATGTTAAGTGGTCATGATCAGTCGATTTAGCACTAATCACCTTGAGCAGTTTGTTACTCGTGAGGAAATCAGTGGAGGGCTTCAAGATGGCGGTCATGGCTTTGGCCAGTTCCTCATGAATTGTTCTGCTATTGGCTGATGTGTAAGGCTCGGTCTTGAACACATACTGCAGAGAAGTAAAATATTATAACATTTTACTCTATTACACATGCAGTTAAATATAGCTGACGTTAGTCCAAGTTTTTTACCTTCACGTATGATCTCAAGTAATGCTCCAAGCCTTCTTCATGGCACTGAGCAACAATGTGAATCATGACTCTAAGAGGAAACACAAACTTGTTAACTACTGTAAATAGTAAAATTAATATTATTATTTTATTATTGATTCTTGCCTGGTGACATTGACAGCCACATCTTCTTGGGTTGCAGTGGTTAGCACCCGGAACAGCTGATTCAAGACAGTGGGCAGGAACTTGATCATTACATGAGCCTCCATTGCATGTAGACTCTGATGCCACAAGATAAAAGGAGGACATTAATAAACAAATCATTTAATTGGCCTGGTAATAATGAAAATTACACAGCTTAAAAAGGCAGACAAAGAGCTCTGTGCCTCTGACGCATGTGGAAACTAATCTAATAACAGCATGGGCCTTATGCCTGAGTGGACAGGACAGGGCAGACTCTGGGTCTGATGCAGCAGGGCATTTGAAATAGTTTGGACAAGAGCCACTCCGCACTGCTGACCTGCTGATGACCGTCAGGACACTGTGTGCGGTGTGAACTTAGAGGGCCTCTTAATTGTGTAGGAGGCGATAGGTGAAACAAAGTTGTTGTATGCTCCCCCCACCACCCTTTGAAAGTACCTTTAGATATTTGACCAATTGTCCTCCTGACACTGGAGATGCAGATTTGTGGCTCTGACAGTGATGAAAGAAATTGTGCAAATGTTGATCCTGCAAAAATACATAGAGATCTCATATCAATCATGTTAATAAATGTCATGTTTTATAAATCTCTCTCTCTATATATATATTTTTTTCTTTTATACCAACCTGAGTGTAGACCGTGGAAACTAAGTGAGTAGATATCCGGAATAGTGATTTGCCTCCATCCACCCATTTGACCTCTGAATTTGTGTGCTATAAAATATAATATATTTTAGAGATACAAAGATTACTGCTGTTAATACTTTGATAAAAATTATAATACCTTGGCACCCTCCTGACAGCTGAGGTATCCAGGGGGCAGGTTAGCAGCTACTGGGATGTGACTTTCGTTCATGATCACACGACCATCTTTCAACAATGGGAGCCAGGCGTAACCCACTGAAAGATAAAATGAGCTAGCGTATATTCAGTCTGGAAGATCTAACTTCACTCTCGTCTACCTCACAGCTTCTCCGGAGTTTACCTGCTCCTGAGCCTTCATCACCTCACTCCAAATACTCCTCACCGCCACTCACCATACTCCTCTTTATCCAAACAGTGTCCAGTCTGCCCAATTTAAAGCCCACCTCCTCCCCAGCAATCCCTTGCCTTCTCATCATCCCCTTCACTTTCCTCATCATCCCTTTCACTCTCCTCTCCATCTCATCATGTCCTCTGTCGGGGTCTGATAACTCTAGCTTGGTAATACTTTCTCCTTGTGTCTGTCTAAGTCTCTCCAGGTTGAAATGAGGAGAATACACAAGGGGCAACAAGCATAGACATAGACACCATCATATATGTTTTTAAATTTACAAATGCATTACCTTGAGTTTCGATCAGTTCCCTCTTTTTGGTGCTGGCCTTGCTGTTGCTCTCACAGCTGATGTGGTAAAAGGTGAAGAGCAGGTGGTGTTTCTCGTGCAGCTGAGTAGGAAGCTCAATTTTAAACTAAAACAAAAAAGACAAAACAGTCAAAAGTCATACCACACAAATCCATTATTTCTTCTCGCTCTTGGATTGTAGCCAATTATCAACTTTGTCAAAGACGCTTTACAAAACAAATATTAAAACAGTCAAAAGACAAAAAATACAAAATAAAAACAGTGACTCAAGAAAAAAGTTTAACATTTATAAGACTTTACACTTTATACAAACTTGGGACTGGTAAGTGTTAATTAATTTTTAACAAAATTTTTACCTCATCATAGAACTCTGGGTTTTGCTGGTGATGCAATACGGCAGCGAAGGCATTTTTGGTAAATAAAGGTCCTCCAGGTCGGCCATAGATGCACTATATAAAATAATAAGCTGGATTTAAGACTTTTTTTTTTTTTAAACAAATTAATACATTCTAGATATTTTATTACCTTTAGTGATACAGCATCCTCTTCATCTGAATCTCTGAACTCAATGCACACTGCTATATTCCTTGCCTGTACAACATGCATATATTCCTTGCCTGTACAACATGCATAAAGTAGTTTCAGCATTTACAGTTTCAGACAATTTGTAGAAATCATGTTGTGTAATGTAGTAATACCTTTGCAAATGACTTCTGCCCATCATACTTGAGGTACTTTGGGTAGACATAGAGGTGATTACTGTAGGTGGTGAATGGCTGGGAACATTTGGCTAAACAGGGAACAAACTCCTCCACTTCAAAGAAAATGGTGGGCTTCTCACTGACATCAAACTGCTTCACAGGAATGTAGGATGAGGTAACGCAATCTAAAAACAGGAGCAGGAGTCAGACTAAATACACAGCCCACTGACACGCCTGTCTGGACTAAAGCAGCAAAGACTTATGGAGCTTACTTGTCAAGTCAGGGGCTACGTTGTCAATAGTAACATCAAGATTTCCTAGGATTACAGGGAGTTTGGCCATCTTCTCAGGTCTTGGGAATAAAGAAAAAGATATCCATTAAGATCAATGTAGAAAGAGCAGATCATAAGAACTTCACTAGCAATAAGTTTCATCGTATGGGTTCTAAAATATTATCACACATGTTATTACTTTCTGAAGTCAGCCAGCAGTTTCAGCATGTCTTCATTGGACAGCTTGTTTCCATCCTGTCTGTAAAGTGCTGAGAAGCGGGCTCCTTTATCAAGCACTCCTGAAGCATCTTTAAACAGAGGCCTGGGAGAGAGAAAATATTTGTAATGTTTATTTTGTGTATATATTTATTTTTTGTTAACTGATTGAAATGTCGAGATGAGAATAAGTCCCAGGCCCAGATTGTAAATAAGGATTTGTTCTCAATATTTTCCCTGGTAAAATAAAAATGAAGTTAGAAAAAAAAAAAAGAAAAAAAAACGTATAAATAAAGCTTGATTAAAGCATTGTGAATGATTCAATAAAAATGTATTTAATGGGCTTTTAGGCTTTTACACTACAGTATTGCTGTTATATCGGACTATAGCTACACAGTACATTTATCAGATTTAAAAGTGATTAGGTAAAATTCCACAGAAAAATGCTACATCTCATTACAACATAAATAAAAAACATACCTTGCTGCCCAGGCAAAAGGCATCCTGTATTGTCCTAACCTGCCACATGCAAGCTTGGCATTTTTCAAAACCTTCTGTGCCACCTAGTGGGAGAGAGGAGATATGCTTTTATTGCTTGTATTCACAACTTTTTCCTTCAATAATGTAAACATTTTACACTGACAGTGAGAACAGACACACACTCACAGCTCTGGACAATGTGAACTCACACAAAATGCATTATAAATGATTGAATTACTACCACTGGGCTCCCTTCAGGGCCCAAAACGAGGTTTCTCAGCCAAAGTCAATGCTTGTTTTGAGTGTGTGACTGGTCAGCACAGGAGCGATTATCATTGTATCAAGTGGAGTTATGCTGGAATCTGCTGAGACAGGTTATGTAAAGGTTTTGGTTGGTCCATACCTTTGTAG
Organism: Boleophthalmus pectinirostris; assembly: GCF_026225935.1. Classification (NCBI taxonomy): domain Eukaryota; kingdom Metazoa; phylum Chordata; class Actinopteri; order Gobiiformes; family Gobiidae; genus Boleophthalmus; species Boleophthalmus pectinirostris. The sequence continues at coordinate 18,117,730 of NW_026570970.1, read as the reverse complement.
AGTCTGAATTTTTCATGTAGGGTTCAGCGCAGTGATTGATGCTCCCTTGAAGAACTTTTTCTATTCTTGCCACTAAGAAGATGTCTGGATGTGGGCATGTTACTGAAAAGACTCCCTGAAAAGAAATAACAGCACATAGGTATGAATTTGAAAGTTTAAAGGGCCCATTTTACAATATTTTCTCATCTATAGTATGTTATAATGTTGTTTTCTCATCACAACCATACCTGAAATTGTGTTTTATTTCTTTCACAAATGTTTAAACACACCAGCCCTGCATATTTAGGCCATGTTCCTATCTCAAACAAAAAACATTCTGTTCCACCTTGTGATGTCATGTGGCAATACAGGAAGTGCTCGCCTGTGTATTGAAACTCCATACACCTTCACCAGAATCATTTGGATAATTTAAGCCCAAGAATTGCCAATTTCTATAAAACAAATGTTAAAGGCAGCTGTTAACTTGAAAACTGCCTCTTCATAACATCACAAGGGGGAACAGAGCATTTTGAGCATTGGAGATGTAGACTAATAAGGATTACACAAACATGTAGGAATGTACAAAACACAACTCCATGTATGTGTTTTGAGGAGATAACAACATTCTAACATGGCTTAAAGCTCACAACAGTCAATTTTTCGTAATGTGGGATCTATAAATAAAATAATATTGGTTGTAAAATATTTGCTGCTCACCTGTCTGGGATACTGCATGACCGTTTCTGGCACTCCATGGACAAGTCGGACCTCAGTGTGGATGTCTCCTCCTCCGTTGATGTACTGACTGGTGTTACTGGGTAACATTCCTCTGACAGATGGGTGATTCAAGTCTACATGGAAGTCTGAAGAGATCTTTCGGCCATTTTGGATGTCAAACAGGGACAGGGTGATGTAGAAAGGCTCCACCTGACAAAAAAAAACAAAATACCACGGTTGAATTGGATATTGGACATTGGACATACGACACATTCAAGGACAGTCATATCACAGATTTTTTTCAAACAACTTGTGACATCTTCATAATCATCCAGGGCACACATCAAAAGACAGTAATTATTTTAAAAACTCATACTATAGCTGATTTAATGCATATTTGTGAATTCAACACTCATTTAACTTGTGATGTATATTTCAATCTTTCATTTAATTTTATCTTTTAATTTGTCTAGGCCATATTAGTATACTTTTTGCAAATTTTTCTTTAAAATTTTCTATAACTGTTACATGACATCTCAGTAATATAATAAATTCTGAAAACAAATAATGATTTTTATTGTGATCGTAAACACAGTCAATAACTACCAAGTTAAGTGGAGGGAGCTGCTTCTGCTTGCTTCTCAACAATCAGTTATGTTGATGTCTGGGTGCCATGTTATTGTTTCTGTGGGAGCTGTTAAGTCTTTAATAATCCCTTTTATTCGAGAGGACAGCAGGATATCAAAATCCATTATACAGACTCTAACGCTAAACATGCACTGCGGTTGCTATGACTACACATCCCTTCACTTCCCCAATCACTGGCTCATCCGGCCACTATGAATAACCAACACTTTCGTCTTTAATCAAGCGCCTAATTTTTCTGTTGTTTGAGACTCTTTCTTACATTGGTTGTGGGTCCCTCCTCGGTCTCGGCGACACAGCTTTGCAGATTAAAGGAGAGGTCATTGCAGTTCACCAGCACACGTTTGCCAAACTTCTCCTCAAACTGCTTCACGTCCGGCTCGATTCCTGAAAAATCTAGTTTCTGAAATAAACAAGGACAAGTTATAGCTGGGTTTCAGAAGACATCATTACCTTCAAGAGACCTATATTATTTAATACAGATGGGGGCAGCTAGTTAAAATAGTTAGAATTAGTGATAGACTGATATACTGGATCGATATATTTGGACTTTTTATCATATTGGCTGGATCTGCTACCCAACACACACACACAGCTTGAATAAGAAGAGAAAACTCAGAGAAATGTGACTACACAGTTCCTTTATGGGTTTGTGCTAAAAAAAGGGATGTGGCTGAGTTTGTAGTAAAAATGAATTCCATACTTTGGTGAAAAAATAATCAAAATCGAACACATATATGTGCCCCAAAAATATTGGCAGAGCTTATCACCTATTGGTTGCTCTGGATCTGGAACAATCAGCATCAGTTAATAAAATACCCCTATCAGTCGATCTCTAGTTAGAATTTTTGTTGTATTACAGTGAGTTCTTGGGTCTAGTCACTAATAAAAATTATCAGGTTCAACATCTATGAATTTTACTTTTTGGATATTACATGGCAAAGTACAATGTTATCAATAGGAAAAACAATAGGAAAAGCTCTTGCCCCCATCTGGGAGTATGACATAATCAGATTCTAGACTCTAAAATAGTACATACAGAGCAAATATTACACTTAATTTTAATACAAATGTTGGCATCGTCATACCTGCGTGTCTGGATCCAGTGTGAACAGCTTTAACCGGGTCTCGTTCCGCAGCCTAGTTTCAATATCTCTGGAACTCTGTAGAAGAAAAACATTTTGTTAAATCGGAACAGAAGGTAAAACATAACTTCTCCTTCTCCTTAGGATTTATTAGCTATTACAGCCTGTTCACCCTCATAGTCTATAAAGTGATGTTACACAGAAACACTGGGGCTATAGTCAGGTGGTACCTACGCAGTCCATACTTCAAACACAAAGATTTACCACTGACCAAATGACCTGCTTTGAAATGTGGGAGACTAAATGAAAGGCTTTTGAAGTTGTAAATATTCATGTTAATTTATATCCTTTTTAACTGTGAAAGACAGACACAGATACAGAACTCTGTGCACATGATAAAGCATAAATATTTTGGTCTAGTAAGAGAAAGATTTAAGCTGTTGAGTCATACACCTGGCCAATATTGAATAGATAAATTACAAAATGATTAGCCAAATGATACAAGACAGACAAAACAGTATGTAGAGTCTATATAGTCATTAATGCACAGATAACATAAACAAAGGCAGTAATATCATTTATTTCAAACAAAATCTAGTGTGTAGACTTGGATATGAAACAATAATCTCCCTCTCATCTCAGCAAATTTAGTGAAAACATAACTTGGAACATCAAAACAAAATAGGCGAGTATAATGCAGACCTACCTGAAAGCTGTCCATACTGCCAGAGGAACTGTCAGACTTGCCAAGATCATCATCTGGAAGCAAGACAAACATATGTGATGGGAGACATTAACACAAGATAAGGCAGGACATTACCTATGTATATTCTTTACAACCTGGTGACAGTTAAAAGCCAGTTATTTCATTCACAGTAAACGTAAGATCCTATATAGACATTGAAACCACACACAACGTCAAATGAATGTTGTGCTCTCAAGGATTTAGTGAGATTAGTGAACCAGCTCCAGCGCAGTACACCCCCCCAGCAGACAGGAGGTGTTGTCTGAAGCCTGGGTGGTCTGGTAGCAGTTCAGGATAAAAAAATAAGTCAAAAGTGAACTAATTAGAGTGAATGAATGAGTGCTATTTAAAAACAGCCACAAGTACAGAATATATAAACAGAGATTTGTCCCACTATAGGGTTGATGTAACACTGTGTTAAATTGTGTTGAAATAAACAATATACTGGGACATTTTCCATTACATAAAATGCAGTAATATAATATATGACATAACAATGTTTGGCTCCATTTAAAGGCCGCTGAGCTGTGATCAAACAGTTCTTGCTATGTTATGCCATTAAAAGAAACAAATTATAGATCATTAGCCCTAACACTACCAGCCAGACTTTATGGTCATGATAATAAAACATTTTACAGATCAACATTGATCAGACGCCATAGTTTAATACACTGACCGAGAATCATTTTCAAAAGCTAAAGCCCAACTTAAAGGGTCCATATTACAATTTTTTCTGATCTATGTTATAATGTTTCCAAATCAAAAACATACCTGGAGTTGTGCTTTGTTTAATTTACACATGTGTAACACAGAAACCCAGCATATTTAAGGTTCTGAGTTCTTCTCTCAAACAGAAAACACTGTGTTTTAAAAAAAAAAGTAAAAGGTAACTTGAAAACTGCCATTACATGACATCAAAGGATAGAGCATTTTTAGCTTTGGATATGTAGACAGATTAATAAATGAAAACAAAACACAACTCCAGGTATGTTTTTGATGAGGTAACAGCATTATAACATGGCAAAAAGCTCACAGTTTTGCGTAATAACCCCTTCTGTTTATATATTGGGCCTTATGTTGAAATGGTAGAAGTGGTAAATAGAAAAGTTTGAATTCACGGACACTCAAGCTCATCCCAACTCTGACCAAAAACAATGACGGAGGTGTACATCTGTCTGTATACCCACCATCATGGACTTCTCCGTTCCTCTTCTCCTGCATTGCCATCTCAAAACTGCTGTGGAGGATTTTGTTGAGGGTGTTGATCCACTCTTCCATCTCCCCCTCACTGTCCGCCGCCAACAGGTACGTGCTCTTATCCTGCATCTTCAGCTCAAAGGCAAATCTCCGGACTTTGGTATTCTGCAGAGAGGAAGAGAGACTGTTGGTTTTTCACTTAAAATAAGCAAAAAGAGATGAAATACCTGAATAATAATCTTTGTTTTTGTTTAGTTTCTGATTAAATGATTGGAGAAAATGTACTTGGGGAGAGCTAACCTGAAGGAATTCTTGCCAACCTCCAAAGCTAACATGCAAACAGTACTCGCTTTACAAACGTGAGTCCTTTATATTCCAAGCTGTTACAAAAAGCCAGCAAGTATTTCAATCTGTTATTTATATATTTTTTCTGTGGTATCATTTCTATTGACTTGCTTTATCTGTATTAAATAATATTGGCCTATAGAACGATGTGATGTCATCTGAAACCCAGCCATAAAGTAAAAATTTGACAGTCACAGAAGAAATATTAGTTCACAAGTATGCCAGTTCTCAAGGGCGAGACTCTCAAACAAGATTTACAAACTCAACTTTTGACCCCAAGCCAAAAGGAGAGATACCCCTGCGCTGTTTTCCATCACATCTTCATCATAGTTCCAAATGATAAGTGTTGATCTGATTCTGTTTGATTCCAGATTTTAAGCAGGTTGATAAGGTCTGAACGGGACTTTTAGGGCAGTTTGTGAGGCCTCGTCATTGCCAACATAGGGTGGATTGTTATGCTTCAGTTCTGGCTGCTTTGGGCAAAATGTTGATACAGCAGAGTGGGAGTGGGAGAGAATGTCATTTTCTGGAAGTTGGCCAAGTAAACACTAGGGTTATTTTTTCCTGTCTTGATAAGTAGATTTAATGAATGTAATAAACGGAAACCACAGATTTTAAGTTAAATTGTGAGTTGTTATAAGAGCATTGTGGCTTCATTTAAGCAAAGCTCTAAGCAGAGGTGGGGACTTGCAAGTCATGACTTGAACTCAAGTCAGACTTGAGTCACTATTTTTAGGACTTGAGACTTGACTTGATAAAATGGACTAAGACTTGGGACTCAACTTGGACTTGAAGATCAGTGACTTGAGAAGACTTGATGCTTCTCCTAAAAATACTTTAGAATATACTTTTCTCTTTACAGTTGATTAATTTTACAGGAACAAACTGGAACATGTCCCGCCACTTCTGTTTGTTACTTTGGATGTAACTGAAGTACTGTGATATGTGGTATCATCAAATGTACTACAGTAATATACAGGGGGAACTACATAGAAAATGATCCTTTTATGTCAGTGAAGACAACATGACAAAAGAACTACATTTTTACATGTGTATTCTTTCTATTCTGACCGTAATGATTTGCACTAAGACCTTGTTAACTGACATTTAAAAAGGAAAAAGTAGCATTTCTATAACTCTTATATAAATACCCATATATATATATTTGAGTACAATTTAGTTTAGAAGTTGTACAAATTGCAAAAATCTAAGCTATACTTTGGTTTAAAGACTTGAAATGACTTGAAGCTCAAAGCAGACGACTTGGACTTGACTTGGACTTATGGGCCGGTGACTCCTGACTTGACTTGGACTTGCCTGTCTTTGTCTTGGGACGTGACTCAGACTTGAGGTCAAAGACTTGAGGCTCTAAGCACTATCATTATTTACCCTTGTAAGATAGCGTCATAAGTTCATAAATCAATATACTGCTTTAAAGATACACTACATAACTTTGGGAAGTACGCTTTCATGGAAATTAATGTTTTTAAATACCTCAATCCTTAAAAAAAATCCTTGAAAAAACTATCCTTACAGTAAGCAGATATCTTCTCCACAAATCTGACTTGTACCATGGCCCAGTGACATTACCTGCTGGTCTCTATAGTGACAGAAGCAACTCCTTGGAGAGACAATTTGGTGCCAGACCCTCAGTTAGAAGGTTACATCATGTACCCTTAAATCTTTTTTTTTTTTCCTTTTTTGCGTCACTACAAAATTTTCTGTTCATAGCCTTTTTAAATCACTGTTTTATAAATCAAGAAAAATGGTATTGCTTCGAGTGCTGATCATAATTAGGATGTGACAGAGGCCTCAAACTCTGACCACATGTTGGCGGCATAACAAAGTGCAGCAGCAGTTTGAAGTTTAACATGATGTCATTCTAGATGCATTAGCCTTGTTGCAAAACCTTTTCAGCTGGTTAAGTCATAACCTGCTTCATACAGCAGAAAATACAACTATATATGGTATAAAGGAGGCTTATGGTGAGTGTAGTCTAGTGAGTGATAGCAATGAACTGAAAAGCATGGCTAAGTTACTGCATGTAGAGTATAATTGTTGTATAAACATGTACAAATAGAAGTTTCATTAGTAACACTTACACTATTCAACTGCCCATTTAAAGGTGTTATATTATGCATAAATGACTCTTGTTAGCTTTGTTACCTCCTCAAAAACATAGCTGGAGTTGTGTTTTGTTTCATTCCCAATCCTGTATTATTAGTCTGTCTACAGCTCCAAAGCTCAAAATGTTCTTTTTTACACAGTGACAGAGGTGGGGACTTGCAAGAAGTGACTTGGACTAATGTCAGACTTGAGTCACTAATTTTAAGACTTGAGACTTGACTTGATAAAATGGACTAAGACTTGGTACTCGACTTGGACTTGAAGGTCAGTGACTTTGGACTTGACTCAGACTTGAGGCCTGCGACTTGAGAAGTACTTTTAAATCTGAATTCTTTCTATTCTGACCATAATGAATCACACTAAGATCTTGTCAAGACATTTAAAAAGGATAACATTTCTACAACTCTTACATACTCTATAAATACTCATATATAAATATACTATGATTTTTTAAAGTACCATTTATCTTAAAATTCATATACATTGCAAAAATCTAAGCTATATTTGGTACTTTGGTTTAAAGACTTGAAATGACTTGAAGCTCAAAGCAGACGACTTTGACTTGACTTGGACTTATGGGCCAGTGACTCAAGACTCAACTTGGACTTGCCTGTATTTGACTTGGGACTTGACTCGGACTTGAGGTCAAAGACTTGAGACTTACTTCAGACTTGCAAAACAACAACTTGGTCCCACCTCTGTGCTGTGATATCATGAAGCGATAGTTTTCAAAAAGTAAATGTGAGTAGGAAAACTGTCCACAGGAATTAAGGTTAAACACGCAATGAGCTTGGATGTAAACATGTCTTTTAGCACTTCTGATTTAGGAATAAATGCTCTGGTGTTTTAGGAGCATCAGATCATTTTGATGCTGTCAGTATATTATAACTTTTCCATCCACTGACATGACAGGTAGACTCAGAGATGTGCACACTTCGTTGAATAGACTAACAGATACTAACACGTGCCATTGATTGTGCGGTAAGTGCATGAAAGTGAGATCTCAGCATTCACCTTGTTCTGTTCAGAGTCAGCACTATGAAGCTGGCCCGAGGGAAGAGGCAGCTCCGGTTTCAGGGAAGCATTCAGCTGGGTGAAGTGTTTGGCTAGTGCATGCTGTGTTGCTTTTAAAGGGCCCATATTAAGCTATTTCCTGATATGTTATAATGTTGTTTTCTCATCAAAAACATACCTGGTGTTGTGTTTTGTTTCATTCACACATGTTCAATGCACAAAGCCTGCATAGTTCTTCTCTCAAACAAAAAAAAGAAACAACTTTGTTCCACCTTGTGATGTCCTGTAGTAATACAGAAAGTGCTCCAATGTGTTTTTAAACTCCATACACCTTCACTAGAATCATTTGGATCATTTTAGCCCAAGAAATGCCAATATCTAGTGAACAAAATGTAAAAGGAGCTGTTAACTTGAAAATGATTGCTTCATGATACGGTGGAACAGAGCATTTTGAAGTTTTGGAGATGCAGACTGACTAATAATAAACAGTTACTCAAACCTGTGTGAAGGAAACAAAACACAACTCCAGGTGTTTTTGAGGAGATAACAACATTTAACATGGCTTAAATCTTACATAATATAGGACCTTTAAAATGAACATGCTAAAATATTTGAATAGAAAAAAGGTATTCATCGGCAAGGAATTGGGAAATAAATGTGGCCTTAACTTATAGGACAATAGGAACACATTTTATTTTACCTGGATTACACCCATACAGGAGTCCAGAAATATGGTTCCTTTGGGCTCTTTAGAGATTTTCTCATCCTTGTAAAAGTTGAGGTTATAGGAGCCATCTCCCAGCTGTGTTAGGTGGAAATACCGCCGCTTGAAGGACTGAAACAAAGCATAAAAAATGTAATTTAAGTGTATCCATGCAGTAGACTTGAGTTTGTAAAAGTACAGGCTCTTTTACCCTCATAGTAACGCTGATGGCACTGTTCATATTGCCTTTGTAAAGCCAGCCATGTTTGGTGATTCCTCCCTTTTGTGATCCTAAGGAGGCTGTATCCTGCAAAAGCAGAGACAAAAATTATAATAAATAAGTTAAAGGTTAACTCAGGTAGTAAGACAGTAGAAAGATGTTTAACTTACAGACCAGTAAACATCCTCATGCCATTTAACATTCAAAACAAGATTTGTTTTAGTAGGTGCAGTTGTCAAAATAATAACTAATTTGTATGTGTTTATAGTACTTGTGATCGCTTTGCCTGGAATGTTCTACAATATGGCATTAAACTTTCTATCTCCATGGAGACAGACTTAGTTAATGACCAGACCAACCCCACTCACGATGTTTCTGAATGTATTTTCTGTGGCATGAAGCAACCAACTGTCACTGAACTAGTTGAAAGATTAATGCCATACGATGGAACATTCAAGCCAAACTATTAACATCTCCATAGCGACAAGGTGCTCCCAATTTAAAATGTCACGTCCAGATTGGCCCCTCTCACAGTCAGAATAAATGTTTCTCAATGGATTTCTGTAGCATGCAGCAAATAACTAAAATAGAATAAACGCAACACTGATTGAAAGATTAATGCCATACGGTGGAACATCTTGTCTCTATGGCGACAAGGTTTTCCCAATTTAAAATGTCACGCCCAGATCGGCCTCACTCACAGTCAGAATGAATGTTTCTGATGTTGAAAAGTTTGAAAGATTAATGCCATATGGTGGAACATCTTGTCTCCATGGCGACACGGTGTTCCCCATTTAAAATGTCTGTAATCTGGTAAGGCTATAACGCTATAGAAATGGGTCACATGTTTAAAACCCATTTGAAACACAGAAACACTGGCGGTATGTCACGAGGCTGGGCCAGACGTTGTTACAGACTCCAAAATCATATCTGCTCTGTTTTGAACACACCCTCTGAAGGCTTTAGATCTTGTGCTTTGAGATGACACAGAGCTTAACCCGACGTAGGTCTACCTCCCTAAAAACAAGCTCCAGAACATTCAACAAACTGGGAGCTACGGACCAAATAAATAACCAAGACTTTAACACATGGATCACATCTTCTCACACTGCATGAGATCACCACCTTTTGTTGGCGTAGACCTTCTATGACTACACACAAAGCTATCTGTAAAAATAAACCAGTTTTGGGAGTTATGGCAAGAGAAAGGGCTAAACTGGATAACACATTTGTCATAGTGAGTCAGACTACAGTGAGCAGTCAATGGCCTTTCAAGACATTTCTTTTCCAATCCAAAATTATGGTCAAACAAAGCGACCGGGGGCTTTAAAAGAGTTGGCACAGGTTATGATATCTTCAGCAGGCCTTGTGGAAAGCTTGCAGCCTGCCTATGAATGCTTGTCATCAGTGTCTAGACAATTTTAAACAGTCCAGGCAACATAGTATCCAGATAGAAAGTTTGTGAGTAAGACATATAAATAGGCTTGCACAAATTTTTAAACCAAAGTAGACTAGTAAAATACACATTTATTTATACTTGACTGATTTATAGTTTAGAGTGGGGTTAGAAGTCATGACTTTTGCTAGTTGTGGATAATAAAGCTAATACACTTTACAGAGAAGGGTTAGAAACAGCAAAGCTATAAATGTATTGCACTGGGTCAGTTTCTGTTTAAAGATGCACTGCATAACGTTTCTGGTAGTGGGTCAAACCACTTGCTTGACTGAATGTTGTTTTTTTTCTGTTCTACAGTAAGGCATTTAAGTTAACTATCTCCATCAGGGGTGTCAAACTCAAATTCACAAAGGGTCAAAATTAAAAACTGGGACTAAGTCGTGGGCCAAACTAAATATTCACTGAAAAATTTGCATGTTTTCTCTTCTTTCGAGATATGTAATATTAAACCTTTTCTTATAAAAAAAAAAAATAATAATAGTTTTGGATCAACATTGAATTCAGAACAAGCCTAATATAAAATAATAACATTTTAAATAAATAATGTCTCTATAGTTGTAGCCGGCAGGCCATATAATCTTTCGGGTCAAATATAATTCTATCGCGGGTGAAATTTGGCCCCCGGGCCTGAGTTTGACATGCCTGATCTCCATGGAGGCCAGCAGCCCTTATCACCAGGCCACTTTACAGGTCAGATCTGAAGAGAAGTGGGCCCACTTTACAGGTAAAAATACCTGTAATTGAATAAATAAGAGACATATTTGTTGAATACCATACCGTGGAACATCCCAGGCAAGCAATAACAAGCTGATGGCGGACCCTCCACCACAAAAGTTAGTGTTTTTTAAGTATCCAAATAAAAAAAAAAGCAAAACATAGAAACATTAATATTAGTAACCAACAGGAGGTGCTGTTTATCATACCATAGTCATAACTGATATAAATACAGAATGGGAAAAACACAGGTGAAACAAAGCCTGATTCAAACTGTTCTGTCAGTGAACTTAATGAGCTGTTCTCTCTAAAGCTTTTCCAAAGACAACAAATAGTGACTTAATCTGTGCAAAGCTCACGCCCTTGTCTCATTAGATCTACAGGAAATCCATCGTCTGCTACACTTTTCATTGTCAAAAGAGACTGTTGTTTAGCTTTTTGTGGAAATTACCCATAATTACACTTACACCCTGCACTAATGTAGGCTAGTAGACACAAATCTGTATAAGTGCAGTAATGAGAACAGGAAAGCCACTATAAAGACTGAAATAAGCTACATAAGCAGTACCTAAGTGTAGTAAGTATTTAAATAAGAAAAATATACCTCATCTTTGTCAACATCCTCGTCCACCTCAAAGACATGGACAGCCAGTTTGTCAGGCCGGGACACTTTGCTGGAAAAGATATGATATATTATTCATGAATCAATTTGGAAAGTACTTTTTTTTTTTTTTTCATGAAATACACCATAAACAAAATACAATAGGGTATCACTTATAGTAGGGGATAGAAGTACTTTTAAGTTATTTAAATTTAGATTTAGTGATGGTGGTAGTGAAAGTATTAGATAGTTAGGTCACAGCAGTCTTTGGTAGTATGGTAGTGGTAGGTGGAGACAATATACACTTCCTAGTTTATTGATAATATACAAATAATTGAAAACAATTTGATTATATTTTTAAATGCTTTTCTGTATTATATGAAAAAAATGCTAAGGTTACTTTACAAAAACATAACAATTAGACCTTTCAAAACCAAAAAAGGTTTAAGTAGATTTTTTCAAAGCCCCATCATCTAATTTTTAGTAGGGGTGTAATGATATCCAAGTTTCACGATACGATTTCATCACGGTACGATATTTATTGCAGCATCATGGGAAAGCTCGCGATATGGTGGAGAGGCTCACGATTATGAATATAACAATATCCAAATCTCTCTGTACGATGTTATCATGATATACATCTCACGGTATATTTATTTTGATATTTTGTGGAGGCTAACAAAACTGTGAATATGTTACTTTTTCCTCTTAAGATGTCTTGACAAGACTTAATCCAAAGAACTAAGACTTAAAAGTGGTTCGAACTGTTATTTCTTAATGTAGTCTACAGTGAAATGGAGCAAAGGATCATGGCCTATGTAACAGGTGTCAAACATAAGGCCCGGAGGCCAGATCCGGCCCTCCAAGACCTTTAATGTGGCCCTTGGGTGATTTTCTACTAAAATATTTTAATTATATTTTCTATTAAAACATTGTTAATTTTCTGTTCCGCTTAGCATAGCAGCGTCTCCAGCGTCTCTGTGCTTGGCCCCTCCCACCAGAGCAGCACAAATGAAGACCTGTCTCTTTCCAAACGCTCTTAAAGGACGATCGTTTTGACTGTTGACCGTGACACCCTGATCAGCAAAATGTCCAACGTGAGAAAAGTGGAGCCGAGTGCAGGATTTTCCAAGAAAAATTAACTTATTCCTGTTTGCATACAAGTTATTGTTAAAACATTGTGTTGAAATTGAATTTTTCTTCAGGTTCATAATATTATAATATTATAATAAGAAAGATTTCACCAATTAAAAAAGATTTCTGTAATAGATTTGCGTTTCTCTGCACAAATACTTGAAGTTGTTGTTATTTTTGGGGTATATATGACATGAGTTTTCTGATCCGGCCCCTTTGGGATCAAAGTAGGTTGGATACGGCCCCCGGACCAAAATGAGTTTTACACCCCTGGTCTATGTAGTTCCCTCTGTCTTTTTTAGTTATTGCTGCATCATAACTCTTAATTTAAGCAAAAAGAGACTTGTAATTTGATATACAATATTATTGTGAGAACTTTGACGATGCGATATCGGTTATTGTTATACCCCTAATTTTTAGTGATCATTTTGGATGTATGTCTTGCACAGAAAACCATAGAAAAGCATGTGTCTTTACTGGGCGTACATTTCCATAAAAGTTTCTATCTCAGTGAAGAATGTTCTGAAGAATGGTTTTAATTTCTAATTTCCATGCAACTGTGTAGGTGCCACCTCCAAGTTAAGTGCTGCTGATGTAATGGCAGGATACGGTTTTCGTTACGGTCTTGAGTGCCAAAGACCAAAACAATGCAAATATGAAAATACCCGACTGTCCGAAGGTAGTACTTCTCATCACACCTTATTGTTTTTACTTCCTTAAATTCACAGATGTCATGACGTCTCAAGGTTAGTGTCTCCCTGTATATTAATATTTGGCAGTCACAGTAAGATTGTTCGGGGAAAAGCTCATGTTAACTTCCCAACATACCAACAACGACAGTGCTTTCCAGGCACACACCAGCCGGGAAATGCCCTAAACGCAATTCAAGGAAACATGCAGGTGAATATGAAGTAGGTCAGGCTTCCTTGTCATCATCTCAACACAACACATTGACAGATTGTGCACTACATGTTTTTCGATAAGCAAAGTTTGTGGAATAGTTGTCAGCATGTCCAGCAAGACAACGCATTAGAAATGTAACAGTAACAATATTCCATAGACTTACACAGGCAGCTGTCTGAAGTCACTCGAATAGTCCTCATACTTGTAGTTCACAATGTGCCAGTCGGACTTGTAGGTCTTAATGCACTGGAAGAGAAAACAATTACAAAGCATGTAATGTGTATAGATGTTTAGGTAGTTATAATACAAAGTTGAACATACAACACTGAAAATACTGAAAATACTGAAAAACATTTAAATAGCATGAAAAGTCTCATAAATTCCATAATACGTATTTGAGTAAAACCAGGAGCTTCTACTTCATATCATTTATTTGTGTTGGGGTTGCCTAGTAATCTTCTAACTTTCTCAGATCCCAACCTGTTAGGGCTGGAAAGTGATCTGAGAGACACAAATAAATAACACAAAGCAGAAGCTCCTGGTTTTACTCAATCTATCAAAAAGTGAGGGTGTGTTTGATCATCACAAGAGAGGTTTTTTGCCACCATTGTCATGTTTAAACAATAATAAAACTTTTGTCAGTTTTAACATATGTTATTTTGTGCTTGTGTTTTATAAAACCTGCACTTTTCATTACTGGCAAATATGTTCCTACTTCAACTTTAATTTCAACAGACAAAATGGGAGTATGAGCATCTCTGGCTTTCTTGGAAATAGACATCTGTTCTCTGTTATGGTCAGTGATAGGAGCAGCTCAGTGGTATCTCTTCTGAAGAAGGACGTGCCCTTTACAAGAAGTGAAACCAAATGCAACTCGATCAGGAGAGACATCGGAAATAAGGAGGCTCCTGCTGTGATGATCTGCACAGCTGCCCTAGTGACGTCACCATGTGGACGTTTACGGGATCGGACAGGGTGAGCACACATGACCTTTGACCTCTGGTGCAGTGAATCAGTTGTTAGCCTAGCATGAAACTACAATATTTCTTGAAAATGCTAAATTGTACTGAAATGTGGTGAGTTGATTTTTACTGATATATTGTAGCAGTTTTTATCTTTCAAAGTTGCAGTACAAAAAATGCCATCTTTTGCATTGCAAGAGTGTCTTTACTTTGATATTTCATACCTCTTGAACAAACAGACTTTGAGCTTCTCTCTCTGCGTTCTCAGGCACTGTTGAAAAAACTGTTCTTCCTTGCCGTCTCAAAGTGGAGATCTGTGGAATAAACAGAAAACACTTTTTATAATAAAATAAGAAAGTCAAACAGAAACCTATGAGACTATTGATTTAGACAATAGGAATCTTGTATTGTTGCAATATATTTCTTTTCTTGGAATATTGGTTATTGTATCCTAGCTACAATGACAGCAATAAGAAAAAAATAACAATTCAGGCCAAACTTGTGAACTGAACTGCACAATTTGTTTATTATAAATAGTGTCAAAATTTCATCTTGTCTCATTCTTGTGGACCCAGACTTGTGCCTCATCTTGCTGTGGGGAAATAGTGTCTCATCCCACCCTTAAGGTTTTAGAATCTGTAGAGTCTGTTTTACTTCTTGGGGGTGATAAGTTTGTCCTGCAATCAAATACATAAAAAGCAACCCTTAGATCCCGGGAGGATTAGATAAGGCATTAGTAAAGTGTATATGACCACACATAATCCCTATGAGCAAAACCAATGAATACAACCATTAAGTGTCTCCAGTTCAGCTGACTTTATTAGAGGCAAACCAATGAATTGTGGCTTTGAGAAGGTCAAATGCTTGTCAGCTGTATGACCTGGGGGTACAGAAACAACCTGTTACTCACGAGCACTGAAAGAGTTGTGAATTTGTGATAGTAGTAAAAATAACTTGCGCACTGAATTATGTGGACTGGACATTACCACACACCACAAATATGGGCGTTTTACTGGAGGACAAACAACGTAACTCTGATGTGAATCACTTTCTAGCTGAAATGATCCTAACAATTTCCAGGATTTCATTAGTGAACCTGGAGGCTGCCTTTCCTCTGTGCAGCCAGGTTTCCTTTGAGGAAGATGCTAATCGGTACAACACCAGCAGAAATATAATGTGTTTGTTTGGGGTAAGAGAGTCAGGAAGTATGCAGGCTTAAGGAAGCTTTTAATTAGAGCACAGGTCACCACAGAGGAACATAAGATCCCAAACTAACATTCACTCAAGAAGAGGCTCTGGATTGGAGTGAGACAGCGAAGACACTTCTCTAGCCTGCCAAGACCAAATGCACAAACCAGTAAATGCTTTACAATGCCATTAAGATCATTTATGATAAATGTCTCATTGATTAAATCCTAATATCTGGATATGGCCAGTTCAACTCGACTGGCACAGCTTTATAGATACGTTAATTTCCACCATGATTAGATATTCAAATACAATCATGAGATTAATGAATAAGAGAGTGGAATTGACTGGCCTGGTAACTAACTAGAGTTGTCATTGAGATCTAGCACATAGCTGTATGTCTATTATGCTACAGAAACACAAGACCCCTAGAATTTCATAACAGCATTATGACATGTCTTCAACATTTTATTAACTTTATATGAATATTTTAGACTTTTCCATTGGCTTTACTTTTGTACATTGTCAAGGCAATGACAGATTTTCAGATGGTCTGATAAGAATACATCTGGTTAGTTCCAAATATGATTCTTCTCAGCCTCCCAGCTTTAACATGCTCTCCACAATTAGCTCTAACTGAGTGTGCTGAGGTCATGGTGTGGCTATACATTTCCACTAAAAGCCCCTGACACATATAGTAATTGTCCTTGACACAGGCGGTTAGTGAAGGAGCACAGAGGCTGGAACAGATGTTAGCTTCAGTCAGTGTTATTCTGAGGAGCAGTCACCTGTCGGACCCTGACAACCAGCCCTGTGTGTTATAAGTATGTGGTGTCATGGCATCAGGGTTAAAGAGTCAGGCACAAAGGCACAAAGTCAAGGCCGATGCCACGGAGCACCAGCTGCCACCACTTGACAAAACTGTGACTGTGACACTGACTGTGCAGCCACTGTAACTTGTAATTGTTTTTTCCCACTCCTTTTGCCTGACATAGTTGGTGTAACTGTTGTACATGGATGTTTTCCTTCTGGGTAAATGAGTTTATCCAGCAAGGGCATATGGTCAACATACAGTAAATGTAAATTTCTTGCTCATGCCATATGTGAAATAAGAGTTAAGCCCGCTCTGAGTATAGCCCATTTAATCATAAACATTCAAGCTATGGCTAGAATACTAAGGTCACCAGTACTTCAGTCTCACAGAATAACTGTTTTGAGCATGATACGAGGACCGGACAGGGTCTTTCTCTGTGGAGTTTACATGATCTCCCCGTTTCAGGAAAGCTGCTCGATTTTCCCTTTCCACTAAAAACAATAACAGTATGGTCCACTCTCGGGTCAGGGCTTTCCTGAAATGAAATTCCAAATCCTAAGATACTATCACTGTAAATAAAATGTTATCAGTTTCTAAAAATCTAACACTTTCCATATTTCATTTAAAAAAGAGGAATGAACAACAAGTAGGTATAGGTAACAGAAAAAAAACAAAAGAAAAGAAAAAAAACAACAACACACAATTCATTTAATTCCATTTTAACTGTGGGACAGACAGTCTGAGTATCCAGGGAGGAAGTGGCGTCTCACCTCTGTCTGTACAACACGAAGGGAGATAACACAAGCTCTGTAAAAACATTTGAGTCTAGTAAACTGATGACCTCTGACCTGTCTCTGGTTTACAAACGCACTTAAACCGCACCCTGCTCTCACTGACCACTGGAAATGACAAGGCCAATGGAACCAAATGTGCAAAACTGTACAGATAATGCTATAAACAATACATAATACTCTCTGAGGTCAAATATAACCAAACTGACAAACATAATGATCAAACTACAGGAGTTGGACTCACTTCGAAGTCCTCCAGGGGAAACTGCAGCATGTCTCGAAGGACATCACTGAGGATCTGGGTCTTCCTCTGCACCAGCACATTCTCATAGTCCAGGGGCTCGATCACTTTCGGCTTCACCTGTGGAGGAGACAAAAGTAACAGTAAGAACACCAAAAATAAGTGTTTATATGGGGCAGAAGAAAGAGCATTCAGATAAAAACAATGCAGTAAATATACAGTATATGATCAAATTTGATGCAAAAAGCCCATCTGGAGTGGTTTGTGAAGACTCCTGGATAATTGAAAAACTTTTCACATTTTGGATTAACACCCAACTGCTCACCTGATTCAACACACTTTTTACAGGCTTGGGAAAGCTAAAAAAAAAAAAAAAGTACAAAGGCTTCTTGATTTCTGTTTAATCTTTTAACATTTTTCTCATATTATGATTATATTACAATCATTATAAACATAACACTGTAATCTAATCTGTATAAATTCGCATACATATTCTCCAGGGAACTGATGGAAGCTTACATCTAAAAAACTGCTCCAAAAGAACAGATGTGGCATAGTTTATTTATTCACTTATTTATTTAATAGGGACAGTGGGGACACAGGGACAGGGACATCTGTAATTATAATGTAAATATGACAGATTATAGCAAAAATGCTAATTTCCATCAGGTGACACAAAAAAAAACAATAACAAAATACAAAATAATTACAAAAATACATAACACAGAACAGTAAAAGGCGAGATTAAAAGTGTTCACAGACTTGGTTTTCTTTCATCCACAGTTTAAGGTGCAGTTTCAATGTCAACACTGATGGTCTTTCTCTTATTGTTCTCTTAATGTTCTCTTAATGTTCCAGTAATTAGTGGGAAGTGATGGTTCATGTCCACATACTGTCTACAGAGAACTGGAGTAAATTTATTAGTCTCTGTTGTTACCATGAATACAGTCATACACTAATAATCTGAAGGCAAGCTCTTGCACATCCAGATGATGGAAAGGAGCATAAATCAAAATGAATTTGAACAGTGACACATCTGGGACTAATCTTAGTAGCATGACTATGCCAATGAAATCATGGAAATAAAATGAAATTAAACACATAACGCCAGCAACATTGTTAACAACATAGAAGATATGGGTGTAGAAACTTGTATCAGTTTCAAGGACAAGGAAGAGCTCATGGTGCCTCTGTGTCTGCCTAGTGAGGGTGGCTTTGACATGATCAGTCATCAAGTGAGTGAGCAGTTTGATCATACAGTTACAGACTATCTAAGAAAAAACAGCATGTAAAAACAAATTGGAGTCATTCAGTTATAATATCTACTAGACAGGTAAGTATTCAGAAGGTCCAGACAGTACTGCAGACATAACAGAAAAGCAACTATGGAGATTAAGAGAAGAAGCATGTGGGCTTGTGTTTCAGACAAGACAAGGTGAACACAGAAAATAGTGATAATGATCAGGAAGTACAGCAGACAACACATGAGAGTCAGAAACAAAGAAATGATTTAATGATAGCATCGCAAGTTGACTCATTGCTCTTTTATAATATAAACTCCAAGTGTGTAATTTTTTGTATGGTGTTGATTCTCATTTCAAATCTGTGTGAGTGTACAGACAAAATCACCAAAGCATTTAATATATGTGGGATAGGACAGAAAGATTAAAAGTGATAGTAAAGGATGGCACACTAGACTGTCCTCACATAAAGAGCAGCAATAATCTAAATTGCCCACAGTAAATGAATGTGAGACAGTAAGAGTGAATGTCTGACTGTCAGGCATCCCTGCAATTAGAGAGCCACTGTCTGAGGTCTAGATTTCAGTGAGCCCTGAGGGACTGACAGGTGTCCTCCAAAGACATTTCAACTTCACTAGACTCATTCATTCAAATCATACAAGTCATGGCTAAAAGTGTCTGTTAAACCACTTCTTGTGCAAAGTTAATATGAAACACACACATTTTAATCATCAAAACAGTGAAAAATGTGTCGCATAAATGAGTTTGTTTCCTCTAAACAAGCAACAAAACTGTAGTGATGTAACAAAATTATTTTGTAAAAGATAGCAAAAAATACTCGATATATCGATACAGCAGCCCATGATATCGATACTGTATCTTCACATTATACAATACGATATATTGATATTTCGATATTTTTGCACACCCCTAGTGCCAAATATGGGTAAAATGTTCAATATCTCACACATATTAGAACTGATATGTTGCCCATCCCTACATTTTAGACAAACTTTTGAAACAGGTGAAACTGTGATAAAACTATACCAAAACAATAAACCTAACCAAGTCCAAAGATCCAGACACAAATAGAAAAAAATCATTCGAGTATTTTAGGTGTACCATTTGTTTTCCATAAGACCTCTACATAAACATCCCAGGTAAATTTTTTTCTGAATATATCATCATCACTGTTACACACAGACAAAAACCAAATCATAAATCAGGCAACATGCCAGACGTTATTTAACTTGCGTCCACAAACGGACAACCCCGGCCCTTAGCATCAAACAGAGCCACATAAATCTGTGGTCCTCCCTGTGTCCAGTGAAGCAGCAGCTGTTCAGTCGCACTCCTCCCATCACTGAGCTCTCAACTCTGAACAATGGTGCAGTGTTGTGCCTATACCCACTGATAACACACAACGCTCTGCTACTCACTTGGAATAAATAAATACAACTGTTGAGAACTGGCCATTCAAAACCACATTATAAAGCATTTTTCAGTATCAAGGGCTATGCTGATGTGAATTAGAAGTTGGTAAATTTATCCACCTTTAAGGCACTCAAAGCTCTTTACATAAAGGAACCACAATTTACACACACTTCACTCCAGTGTATGCAGAGCCAAGGGGATTAAGTGTCTTGCCCAAGGACACAACAACAGCATTCATTTGTGGGAGCTGGAATCACACCCACCAACCCGGGGTCAGTGGATCTCATCGCTCAACCAATGATGTTTAAGATGAGAGCGGATTTATGATGAACTGTTTAAAACAAGCACAAAATCACAGAAATAATACCATCCTCACCATTGTGAACCATAACATACCATAACTACTACTCTGTGCACTATAAAGTTATAACCAGTGCTTTGTCAGACATCATGTGAGTGCAACAAGCTTTTCTAATTTAAAAAAAATTTTGTTTGTTTCATTGTTTCATCTGACCAAACTGTTGCACAATATGTTTTCTACAATTTCTGTGGACACACAAGTGCAAATTAGAAGAGAAGAGCAGCCAAACTTTTACAGGTCTGCTATGGGAAATTATACGAACTACACAAACTACAGGTTACATCTCTCCAGGTATTTGGTGCAAAGTCCAACTGTTGTTCCTGCTAACTTGGCACTTTGAGGTTTAATGAAAGAGATGACAATAGAACACATGACACCTACTGTTATAAACTTTTACAGGCAGTGTACAGTACGCTACCTTTCAAAAGTACAAGTACATACATTTTTTAAAAGTATTTGAAGTACTACAACCTGTGGCACTGCATCCTCATCAGCTTCTATTATGGGAGAGTTCTTGTACTTCTGTGGACTCTCTATCACCAGCTCCTTTTTAGCTTTAGTGGCTCTTCCTTGCATTGTTAACACTTGGGTCTAGATATCCCCAACGTAGATCCAAAATAGAAAGAAAAAACAAGCATGTCAGAAAACTAAAAAATCCAACAAATACTCCTTCTTAGAAAGTTTCTCTTCTCAGGCCTGACAGCCTCCTCTAGTCCCTAGCCCTATCTGAGGGGAGTAAGATGCACACCCAGAGAGAGAGATTTGGGCCCCGCCCCCTCTCAGCTGTACAGCCCGGGGGAGTTTGTTACACAGACAGGAGTCAGATAACAGCGCAATAGTCCACCTGCACGGGGACACGACTCACACAGGCAAACAAAAGACAGATTCCAACAAGAAGTACAGTCTGGACAGTGGATAGTGGACTGGGGATGAGAGGACAGACAGGGCCAGCTGAAATAAGAAACAAGCCCACACAACAGTAAGGGGTCAGAGGTGGGGGATTTACTAAGGTGGACTATGAAACTTTTCTGGTGATTGAAAAGTTACATCTATTCTATTTTACCTTTATTTAATCAGAAGTGTGAAGGTATTCAAAATGTCTTACAAAAGAGACCTGGCCAAGGTAGCGGTATTAAACTTGTGATCTGCATGGGACAAGCCAAGTTATAAGTCAGATCTGTGGGAAGGCTACATACACATTTTGTTTATGCAGGGTGGTGCTGGATTAGAGACAGATCAACTGACTGAATGACTCAAAAGACCTCCTTTGCTCCATATACAAACTTCAATTCAGTGCAGCTCATAGTCGTCATCCACCACCAGAGTTCGTCCCACAGCGCAGTGACTGTAGCACATTTTTGAGGTCTTAGTAATTAATACACCTCTGTACTTCAGCTCTACCTCTCTGAATGTTGATGCAATAGCTTAAGGGGCATTCCAGCCTGCCCCAGTCCCGGTCAGCCCACCTAAGGTCCGGGCCTGACCTGTGGATTCCAGAGGGCCACTCTAGAGGAGGATGTTGTCTTTTCACACTTGGCCCTTGTCCCCAACACAAGAGGGGTCAGCCGGTCACTCTCCCAGCTGGACTCACTGTCACATGACCAGGAAACAAGAATCACATGAAGAGGAAAATGCCATAATGCAAATTGAATCAAAATTTTTGTATCCAAGTGACAGATCAATTGCGCTATTTTCAACATTTGGTTATTGGTACTTGGTAACGGGCAAGAATGGGCATGTTATATGACTATTGTTGACTGGTATGTAGGAACAGACTGTGTATTTGAATTTTATTAGGCTGATGATAACTCATGAGTAAACTGATTTGGAACTGAGCCATGTGACCCAGAATTCTGAGGAAATATTTATGCTTTTGACATATTTATATTTGAGCTTTAAAAATAAAGTTGATCTCATTTACTGGTGGTTCCATTACATTTACAGAGAAAATTATAATTATTTTTACCAGCAAGATTTGTATCACCAATTCTTAAAAGGGCCTATATTATGGTATTTTCTAATATACATTATAATGTTATTTCCTCATCAAAAACATGGAGTTGTGTTTTGTTTCATTCACCACAAAGCCTGCATATACTCTGTCAAAAGGAAAACACTCTGATCCACTTTGTGATGTCATGTGTTAATCCAGGAAGTGCACCACTATGTTTTAAAACTTCACTAGAACTATTTGGAAAAATTCTGCCCCAGAAATGCCAATCTCTATTGAACTATAGGGAAAAGGTAACTCTTAATGTGAAAACTACTGCTTCATGACATCACAATGTGGAACAGCACATTCTGAGCTGTGGTCCTGTTGACAAACAAATAATAAAGGTGTTGAGGTAACAACATTATACAGTAACATGGCTTAAAGCTCACAAGAAACCTTTTGTGTAATGTAGGACATTTAACCCAATGGTAGTTAAAGTAGACTGTGTGAATGTTCTTCTATAATGCCAACGAAAAGCCACAAGGATAAACCACATTTCTTTTCAATAAGCAGAATAATTACGTGGTTTATTATACTAAAATACTGATATCCACAAGAGCATGAGACATTTGCAGCACTTTCAGCAGCTAAGAAGATAGTGTCCAGAAACAACCATCTACATTAACAAAATTTCTAAACCAACTCACGATTCTGTATTATGAAGAAATAAAAAGGTAAAACCACCACATTTCCAACATTCCAAGATGCTATCAATACCTCATTATGACCTAAGCGCCTATCATTTATTGAAAGTACCTCCGTTATAATATATTGACAAAAGCACTGGAATGGAGCAGGATTTTGAGGTTATGTAATAATGATTTGATGTAAGCACTGGGCCCTGGCAGTATGAGCATAGCAAAACAGGGTGTAACCTGGAATGTAACAAAAACTGTACCCCACCTCCCCACCCCAACGTACGCACAACTTAGCAACTTGTTCTCCCATTATAATTAAATGTCTTTTCCACATGCTTGATTCTTCTTATTATATTTAGGTACAATACAATGTGCGCAACAAAATAACAGGACGCAATCAGTAGGGATGCTTGCCTGACCTATGACCGGACCAAACAGTGTGAAAACCTCAGTCCAAACTTGACACGATCCAACTGCGATAATTAATATGTAGTTCGGTGCTTTGATTGATGATTCTGTAAAAAATGTGCATTGTTTTTCAGTCTTTATGTCGTTTTTTTCCTCCTGTCAATCACGCTGTCTGAAATCAAGGAAACAAAATACGGCTCCAGATCCACTCGTCTTTGTAAAGTTTTTTTCAAAATGTGTGGTTCTGGCCGGTCTGTTAACAGGGATGCACTTGTTCATTACTGGGATCCTGTTGGGAATATAAATTGATGTAATAAGACTATTTACTGGTCAGTTGGTCCAGAAAGTCTCATAATATTTGAACTTTTGTTGATACAAAGTGGTTTTGTAGTTTCTTGGGTATAAATAACAGTCTCATGACACATTTGCATCAGTTAAACAAATGCTGTTTTCAGTCTCTGCACTGGCATCCATTAATACCAATTACGAGCAGATACTTATACCTGTAGTATCGAAATTAGTATCGGAACAGAAAAAGCTGAATCAGAGACATACAAAATAATGTGGATATATTTATAGATACATTTTAACTCCAGAAACATGGCAGACAGTCATATTGATCAACATAACCTTAAAATGTGACTATATATAGTGTTCAGTATCAGTTATGGTTGCACTGAACAAGCGGGAAATATGTGCAGGAAGATAGGAGCCAGAGTGGAGCAGATAATGTTCCATGCACCAGTCAGCGCTTACACTAAACTACTTTAGCCTATGGAGTCAGTGCCGTCTGCGACTCCTTCTAGACAACAAGACGGCTACAGAAATCGGAAGGAAAATTAGGAAGCAGCCACCAAAAAAAAACAACAACCCTAGTCTAGTGAAGGTATAGAAAGGAGCCTGACTGAATCCATTTGGGCCAAAGAGGAAGTTGGAGAGCTGATTAGATATCTATTGACAACAATTCACAGAGGAATTTGGTCTGTAGTGTAGGTGTGAGACAGCTCTGGGTTGCTAAAATGCTCTTAAATGGCACTTAGGTTTTCTGTTTGTGGTGGGGTGATAGCAATTGCAGCAATGGTTTAATTTAGAATAAAATCAACAAAGGGAATAATATCCAGATTTTTTATTTATTTATTTATTTTTCCAGAGGTATTTCTTTTTTTCAGAGGTTCATATTACACTATTTTCCTGATCTGTGTTATAATAGTTTCCTCATTACAAACATACCTGGAGGTGTGTTTTGCTTCATTCACACAAACACACAAACCCTGCATATTTAGGCTGAGCTCTCAAACTAAAACCACATGACACCTGACACTACCTTGTGATGTCATGTGGTTATAGGAAGTGCTCCACTGCGTTTTTAAACTCCATTCATCTTCACTAGAATCATTTGGTTGATTCCAACTCTCTCTACTAAACAAAAGGTAAGAAGTAGCTGTTAACTTGAAAACTACCACTTCATGTCATCACAAGGTGGAACAGAGCATTTTGAACTTTGTAGATGTAGACAGACTCATAAAATGGGGTTACTCAAACATGTGTGCATGAAGCGAAACAAAAGACTCCACGTATGTTTCTGATGAGGCAAGAATTCACATTACAACTTCATAAAAGTAAATTTTGTGTAATACAGAACACTTAATCCATTCTGCATTGTCAACCATTCATATAAAAAGTAATGGGTAATAATAGTAATAGTTATAGTATCGTTATAGTAGTTATAGTAGTAGTAGTAGTAGTGTTCTGTTTGAGTAAAATGACAGATACACATCCTTAACTTGGACATACATGTTCCAAATTCACACAAAATATAACTTTTTTTTTTTTTTTTAACAGTCATTCCATTCCTGCAGAACAAATCATAAAACAGACTCTGTCTGATTGTCTTTAAACTTTAAACACAGAGCAGACTGCTTTCATCTGAGTCCAAACGGTTATCAGACACTTTCCTCCATGAGCACCTCACTGATAAACTCATCTTCACTGCTGTCACATCAGTGTTGGCTTCAAGAGTTTCCACAAATCCAGGAAGGAAATAAACCTTTACTGAAGCAAAGGTTAAGACAATGTTTTTTTTTGTTTTTTTTTCTGTGAATAAGTTGTGAGAATCAGGAGACACTGAGAAAGACCAAAGATAGTGGTACTTGCCCTTAAAAACACAATGAATCATATGAGGTATTTCAATTCAAACACAAAAGCCCCATAATTGCATGCAAACATGTCACACTCTTTCTACAGGGTATGTCTCAGTTTAGTGTTCGGCAATACATGATAATATTAAAAAAATGCTGTTTGTAGAATTGAATTATCTTGGTAGTATATTAAATTGTCAAAAACATTAAAGATGCATCGTGTAACTTTTCTGGTGGAGGGTTGGCCATCTGCTTTTGGCCATGGAGACATAATTGCTTGGTTTGGTATGTTTTAGAGCATGGCATTTAACCTTTCTTTCATCATGGAGATCAAAACTGGCCAAGTAATAGGTCAGATCTGTGGAGTGGCAACCCTGCTCACAGTCAGAATGCCTCAGATATTTTTGAGCTATAAAACCACGTGTAATTTAATAAATATAGATTGTAGACTGTTTAATGTCATATTGTGGAACATAACAAGCAGGACAACATTTCAGTAGTATAAAAGATTTGCTAAAAAGTAGAATAGTTTCATCAGTAACATATGGTTCAAAAAATCATAAGTTAAAAGAAGGCATAGTTATTGTATGTGCAAATCTGGCAAGCAGACACTAAAATGCAAAGCTATATGAGTATTGTGCACCCCTAATCTAATACACGCATGCTAGAAAACCTCTTGCCCTATTGATCTTAGACTGTAAATGCTGAGTGAGGATTAGAGCTTCGTCCAGCAGCCATCATCATAAGACCATCCCGGAGGCCAAAGGGAAGCAGCCAGTATGCCCTTGACCCAATTCTAAGCTTTTAACCACATTGGCCACTGTCCCCGTTCTACTGCCGCGAAACTGATGAGAAACGCACAGTATACACACAGAAGACAAGCTGGTACGGAGCCCTGCCAAGCCCACCACTGTACACATGAAGAGGAGTGATTGATTCAGAGGAAACACAGAGCTCAGTGTCACCCCCACCAACACACACATATTACACATACATACACACACACACAGAGACGCACACAACCAGATTTAACCCATTCAGAGAGAGAGAGAGCGAGAGAGAAATCTGCCTGGCAGCTCTCCCACTGCCCTACATTTTACAGTTAAACATGTCAGACAGACAGCAGCACAGGAGGGGCATGAGGAGGAAGAGAATTAATGTTGTGATGACTTTAATTGTTGCATCTATGCTGAAATGTAAAATAAAAATATATGCTAGAAGTTCAGACAGCAAGCAGGTTTCCAAGAAAGAGAAATAACTATGGTTTAGAATTATATTGTCTATTTCATTAATATAAGTAAGAGTATGACAGGTCAGTTCAATCCAATATGGGATTTTTATTGAAGTTGTCAAAATAAGGGGACTGTAGTAAGTAGGGGTGTGCCAAAATATTGAAATATCAATATATCATATTGTTTAATGTGATGATACAGTATCGATATTGGGAACTGCTGTATAGATATATCACCAAGAGTATTTTTTTTTTGGTATATTTTACTAAATTATTTTGTTACACAGCTACAGGTTTGTTGCTTGTTTAGAGGAAGGAAACTTGTTTATATGACACATTTGACATTTTCACTGTTTTGATGATTAAAATGGCATTATTTAGCCATTATTTTTATTGAACCATATCGAATCGATTTGAAATATAACGTACCGAATTATAAGCTCACTGTATCGAGATATGTTTTGTATCGTGGCCTATGTATCGAGGTATCTATTGTATCAGCAATTTTTTAATGATACTCAGCCCTAGTAGAAAGTGTAATTAAATACAAATTTCTGTGCGTAAGTGTGTGTTTTTTTAAGTGAACAACAAACAATTTGCCCTATTTGTGCAAGCGTTTTAAAGTGAATGAAGCTTACAATGGTGACTACATATTCTCATCATGAATGTATGAGGTCATTTCTGACTCATGATGCCATTACACAAAGTATTTATAGACGAGTTAGTGCAACAAATATAACTCCCAATAAAATCACACTAACGTAAACTGCTAAACAAAACAGAAACAATCAACCATCCGCTTTCTCACTCTCCTCCACTGTAAAGCACAACCCACCTTGAGCACCCTGGGCACTATCAGCACCCTGGACTCTCTTCGGCTTAGTGCCCTCTCCGCCTGGGACTGGACGGCTGACTCTGCCGCCTCTTTACACATGTACACGCTACAGTTCCTCTCCAGCACAGTCCGAAAGCCATCCACCACCACGGCGCTGGCAGTGCACCCCATCACCGAGGCTGCATCTGGGCATCAGTGAGCCAGGATACCCCCCTCCCCTGGTCCACAACGCGCTCGGTTCAACTGTCCATGGTGAGTAAGTCCCAGCATCCCCAGAGGGAGAGAGGCAGTGAGATAGAGATGGGAGCGCGCTGCTGGAATTACCTCGATCAGCACACGAGGATGAGTGAGACGGAGAGAGAGAAAAAGGAGAGAGCAGAGAGAGTGGGAGAGAGAGGGAGCAGGGAGAGAAAGAAAGAGAGTGAGAGAGTGAGTATAAGGAGAGAGAGATGGGGGGATGAAGGATGCTGATTTGCATACAACATCACAGCATCTGTTTCTTCTACTGTCAGTCACTATGTTCCATCCATAATATAAATGTTGTGAATTTTACCCTCATTTCCATATTTTTGGTTGCAGAACTCATTAAAATTTAAACGTCACTCTGATTGGTGAGATTTTTGGGTGGATAATAAATGGGTTAAGTCGTGTATCCAGAGGGAGAGTGTGCTTCTCTCTTAGACTCACTGCAATATGGCTGAGTGCTTATTTAGTTCAAATGAGAATCAAGAGTTACTGGAAGAAAACACACACATTTTACAGTGAACAAATGAATTTTAAATGAAAGGAGCAATAATATAGGTTAAGCTTTTTACCTTTGATGAAGTATTTTAATCAAGGAATTCTATCACACTCACATACTGAAATACTGACACCAGAAGGAAAATTTGTACATCGCAAAAGGATACATGAATATGCAACAATGGCATATTTGAATTTTAAGAAATACTTCCAGTGATCTTTTGTCTTGTATTCTTTTGTATTTCTTATCAGTTGGATTATTTTATTATTTTATTCTAGTTTGGATTAATTGTTTCCGGCTGAAGTTATCAAGGGTATAAGTGAGGACACACATCAAAACATACAGGCTGTGGACATTACAGATATTCAGATTCCTGCATAAAGTCATTTTAGGTTGAAGAATCAAAAACCTTGACAAAATACTGTACATGGAGGGATAAAAGTAGAGACTGACATGCATATTTGTTTTTTTATTAAATTTTTTTATGATTAATGCCGATATTGACTGTTTCAAATCCAGAGGAAATGATGGCCGATGATATTTTTGGGCAGATATTTAGGGCCAATTTGGATTATTATTATAATTTCAACTCAAATTATGTGATTTTAATTTACTTAACATCTTTGAGTGTTTAGAAAAGCACAATATAAATACTTTTGCCTAGTCAGCAGTATTGTTTTTGCACTAAAGTGTTCAAATAAAGCACTGTGGGTATTTTTTACACTGCAGGTTACCCAAAACAAAATAGGAGATTTAAAGTTGCATTAAGTAACTTTTCTGGTGGAGAGTCCATCACCAGCTTGTTTCCATGGATATGCCATTGCTCTGCTTAGAATGTTCCACAGTTTGACATTAAACAGCTCTCTTCTTTTAGTTTTATAGCTCAAACATACCTAGAAAAAGACGCATTGTGACTGTGAGCGGGGTTGTCTCATCGTAGATCTGATCTGTAACTTGGTCTGGTTTGGTCTCCATGAAGATAGAAAGGATTAATAACGCTCTGTGAAACATTCCAGATAAAGCAATAACATCTCCTTGGAGAAAAGCATTTGACAGACCCTCCACCACAAGGCAGATAGAGGATGTGCTAAAAACTCCAAATACTGGCCAGATATAGACAGAAGATTACCTTGTCTTTAACAGTGATACATTGAGGTCTGCGTAAAATAAATAATATCAAAATATAGTTGGAAAATCCCTCATCTATCTCCAGGTATAACTTCTATCTATAGTATTATGTATATTTAATCCCACCTGTATTCAAGCAGCTAGACACACATTATTTAAGACATTCTGATGGTGTACATTTTCCTTGTCATTTCTTTTCCCATCTCCGTCCTGGAGCTCTGGGCCTCTAACACACCACAGTAACACACCACAGCGACACATGCTAGTGGCAGCAGCTGTGCTTACTCACATGACACTAAACTGCTCTTTACTATATGACAGTCTCTTTGACAATAAAATATAGAAGAAATCAGATAAGCAAAGGAATAATGAAATGATTTCCCTGTATTTATTGTCTATTGCAACTAATTGTCTTAGGCTATAAGGCTATAAAGGTATATAAATAGCCATCCACACATTCCTGCTAGCTGCTGTTATGTTAATATTTCAGTAGATCTTGACACAGTGAACTACATTCAGAGGATAGCTGCAGAGGATGGAGAGAACTGAGGTTTTGTGAAGGAAAGAAATACGCTGGATGCGGTCCATCGGTTTGAGTGAAATTCATTTGCTTCTTTGCTATCCTTTTCTCGCACTTGTGATCCTCTCTCCAGCCTTAGTGCAAAGACGGATTTTAAAGGCTTAGTATGTGTAATGGCAAGCAGTAATCTGGTGTAGGGCTTGTAAAACTGCACAGTCAGAAACCCAGACTCACACTTAGCTAAAATAGTGTTGTTGTTTTGGGTTTTT
Source organism: Boleophthalmus pectinirostris (assembly GCF_026225935.1). Lineage (NCBI taxonomy): Eukaryota > Metazoa > Chordata > Actinopteri > Gobiiformes > Gobiidae > Boleophthalmus > Boleophthalmus pectinirostris. The sequence continues at coordinate 18,087,211 of NW_026570970.1, read as the reverse complement.
GGGGTTTTTTTTTTTTTGCAAATGTAATCTATTTTCTACCCAAAAATCCTCATTGGTCAGATTTGCTGTTGAGTTGTAACACGACTCAAACAATAAACAATGGACCACAGACCTGAAGTGTGACAGCTGTGGGCAGCAAATGCAGTGAGTCAGGACAGAGATTGCTTCAGAACAAGTTAAGACATGCAACAATGTCGTGTGTTCTGCTTCACACAACACAGTAAACTGATAGTACTGATAATATCTGAGCAAAAGAGAAGCTGACATTTAATAATCTAATAATAATGTGCTACTGGATTTATTTACTTAAACTATGTAAGCTCTTCTGTAAATGTCCATTAAAAATTTGTGTTTGATTTTAGCACTTAAAATGCAGTCTTTGGGTAATTAATTTGATGGGAAGACAATAAATATATTCCAGACGACCTCTTTCCCTCATTCTACCTCTTTGTACAGTTCAAGTCAAAAGTTTGGACACACTTTTTCATTGGCGTTTCATCTTTATTTCTATAAAAAAAAATTATTTACACTGCAGATTCTCACTGAAGGTATCAAAAATGGACATAAAAGGAATGAAGTAAATCAATAATAAACTCAAAATAACTTGTTTTAGATTTTAGAAAAGCCTCCTTTTGTTTTGACCACTACATTGAACTTTTCGCATTTCTTGACCACGACACCTATAAAGTGAAAACCTTTTCATGTGAATTCATCAAGAAACTCATTAAGAGAAGGCCAAGGGTTTGCAGCACTGCTATTTGATGCCTTCTATGTATATACTTACATATTTAAATACTTACTTATACTTATTACACTTCTATGTATATATAATGTATGTATATAAAACATATAAGTGATAAACATAAAAAAAGAACACTGAATGAGAAGGTGTGTCTAAACTTTTAACTGGTAGATTGAAAATGAAAAAGTTCCAATACACAATTAATAATTATGAATCTGTTTCAAATATTCTATTTAATATCTATCTAGTAGCTTCAATATTCAGTCTGTGTAGAGTTTTCACAGCCAGAGTTTGGTAGGTGAACTATAGTATCTTATCGTGGCCTATATCTACAACAGCAGGAGAAGAGATGAGGACACTGCTCTGTGTGGGGTTGGGTGGATTACTCCTGCCATTGTTACTGTCAGGCATCACTTACTCAATAGTGGCTTCACTGCTTGTATAAATGTCTAGTGGTTTGTGGGATTTTAGTTCATCGACCACATTTTTATTAGTCAATTTATTAGTCTTATAAGGATTTACACAGACCATAGTAGTTTCACTGATGACAATGCTTTTTACGCTCTTCTCTGTATGTGTGTTTTTTGTGCAAGGTCGTATTAATTTTAAGAACTTTTGTTGTTTCTTTCACATGTTTAACTAGAAAAGCACTCAGAGAGCGCAGACCTCCGCCAAGGACTACCCCCATTTTTTATATAAATTGCGATAAAATCAGTATTCTGGATCAGATCCGGATCAGCCTTTGGAATATGAAAGAGGATCCCATTGTCCATCCCTGAGTCAAATTTCATGGGGTTTGGTCAATAATTAACCGAGATATTGAGAAACAAAATTTTTGGCCCCATTTACCACAATGTTAACTAAAATTTCAAAGTGATCCAGAATCCAGGATTTCTTCCGGATCACCCCCAAAATGAAATCAGTTCTTCCTTTTCACATTTCCAACAAATCCTGAAAATTTCATCAAAATCGGTCCATAACTTTTTGAGTTATGTTGCTAACAGACAAACAAATAAACAAACAAACAGACAAACGCCGGCAAAAACATAACCTCCTTGGTGGAGGTAACAAATAAATCCTGCATATTTAGACTGAGTTCTACTCTCAAATGGATAACACTCTCTACAGGAAGAAATCCACTGTGTTTTTAAATTCCTTACACCTAGAATCATTTGGGTGATTTCAGTCCTGCTGCAAATATCTACTGAATTAAAGGTAAAAAGTTGCAGTGAACATGACCACTATGGCTTCATGACATCACAAGATGGAACACAACATTTTGAGGTATGAAGATGTAGACAGCCTAATAATCCACGATTACTCAAACATGTGTGACTGAAACAAAACACAACTCTGGGTATGGTATGTTTTTGATGAGGTAATGTTTTAACATATCTTAAAGCTCACAAGAGTCAATTATGCATACTATAGGACCTTTAATTGAAGAACAATGTCTTTAGTTGACCAAGAATTCCTTTAATACACTTTTGACTACAGCTTTACTGTTTTGATGCAGATACTGTAAATATATACCATATTCATTCTTCATCATTCCTGAAATAGAATAGAATAAATTTGGAACAGCACTGGCTCAAAAACATTTGCAAATCACCATTCTCACTGGCTGTCACTGGCTAAAAATGTAAACAAGTTTGGGGGGTTTTGGTTTCAGGTCATTGAGCAATGTTACTGTCCTGGAAATGATCTAGGCTTCAAGTTATTTTCAAGAGTAACCATGGTAAGAAAATCAACATATTACATAAAAGATATGGATCTCCAGCTGAAATTACAAAGAACAGTCCAAACATCTGCTCCAAAAGTGGCCCACTGTAACGCCCAAATACCAGCACTATAGTATCTTTACTGCAGTTCAAGCTGTTAGCAGCAAGTGGTGGGTGGAGCTGTATTAAGAACATCAAAGTAGTTGACACGAAAGGACGAGGGTGAGTGAGAGTTTCCCCTTTCTCACATATGAACGCCACTTCCAAAAACATGGCCAACAATACCCACCCAAGTGTGAGCAAAAAGGCCTTCAGGAAGAGGTCAAAGTTCATGTCCACACTGAGTTTCCATGTATAGGCATATTATAGATCCAACATCAGCCAGTGAAAATTACATCATCTTTGGCCACTTTAAAGGTGGTAGGGTCCTAGATAAAGGCACTCCAAAAGTCTATTGAAACGCACATTAGGAAGTGGCTGTTTCCTGCTGATGTGAGAGGGTGAACCTTGTTAAAACAAAAAAGGATGAAAACTGAAAACGATATGCCAATGCCAACTGCTGTGAGTTTCCATACAGAGATTTAAAGGGACTAGCGAGTACAGTTAAAATGAAATATGGAAAGCATTCACAGGGCTATGACTTACATAATAGAAGTTATGTCAGGAATGGACTGACAAAGATGCAAAGCAGTCAGTTGTCAATTGTGTAGTATGAGAATAGTTTGGTTTAGTTTAGACGTAAAAGTACCAGCAGCCGTAGTATTAGTAATACCAATTAAAAATTATATTACACAAAATTATTCTTGTGCGCTTTAGGCCATGCTATAATGTTGTTACCTTATCAAAAACAGACCCAGAGTTGTGTTTTGTTTCATTTATACTTATTACTTATTGGAAATTCCAGGGCCGAAATCATCCAAATGATTCCAGTGAAGGTGTATTGAGTTTAAAAACACATGACATCATAAGGTCTTAGTCCAGGTCTAATCCCGGTCTCAGTCCCGGTCTCAGTCCCGGTCTCAGTCCCGGTCTCAGTCCCGGTCTCAGTCCCGGTCTCAGTCCCGGTCTGACCCTGGTCTGGTCCCAGTCTGGTCCAAGTCTGGTCCCAGTCTGGTCCCAGTCTGGTCCCAGTTTGAGTCCTGATCACCTAACAGTCAATGCAGGTGCACCTCCAGGCTCATCCCGACACTCACTCCTGGTTCAGTCCTGGTGTAATCCCGTTTTAGTCCTGGTTCAATCCTGGGATCAGTCCTGCTTCAGTTCAGTCCGTATGCAGCGCAAAAGTCCAGCATTGCAGTTTAAGTCACGGAAACAGGAAAGGGCCATTATCCACTTTTTTCCGTTATTCATTTAAACACAAAATCGAAAACTGAAAAAACCTAATCATTATCTGTTTTTTTCATTTTGGTTTTGGAGACAAATAATGAAGAAAATTGTTATTTTTTTCATTTTCTTATTTTTGGATTTATTTTGAAAAATTAAAGGACGAATGGATTATAAAACACACTGATAAAAATGCAGGGTTTGTGATATCGTAACACAGAGAAGTGACAGTAGAGGCAGAATATGTGATAGAAATATTTGTGATGGTATAGTACAATTACATGTAGTCAATAAAGTCATGTAAACTCAAACGTTCAGTGGCTACAATGACAATGGTCAGAATACAAAGAAGTCCACTCTTTGCCAACTAGATTTAAAGCCACTACACCAGCTGAATCATTGTCTAAATAGATTCATACTTTGCTTCCTGAAAATCGTAACCTTTTGTTGGTAAGATTCGGAGAAGTGTTTGTCTTGGAGCACACACAGGGGCTCTCCTGTCCCTAAAATGGTGTAAAACAAACACCAGAGCCACATCCTCTTCCTTTCACTAAGTTGGTATTTTGGGACAGTTTATTTATCCTCAGATGAAAATCACCCATTTTCCTGAAGAGTACGGCATCCTTTACTTTGTAGTGAAGGCCACCAGAAAACAATAGAAGAGACATTATAGCATGACAATCCATTCACAGCTGCTCATTAACACAATTTTTTTTTCTAAATACAATTGAATTTACCACCAAATAGTATAAGCATGTAAAATATGTTGTGATTTTGAACACAAGTCCTGGTTAAAATAATTGCCTTGAAGTAGTTTTATAGTGCAGAACCTATAGAATAACCTAAACAATTTCCTTACATAAAGTGGATACACAGTTGTATTCAGTCCTTCACACGCTTGTATCTTCATTGATGTTTTACAACTCTGCCTTTTACCTTTAATAGAAGCTCCTATAATCCCCCATACCCACACAGCTCTGCCTCAGTGCCAGTTCTGGGGGTCTGAAGCAGTGCCAACCCCCCAGGCCACTAGCGCCCCCTCTCTAGCTCTCTCCCACCAGCTGTGGTTGGCTTCACTAGACACAACATGGTGTAATCTCATAAAAATACACACTTGCTTACTTTGCTTCCCCAAACTGATCACACTGCATTTTCCAACCTCACCCTAGTAAATAAAAGGCACTTTCTGAGAGTTTGCTGAATAATGCTGAACAAGGATCCAAGAAAAACGTCAGATTAATGGATTTATAGAAGAACAGAATGGTCACATCTCTGTGCACAAACAACTGAAGGCAAACCCAAATGAACATTTATATAGACTGAACACTTACTTTATTCTAGTTAAAACTTTAAAAGTGTGTTCAGTTTACAACACGTGATGTGGGTGCCAGTTTTTACCAACAGCCTTCTCCAACCACCGACATCAATTGCACAATAACCCTTCAAGAGTCAGGAGTAAACTTGCTTCATAATAATCCTTGATTTCACAATTTTTTTTTTCAAAATCTTGACTATTAAAAAAATGAATCAATCAAATTCATTTGATTAAATGCCCAGCCCTAGGGCAGAGCATTGTTCAGGTTAGTGAGCAAACACTGCTCCTCCCCTAGTCCTGACATTGAGAGGCCACATTAGTAAACATACCCAGTCATCTTTGTAGAGGAGTATACTCGCAGCAGTAATTGGTTATAACATTAGCATACATCTACATAGCAACAGTTCTTGTGGTTGTAATTATTATATATGTATGTTTTAATAGCATAATTCAAATTTAAAACATTTATAATCAGTATTTCAGTAAAGTAACACAAATTCACAGCACTTTTTCTTTCACAAATTCCCTTCGATCGCCTCTGTATCTATAGTCAGGAATGCTTCTACTGCCCCCTACAGGACCACAAGAGCACTGCAAAATCCAGGACAAGCAATTACCCACATTACAAACTATTTTGCTAAGGTTATAATAAACCTAAGAATTGCCTCTATACTCAGAATGAGACACATTTGAGTGTCTTGAGTAAAACAGCCCTGTTATACACATAAGCTTGAGGTTCTCCTTCTTGCACTCACACACACAGCATAAAGCAGCCATTGTTCACCACATGGATGTCACTTCCAGCAACTTGGTGTGAAAACAATCACTGCCATCTCTGCACAGGAAGCAGAAGTGAGTGTGGATACAGGAAGGACATGGAAGTAGAGTACAGCAACAGACTAAATGTGGGCATATGATTTGGGCTGTGGTATCTTTAGCTTAGCACCAGAGCAGCGGTGACTAAGAATGGCACATAGCAGGGTCATTGGGGCGAGTGCGATCCAGGTGTGAAGTCACTTTTAGAGGCCCGGCTGTTATTATACTCGGGCAAAGACACGCGGTGTGGAAACTCCAAGGAGAGGGATCCATGGGACAAGTCTGTACTGGTCTGAGTGGGGCTGCTAAAGGGTGACGCATTCTGAAGTGGTCCTCACCTATTGTGAAAGATAAGATTTTTAAAACATGACCATCAAACAAACTAAAATAAATAAAGACATATTGTGAGACCTGTCTATTAAAAGGCTTCACCACATTTACATTTTATATTTATGATGCTAGAGAAATTACCCACAGCTTTTTGTTGCTAAATTTGGTTGTGTTTGGCTTTATTCAACCGGTGTTCATCTATTTACAATAAGGATGCACTGATCCAACTCTTTCAGTTCCGATACCGATACTATAGCTTTAAGTGTTTGCTGATACCCGATGTTAATTGATACCAACAAAAATTCTAACATTTTGAGACTTTCTGGGGTGAGTACGACCAATACATAAAATTATATGTCCAACTAGGATATCGACGGAACCGATATTTGGAAGCTGATATCCAGTCCTGCAAAATGTTCAGAATTCACGCTGATATCTGATCCCAGTATTGGATCAGTGCATCCCTAATCTATAACAGACAAATGAACACACACAATAAGAAATTCCAAACACATTTATAAGGCCCAGTTCTCTTTTAATCTCCATACAATGTAAACTGCATTGCAAGTTGCACTATTGTCTTTTTTTAAAAACACTGACGTACTATAAATGTTTGTTACATTACTCAGATATACCAAAAAGATGTGCCAAAAAGCAACAGTAATTCATGACATATGTTTTACATTTGTATTGTATTTTGACACATTATGTGGTTAATCAACAAATGGCATTTCACTGAGATTTAATTGGTGGTTTCAGCGTCTAGAATGTGATGACGTGATACTCCCAGATGGGGACAAGGGCCTGTTTTTCATACTAATGACATTGTACTTTCCTGTGAAATATCTAAATAGTAAATGTTTAGAAAGAAATGTTGAACTGATCATTTTTATTAGTGACTAGACCCAAGACCTCACTGTATTACAACAAAAATCTGCATTTTAATAATAGTAATTTTAGCTGCCCCACATGCATATTAAATATGACTGACCTATAGAATAATGCGATGTCATCTAAAACCCAACAATAGCCATAATTCAAACTGTTGACCCTGAATCTCTTAAAACGAAAGGCAGCTATAGTGTAGAAAATAATGTATGTAAAATAAAAAAAATAGAAAATTAGAAATAGAATATGGAGTATATGATAAATAATCAAGATATTCATTTTTCAATATTCAATATCACACTCACACACCTATTTACCATTTATCATTTTTTTATGAATAGATAATGATGTCAGTAGGTTCTTGGGTAATGCCTTACAAACGCAACAGTGGGCTTCAGAGCGCAACAGTGAAGAAAGAGAATGGATCTTTAAAGACTCAACTATAATCTGAGTTGGCTCATTGTGGGTAATTAGTGGAAATCCTTTGAGCTTGGTTCCCTGTTGACAATGAGAGGAAACACAGAATGGTAAGAAGGATGGAGGAGGAGATGAGAAAATGTCCGTACACCTGCGCTACTACTACTAGTGAAGTGTGCGGTGCCATGTGGGCCCCCTGGGAGGAGAACAGCTGTGAAAGGTAATAGACTGATTTAGTACACTCCACTTAGAGAATTAGGTATGGCTGGGTTTCAGATACCATCACTACATTCTATAGGCCAACAATATTTAAAGGACACATATCAAGCTATTTTCTGAGTTATGGAATTAAACAAAACACAACTCAAGGCAAGTTTTTGAGGAGGTAACAACATTCTAACATGGCTCTAAGCTCACAAGAGGCAATTTTGCATAATGTTGCAGTTTTAAGACAGATGGGTGACAGCTAAAATAAATACTGTTGTAATATACTTAGCTCTTATGTTTAGTCATCATAATATTCTAGTCATCCTATGTTATTGGTCAATACAGTTAGTTTAGTATTTCATACCAAACAGTCTCCCTTAAAAATTAACCTTAGCAGAACAGAAATGGTGTAAACATGATATCTTGCAGTGCAGGCCTGTTGGCAATTGTAATGTCTGATTTTGCAGGAAAACTAATTATTATATGGTTGAAATATTATGGTATATAGTAAGTATAGTATAGGGATGTAATGATATCCAAGTCTCAAGATACAATATTGTCATGGTATGGAACTCACGGCATGATATTTATTACAATATCGCGGGGAAGCTCACGATATGGTGGGGAGGCTCACGATGTAATAACATCCAAATCTCTCGGTACAATATTTACTGCAATATTTTGTGGATGCTAACAAAACTGTGAATATGTTACTTTTTCCACTTAACATGCCTTGATAAGACTTAATTCAAAACACTAAGACTTAAAAGTGCTTAGAACTGTTATTTCTATCATCTATTATAGTCTATTTTGAAATGGAAGAAAGGATCATGGTCTATGTAGTTCCCTCTGTCTTTTTTTAGCTAATGCTGCACCATAACTCTTAATTTAAGCAAAGAGACTTGTAATTCGATATACTGTGATGGTTCACAATATTATTGTGAGAACTTTAACGATACGATATCAAAATATTTGGTTATTGTTACATCTTTAGTATAATACACATGACATGATTTGATATTTGTTTAGTCCAGGTTTGCTCCTCTTGTTTCATTTTGGTTAAGAACAAGTTATGCTAACCTTCTTAAATTGTATTTTGTTGCATTTAATATACATTAGCACTTCAATAGTTATATAAAAATATAGGCACCATGGTTCCAGGTTGTTGGTACCACACAGAAACACGCCCCTTCCCCTATGAACTCACACTTCCTAACAGAGGAAACACATGGTCTGGGTTTGTCCCTGTTTAGGAAAAGTTTTACTTGGTCCAATATGGCACTGCCACATTCCCAGCCCTAAAGATGAGCAAACACAAGGAGTCCAGCACATTATTATCGTTATTTGCAGGGGTCTAAACGATGCCATGAGGTACAATGGAGCCGCTATGGCAACGATGATGAATCTGACAGTTCAAACACTGAGTAATGTGCAGGAAGTTTGAAGAAGAGATGTTCCAACAAGACACCACAGAGGTTAGAAGGTGAAGAGGATTTATCTTGTGAAAGCATATACTCTTTTCACTAGGTACCGGATGCATGGAGTCACAGACTGATCTTTTAGATGAAGCGAAATCAAAGATGCAGTTTAAAGGGCAGCAGAATTGAACTAGCTGTCTTCTTCCAAACTGTGTCTATGTGGTTTGAGTATGTCTCACTTCTAGATTAGGATAGAGTGAATCATTTCTTGTATTATACAGTCATACATCAAGGCATTTTATCTTTTATTAACAATTTGGAAAAAAGAGCAACTTAGAATGTCATCTTTACAAAATATATCTTGTGTTGTAATTCATTTAAAAGTCCTGACCCTTGTGAGCTTTAAGCCAAGATAATATTGTCGTTGTTTCATTAACACATTTAAGTAATTCTTAAATTTTTTCTGTCTACATCTCTAAAGCTCAAAATGTTCTGTTCCACCTTGTGATGTCATGTAGTGGTAGTTTTCATGTTAGCAGCAGACCTTTTGTTCAGTAGAGAGCAATTCCAGGGCCGAAATTATCCAAATGATTCTAGTGAAGGTGTATGGAGTTTAAAAACACAGTGGAGCACAAACCATATGACATCACAAGGTGGAACAGAGTGTTTTCTGTTTGAGAGAAGAACTCAGCAGGGTTTGTACTGTATGTTAAACATGTATGAATAAAGCAAACACAACTCCAGGTAATATGGGCCCTTTAAATTTCTCATCGAGGATCCAAACAAAGACCCCAGTCATATGTCAGTACTCACATGCAGTAAAACTAAACAAGCTAATTTAGTGAATCTTTAAAGGGTATTAAATCTTGGCCTACACAGGTGAGGATGTAAAAACCTGCCTTGGAGCTGCCCTTTCCTTTGGCCCTCCCTGTGTAAGCCCCGCCCCCCTGCCCCAGCCTACAGTCAGTGGAATGCCAGCTATGTGTGCTACATAGTGGAAAGTCATTAGAGTTGATCCCTCCAGGCGCTGTCAGGTCCCATCCTCACACACCGCACAGCCCAGCAGCCCTGTAAGAGCCGCTTTCAACCACGTTTAATTAAGCAAGCAGCGTGCACCGTGGGAACATGAGCTGGATCATATGGAAGGTTCTGATTTACGCTCAGCAGTAGATGGACTCCTGTGTTGACTTAGATAATGATGTATTTAGCAGCTTACAGGGAGCAGTTTGGGAATTCCCTTCTTCAATTTGTTCTTCACTTTCACTTCCATCTGAGACAGCGAGAAGGGACGTACTTAAGATTCTAAGTAAAAAATATTATGTAATACTAGTTTTACATTAAGAGAATACTTTTTTTTTTTTTTAACAAATTCCAATTTCAAACTCAGGTTTACTGTAGGACTGTAAGGAAAAACAATATTGATGATACCTAGTCACCAAGGATTCAGTTTTCTTGCACAAACCAAAACCCCAATGGATTTGAAATTTCTGCCATTATTATGCCAAGAGGAAGGGTGGTAAAATGATGTGGTAAAATTGGAAAATGGAAAATGAACAAGACAAAAGGAGTAATGCTCATAGATCAACCTTTATCTAAATGATTCTTAGTTTAAATTAAGAAAAAGTATAGCCTCCTAACAATAGGTGTGTCACAATAATTACTATATTGACTTATTGCTCAATACATGAATGCTGGATCAATACACTTTGGGGCTCAGTTGTGTGTACATTTTCTTTGCAATATGTTGTAATACAAAAAATATTTAAACTGTAGAGGAAAAAGTTACCTCTATGGTTAATTATTGCTTCATTTTGCTCTTTATTTGTTTGTTATTAGGCCTTTCTGTGATGTTCTAGATTTAAAAAAGTGCTCCTGCTTTTAGGTTATTGTGTCAGTGGCATTAAGTAGCTTCAATATTATCGTTTAACACTGTACATGTCTGTAGCGATATATGTAATGCTTCAAAATTTGTTATAACACGACTATCTAACAAATATGCCACATCTGAGCTTCTTCTCTGTGAAGTAACTGGAGGTCAGTGATCAGAACCTGCTAAAGTCATGGAGGCCAGTCTGCTCTACACCAGGCTAAACCAGAGGATTAAAGTGGATTAACCTCTAGTTTTGTTATTTAGTCTAGCTAGTTACTTAGCCAATATCTAACTTTCACATTCTGGCACACATATTCATTTTATCCATTTACCGTGACCTTCCAAACAACCTTTTCAAAGCAGCTGACTATGACGACTATACATCAAAGGTCTAGATCTCTTTAATCACTCATTCATAAATAGTCCAACTGGCAAATGTTCAAAATTAGAACAAGACAAATCCTTAAGGTAGACAAAATAATTATAAGGTTTGCAATGTATCTGGCTGAGTCCACCCTTCAATCTTTCCTTCATGGCAGAAGCTGTCTCCCCACAATTACAGGTCAACTCTCATCTATGGCACATGATGGTGGGGTACAGTTACATTTAGAAACAGAGAGAGGCTGGGAGAGAGGGTGCACTGACAAAAAAAAAACTTAAAAGGAAGTGTGCTGCTCATTATTAATTTACTTATTCTGTAAATATTTCTCAATGAAGCTGTGGTGAATGTGTTTGTGAAAAGTTCAGTCAGGGGAATATGCTTCAGGTCTTAATCCGTTGAGCTTAATCTGCAGGGGGCAGCGCATGTGTGTGCAGCTTGACCAGTTTCACCTCAGGGAAAATGCTCTGTCTAGAAAACTAATAGACAGACAGAACCATCCCAATCCAGACCAAGTTACAGGTCGCATCTGTGGGGAGGCAACCCAGTTTTCTGTAACTGAACTAAATATAAGTGGTGCAGTTTAATGTCATACTGTGGAACATTCCAGGCAGAGCAATGACATATCCATAGAAACAAGCAGGTGACGGATCCCCAACCAAAAAGTTACATAGTGCACCTTTAAGTTGGCAGCTCTTGCATTCATCAGCTACAGGGATGCGTTATACAGCCATAATGTTTCCGTGTGGCCAATATTTCTCCTATTTAATGTGATGTGCTGTTCCATGTTATTGTAAATGACAGAGAAAATAACAGTATCCACGGTATCTATGGTATATGCAACTATGAAAATAATGGTGAAACTAATGAGATAAACAGACAGAGGCAAACATAGCAACATAGACTAGATATTTAAATTAAATTATATATGTTGGCTGCATTCGCTGACAGCAAATCACATTTATTAGTAACTGAGTAATTGAGCTTTAGGCTAAGATTAAAATATTTGATTGAAGAAAAAGATTAAGATTAGGTTACCTACTGGTTCCTTAATACGTATTAATCATGTAACCTGAAAGGCATTCAGAATACAATTGCATTCGCCAAAGATTATTGACACTATTGTTATCAGTTTGCTAAAGAGGACAAACTTGAAGAACCACCATAAGAAAGTTGGCATGGTTACAAGATCGCTTATAACCTCTGCACTTCACCTCTACTATTAAAACAGCTATCTGAGTAGCAGCTTTAGTACTAATTAGAATTAGAATTGATTAAGGTTAAAGGTGCACTATGTAACTTTCCTGATGGAGGGTCTGACACCTTCTCGGCTCCATGGTCATGTTATTACTTTGGCTTGATAGACCACAATATGGCATTAAACCCACATTTCTCCATGGAGACAAGCAGGCCTTCCACCAGAAAAGGTACATCAGCAGCAGCTAGGAGGGTTTATTTTATCACAATGTTCTCTGTCTGTGGATGAAAGTACAGGCAAATTAAGTAAACCACTGACTGTGAGAGCGCATACCAGCCTCCACCAAAACAAATCTTAGTGTGGTAACAACCTTTGACTGTTCAGGACAACAAAGAAGAATTACTGACAAGAGAAATACCTTGAAGTGTGTGTTAATGCCCAAAGAGCCTGTAAAATGGCTAGTTAAATCCTAGAGGGTTAGTGACAAAGTAAATGAGTTTAAAGTGGAAAACACTAGCTGGCCAGGCTCCTCAGCTGGTCTGTGTTATGGTAACCTCTGTGCAGGGGGAGAGCATGACTGACCCAAACTGCTAAGGCCATATACAGCCACAGGAAAACAGACCTATATAAATACTAACCTTGGGTACTTCCTATTCACAAAGTGTTAGAATGGAATATCACAGTTCATTTTGGTACTAGTGGTTCAAATAAAATGCAAGAGGACATTATATATAAGAAAATGAAGTGATGAGTGGGAGGTGACGGGAAGTATAAGATTTGCTTCATCCACTTCATCTGTGTCTCTACTGTTATTTTGTTACATAATAATAATTATACGTGCAGATTTGAAATATATTTTTTAAGTACATATCCTAACTAACCACAAAAAGTGAATGAACTAAATGCAATTATGAATTAATATGAGATTGATTTGAGAAAAATACATTTGTAAAAACAGATTACGTAGGTCTACATTGTCAAACCAAATGTGTGAACAGTTGTTTGATAAAATAATCTAAAATAACTTGATGATTGGGCATTTCTTATAATTACGTGAGAAAAGCAAAGTGAAACTGATGCTGATAATACAAGTGTGTTTATTTAATGACTCCAGTTGCCCTTTGATTTGGTAACGCGCTGATACGCCATTACCAGGGCAGCTCATGCAGGAGGACTGAAGGAAGAATAACAGGCTTCTGAGTTATATCTTACATTTAGCTTCAGGAAATTCTGTGACAGCAAATGATTAGTGGAAAGTCTGGCTTAGAAATACTGCCAATACATGCCCAAACAAACCCCTACAGTTTATTCACTTTAACTTGCTTAACAGATGACGAGGATTCTAATTTCTAAAGTATGGTCTGTCTATATCAGTTTGAAGAATACAGGGAGACTTTTGCTGTACAATGAACACTGTAGGATTAGTTAATAGATAAATGAAGGATTCAATTGCAAAAACAGATATCTCCATTAAGAAAAATTGGTGCAAAAAAGTATGTTTCTTTTTGTTACCATCTTCTACAGATATTATCGATGACAATAATCTACAGTGACTTTTATCAAGGAGGGATGGAATAATATTTAGACAGCAGTAAAATACATGTTTCTTAGCAAATCTTATCTGTTTTTCCAAATTACCTCTTCAAATGCACACTCAGTTTAAGTTTTATTCTATTATTTATTGGTTCCTAATTTAAAAGTGCATTGTCTAACTTTTCAGGTGAAGGATGCATTTGTTTTTCTCCATGCAGATGTTATTGCTTTGCCTGAAATGTTTTCACAGTATGGCATTAAACCTTTCTATGATTATGGAGACCAAACCAGGCAATGCCACTGGTCAGAATTGGAGCAATAAAATTAAGTGTAATTGAATACATGCAAGGTAAATCTGTTTAATGTCATATTGTGGAACATCTGAAGTAGAGTAATGACAACCATAAAAACATAAAAACTAATAATAGTGACGGACCCCCGACCAAAAAAGTCACACAGTTCACCTTTAATTAAAAATAAATTTGCAACAACACAACCATAAATAAACTGTAGAATACACAATACACAACAGCAGTTACATAATAGGTGAATGGCAGTATCATTTAGCACACATCAATATTTAACGTCACAAAAGTGGATCCCTAACAGTACGGCAATGGACGGCAATTTCATTTTATTTGATTCTATCCGTGATTTTATTGCTTCCTAAATGCAGCGAAGCACACATAGCCTTAAGATAGGTGCACCACTTAGGGCCTCCTCATGTATTATTGAGCTGCGTGTATCTCTCTCTATCCCCGGGCTTATTCTTAGTAGTACCGTTTACCAGCACTGTAAACAGGCACCTGACATGGCCTCTAGCCTCTAGCTGCTTAAATCACACATCAGGGTCAGCTTTAATGTTCTGACCAGAAAGTAAGGCCATAAAGCTTTATAAAGATAACATAGCATTTATTATTTTCATAGGGGCATTTGATCTATGTGTATCAGCTATCAGCCTTAAATCTCTAGCCGATATTTAGTTTTGGTCGATTTGCTGCTTAAAAATTACACACAAACACTGTAATAAGAAGAGACAGCTACACAAAATGTCACTACTCTGCTCTCTTATAGGTTTACGGTTAAAAAAGGACAAAAGGTAAAATAATCAAACCAAAAATATCGGCAGAGCTCATCAGTTACTCTGTATGTTAAACTGTTAAATTGGTATCGGCATCGGCCATTGGAAAAACTCTACAGATCTCTAGTCTGTGCATTTGACCCTGATCACTGGGGATGTGCAAAAATATCAAAATAGCGATATATTGTACTGTTTAATGTGATTATATAGTATCGATACCGTGGGCTGCTATGTCGATATATTGCCAAGAGTATTTTTTTTTGGTATACTGTATTTTAATAAATTATTTTGTTACAGAGCTACGGTTTTGTTGCTTGTTTAGTGGAAGGAAATTCCTTTATTTGACACATTCGACATTTTCACTGTTTTGATGATGAAAATCTGTTACTTCTTTACACAAGAAGTGGTTTAACAAAGACTTTAATATCACAGCCAAAATTTAGCCTTTTTTTTTTTTATTGAATCGTATCAAATCGATTTGAAATATATTGTATCGAATCGAAAGTGGACTATATCGAAATATGTATTGTGCCGTGGAAAGGGCCAATGTATCGAAGTATGTATCGTATCGGCAACTTCTTAATGATACCCAGCCCTACTGATCACGTATATCAGTATCAAAGGTCAGAGTTTACCAAATGCACTGACCCTATTTTACATGATGCACCATTAAATATTCTATGATATGACCAATAATGCATGAATCACCCAGAATTTAAATGTTACTTGCAAATTAATTAAACAGACATGGATATTATGAGGTGGGCAATATATCAAATTATCAATGATATGTGATTGTTGCTGAAGATAATGCAAAACATATTGGGAATGTTGTTTATAATTAAGGAACTATCTCAAAATGCTGCAAAACGAGCCTTTTCTTTTAAATGTTTGATCTAAACCAATACATGCAAAGACACATTTAACACATTTCTTCTGGACTGCAAAAATATGTTGTTATTCTAAACTAATTATTAATTAATAAAGTCACTCCAAATGGATATCTGTTTTATAACTCTTGAATATATTTACATTAGCATAGGAAATCTAATTCAGCTGCAAAACCAATAAAAAGAAAGGATTAGGTTTCTCTGGACATATTTCTTGGTTACGGTCTAGCACCAACAAATAGTCCACATCGTCAATATTTTTTATGGTTAATTCAATACGGATACAGCACTCCTACTTTGTTCTATGGAGATACAGTGACTCAGCTGTTTGTGCGTTCAGCTAAGAGAGGATAATGGCATCACTCCCCAATAATGACCCCATCTGGACTACAGCTCCCAGGGGTCAGGCTCACGGGGCAGCTGTGAGGACCGCTGTCATGGCATGGGGCTGTTAGGACTATTGATTACAATTACACAACAGCTCCCAGTGCCTCCATACAACAAGTCTAACTAAACATTTCCAACTGCTATTGATTTGTGATATCCACAGATCCATACAGGCAAAATGCATGAGAATGGAGCAGGGAGAAAGTTGTCATCAAATACAACATGACTACAGTTAAAGGGCCCATATTACACTGATATTTTTCTGATTTAGGTTATAATGTTGTTTCCTCATCACGAAAATACCTGGAGTTGAGTTTTGTTTCATTTACACATGTTTAAAACACAAAGCCTGCATATTTAGGCTGAGTTCTTCTCTCAAACTGAGTAATGATGCAGGATTACTGAAAATGTGTGTGAATGAAATAAAACACAACTCCAGGCATGTTTTTGATGAGATACTAACATTATAACACATCTTAAAGCTCACAAGAGTCAATTTCACATAATATAGGATTAATAGGGATGTAACGGTATCCAAATCCCACGGTACGATATTTATTGTGATATTTTGGAGAGGCTGATATAATTGTAGGATGCTTTTTGCTTTTAAAATACCCTGACAAGAATTTGGTGTGAATTATTAGTCATAATCTATTATTCTTATCTCATATTTCTTCATGTTGTCTTCTCTGAAATTAATCATGGGATACGTAGTTACAGATGTTTATTAGCTAGTGCTGCTGTAAAACAAGACATTTAAGCCAAGGAACTTGTAATTCAATATATTGTGATGCTCCACGACATTATAAGATTTTTGATGATACGATATCATGATATTTCGTTTACTGTTACATCCCTAAAGATTAACTGTAAAAGATGAACTAGTTTTCTCCTCTTTGACAATTTTGGTTTAGGTTTATAGCTTTACTTCTTGCTTGGACATGGGCAGCAGATATGACATACATATGACAGGTAGAGGTAACCACTACTTCCTGTATTTTTATACTTTTCTCTGCAATGCTTTTCCTCGAACTGACACCAAGCCAAGTAATAATTAGAAAAAAGGAAAAAACAAAACATTAAAACCTGGCATATGCTCAGTTTTACAACCTGGGATAAGATCTGTTTTGAGTTATATGTTTAAGAAAAGGATCTGCTCCTATGACCTGACCAACCTTCAATGACCACATCAAAACTCATTAGGGGATATATTTGTTTTGTTTACTGGACTGCTGCCAATATTTATTGCATGGTTGGCTGTTCTATCAGTGGATCCTCCCTTCTGGGCTCTCTTTAGAGAAAGTGTTTTTACTAGAGGCACAGAATGTTTTGTTCAGTTCAATCTGAAAAGCTATTTGAGGTAATCTTATGATAATAGGCATGCATTTTAGATATTGTGTTATCATTTATGTTCTTAAAAAAGCCAAGGATGATAGTATAGTTAAATCCTTACTTTTTTTAGCTTCTCACTTTTAGGATCACCTCAGCAAATAATGTTAGTTTCAGTTTCATGAGTAGTGAGCTTTATCCAAATGAACTGATTTGTTTAAACAGTCAACCCGGAAGCATATTTGACATATTTATTCCATTTTTACCTTCAAAAGACATGGAGTGACAGTGGCAAAGGTTTGTATAGTTGGAAATATATTTTTAGTCGTTACAGATCCTGAAATTACCACAACAACTAACAACTTGTGAGAATATCTACAACTTAAGAAATACAAAAATAATCAATTTCCACTACAATAGCCAGCACACTACAACATTATAATCTAGCGGGACTGGGATATTTACTCTTAGCGCAAACATTGTAGTGGGAGCCAAAACAGATGACCATCAACCACAATATGGTCTTTATGAATCAGATGTCCCCTCCCTCTGTGGTGCATGTTGCATGGAGGAATATATTAGCAGACAGCATATTGTTTTGTGTACTGTGGCATTCTTATCCCACTGAGAGGGTCCATAGAACACGAGACCCCAACAACACAACTATACATCCACTTCTACCGTGTATTTGCTCTTTTGTTTATAACGCTCACACAATAACATTCTGCGCTAGGCCAGTTCTCCAGAGCATGCTAATTTCCCAACATGCATTCTTCTTCTGTGCTCTCCTCCCTCCAGGCATCTCTCTGGCAAAGCACCACAGTGAAAATGAATAAATAATACGAAGGTGTGGTTGGATGTCTGGGATCCTGAGTCAGGATTCCATTTTCGTGACAGCACAGTTCGTTACCAGGCAACTTTAAAGACTTTAAGAAATACTGTTAGACAAAACTCACCACAACGCACATTTGATTAACTCTGATGTATTATAATATTTGGTTGAACATTTTATGAACCAAAAACAAATCTCTTTGAATGAATCCAGATGTGATGTGAGCTTTAATTTTGGTTGCCACATCAGAAATTAAATGAGCATTTTTAATAAACTTAAAAGGGCTCATATTACTCTATTTTCTAATCTATGTTATAATGTTGTTTCCTCATCACAAACATACCTGGAGTTTGTGTTTTGTTATATTCATGCAAGTTTAACACACAAGGCTGACCTATTCTCTCATACAGAAAACACTCTGTTCCACCTTGTGATGTCATTTGGTAGTACAGTGCCCCACTGTGTTTGTAAACTTCATAAAACTTCATTAGAATCATTTGCATAATTTCGGCCCTGGAATTGCCAGTCTCAACTAAACTTGAAAACTTGAAAACTACCACTTTATGACACTGCACGATAGAACAGGGTATTTCCAGCTTTGGAAATGTAGACAGACTAATAATAAAATGTGTGAATGAAACAAAACACAACTCCAGGTATGTTTTTGATGAAGTATAAACATTATAACATGGCTTAAAGCTCACAAGAGTCAGTTTTGTGTAATACAGGATCCTCAAACAAGTACAAATCTAATATATATATATCTGAGCCAAGACAAACCCCAATAAAAAGCAGTAGGATGGATCTGCAACTGATTCCAGAAGAACACTTTGGGGTGTGGCATCTCAGGTGAGCCAAACTGATTTTCGTGCAGGCAAAAAGAGTAGTAATGGGCATGCACGTTATTGTATTATTCTATTGTTACTATTGTACCATTGGTCATAGCCTTTTGTACAGAACAAACACTCCACAATAGTTTTAGAGTCATAGAAGAAAAGTGATACTCCGCAGGTAACAAACGCTCACTCAAACTTTAAACTTTAACATTATGTCACTGTCACTGGATACTCCATATACAACGGTCACAAACCTGAAACTATAGCCACACACTTTCCCTTGTGAGAAGATATTATGTCATGACAGTGCATCCCAGTGAAAAACAATACGCTCATTGACATATGCTCCAGGGGTCATACTGCACTGATTCTTTAAGTGCTCATAACAGGACAAGAAAAAGATTGAAACCATAAATTCTATGCTTGTATTCTGGGATGGGATAGTATCTTATGAATACCAACAAGACAGAAAGAAAAACAAGTGTCTAGACATGGTCATCTTGGTGTCATTGTTAACATACCTTTTCGAAACCTGACCTGTATTTTGACCCCTCCTCATGCCCACCACACGTGCCCCCTCCCCTCCCATCCTTCTCCCAGTTACAAAGTCAGCTTCCGCTCTCATTTTCCTACACAATTCCCAACCAAAACAGGGTAACCTTAACGTGCCTTCTGGTCAAATACAAGAAAAACCTGAGAGGGGGAATTCAACGTGGTGCGTGGTTTGAATACTTACTACAAGCACGGATGTCCTCACCACCTCCGAGACGCTTTGCCTGAGTTCCGCCGCTGTTCCAGGCTTGCCCAAACCACGCGTAAATTTCCTGGTCTCCGGATGATGCGCAGGAGTTGCCATGTCTTTGAGAGCTTTTGCATCAATAGCAGTTCAAGTCCCACAAATTACAAAAAACACCCAAATGTGTAAGATTTATCCGTTTCTTCTAGCGCCGCGCTCTCACTCGACTTGGAAACATGCTGAAGGTGCGTCCACGCCTCGTAGTCCAAAACTTTTCTAAACGCTACAAATCTTACATTTTAGTTTTC
Organism: Boleophthalmus pectinirostris; assembly: GCF_026225935.1. NCBI lineage: Eukaryota > Metazoa > Chordata > Actinopteri > Gobiiformes > Gobiidae > Boleophthalmus > Boleophthalmus pectinirostris. The sequence goes on along the minus strand of NW_026570970.1, from coordinate 18,066,655 downwards.
TTCTGTCAAATCCTGCCTCGTTTTCTGACAGAATAACAAAACCGCGTTGAGAAGTGTGTCATTGGCCGAGTCCAGCCAGAGCAGTCAGGAGGTGTATAATCTGGTTGTGCGCGCTTTGCTCTCCGCCCCTCGCCGGTTAAAGGCCAACCCACCGCGTAACTCCCTGGATACTCTAGTACTGCGAAAGTCCCTGGACTGGACTTTGAACTGCTGATTTAAATTCAATATATTAATATGTAACACACATTATTAGTCTAATTGAACACACCCACTCATTTTAGTGTTTGTGATTCTTCAACAAAAACGCAAAGGACAATTATTTGTATTGCCAACATTATCCCTCATACTTATCAACATTAGAAATTTAACTGTTAAAAAAGGGGGAAGTAAAGTTTCAAAAGAAGTTCATTTGTATACATTTGTAAGATGTAGTTGGCAGTACTGTCACTACAATAGGGTGCTACTGATGTGGGTCAGTGTGTTGGTGGAATGGCTGAACTCATGGCCAAACTAGTTTAAAACAATTGCGCCATCTTCTGGCTACCGTTGGGAATATAACAACCACGATGAATTTAAAGCAACAGCGTGTAGTTGTTTTGTTTTTGGGTTTTTTTGGGGGTTTTTTTTTTGGTGGCGGTCACCTGCATGACTAGGGCAATAAAAAAGTGAAAGTAGATACGGTTTATATCATATGATGAAAAAACTGCATTCAAAACAAACCTAAGAGACAAGCAGGTGTTCTTCCTCTAGGGCATGTTATGTTTGAGTCAAATTTGTGGAGATGCAAGCCTGCTTACAAAAAGGATGCATGTTTTTCAAGGTTTTCTTGTACAATTACACTTTTATAATGAAAAACGTTTTTAGTCATTTTTTTCTTCTTCTTTTTCTTATGAAGTTATGGAGTAGGGCTTTAAATAAATCAAAAAATAAAGAGACACAGATTTTACATTGAGTAAGTGTTTTATTGCTTTCATTTCCAAAGAGCTCTCTGTTGCATGGAAAGTTTCCCATTTAATATACTTTACTGCAAAACCTTTTCAAATGCATATTACCATTCGATTAGACCCACATTGGATCTGTGCATACAGGAAGCAGCCTTCTACTTCAGCTGATGGCAAACAGCTTGGAACTGAAAGTCACTATTTCATTTCACACATAATCTTTTTAAAGCTTTTCATAACAATAACCTTCATAATACAAAGATTATGAACTCACATTTGCTCTTACAAGAGGTGAATTAATTTATAAAACAAACATAAATGATAAGTATCCATACAAGAACGCTACAACAAATATTTACTTCACATGAAATGGCGTTAGTGATAATGGCACCTTCCTGGCTATGCCGTGGGCTAAAAAAAAGTCATCAAAATACTTTCATAGTTTAGTGATCACATTGTAAGCCAGGTATGAAAAGAGCATTAGGCTTAAAGGGTGGCATGTGGACCATAGAAAGAGATAGAAAATTAGTTTGGCACTGAAAATTAAGGACATGTTCATAGTTTTACATTAAAAAGAAATGCAATAGTTGTGGTGATAGTTTGACTATCTATAAAGAATACTGAAAATCTATATCAGAATATTTCAACTGTAAAAACAATACAATTAAACCAGAAAACCTGTAAGGACTGAGACCTTTAGAAAACTGTATAAAATGGCACCAGTAAAAAGAGGTTTCAAGAGTTGAGCAAAAATGCAGTCTCTGATGCAGTCTAAACCAGCGGACATGTCACCATTAAAGCATAAAAAAGCACCAAAATGTGCATGGACACGTGTACAAATGTCCCAGATATGTGTAGAAAATCAAAAGTCCAAAGAGGAAAGAGCAGAGAGGGCAGATGCTACCCAGAGCGTGTGAGCAGAACGTGAGCCAGCTTCAGTGCACATGGAGCTCTTTAGTGTTGAGGACACGGCCACGACTGGCAGGCACTGTGGCACTGCGGATCACCTCCATCCATCTACACACAACAGAGAACTGGTTAAGATCTTGTAAAATGAAAATCTAATAGAATATGTACCATAAACAGTAGGGATGTAACAATATCCAAATCTCATGGTATGATATTTTCACGATATACATCTCATGGTACTGTATTTAATGCAATATTTTGTAGAGGCTAACAGAATTTACTACTACTACTACTACTTTTTCCTCTTAAAATCCCTTGACAAGACTTAATCCAAAGAACCAAGATTTAAAAGTGCTTAGAACTGCTATTTTTTCATGTAGTTTGCACCAAAACAGAGCAAAGGATCATGGTCGACGTAGTTACAATGAATTTAAGCAAAGAAACTTGAGATTCGATATATAGTGATGGCCCACGATATTATTGAGAGACTTTTGACGATACGATATCATGATATTTTGGTTATTGTTACACCCCTTATAGAGAACATATATAAATGGACATAGCTAGCTGTATTTCATATAGGAAGTGAACAAAGGTAAGCTTCTGGCTCTAGTGACTCCACTCTATTTCCAATTGACTTTACATTAAGAAACTGTTACCCCTCTGTCTGTAACCTCATCATTTTGGTCTTAAAATGTTCATATTAATCCACTCTACATGATCCTGTTTTTATTTCTCACAGTTTTCTCAATTAATAAATTCCTATTACCAATATAGCTCCAAATTCAGTCCTATAACTGCAAGCATTGTGAGTTTCATCTGACTGGAGCCACATTTGCTTAGTCCAGTATATATGATGATGTACCAAAAGATTGTGTAAGTATACCTTTCAAAAGTGTATTCACTCTCGGATCGGAAATAGTAGACATGGGACTTGAAATGCAGCTTGAATACATAGTCCTTGTGAATGTTTTCAGATTCGTTGGGGATTGTGACAGAGTATCCCAGGAGTGGAAGACTGGCCAGCGGGTAGTCATCCTGAACAAGAGAAACGCCCAGGTTAAAAATCCTATATTAAGCAAAACTGACTCTAATGAGCTCATACATGTTTGAGTAATCCTTTATTATTAGTCTTTCTACATCTCCAAAGCTCAAAATGCTCTGTTCCACCTTGTGATGTCATTGAGTTTTCAAGTTAACAGTTACCTTTTATCTTTTTGTTCAGTAGAGATTGGAAATTCAAGGGCTGAAATTATTTGAATGATTATAGTGAAGATGTGTGGAATTTAAAAACACAGTGGAGTGCTTCCTGTATTAACTCATGACATCACAAAGGTGGAACAGTGTTTTCTGTTTGAGAGAAGAACTCAGCCTAGATATGAAGGATTTGTGTGTAAAACGTGTGAATGCAACAAAACACAACTCCAGGTATGTGTTTGATGAGGAAACAACAGTATAACAAAAATTAGAACACAGTGTAATATGGGTCCTTTAAATACCTGGAAGTACACAGGAAAAAAAGTACAACATTTCGCCTTGTACACTCAGATGTGATACAGTGGTTCAAATACACAGACAGTGTTTGTACAAGGTTAGTGTCCTAACCTGGTGGGATTTGTAGAAAAACAGACTGAAGTTGGTGAAGACCACCCAGAGCTTCTGCCAGCCGTTGCTGTTTTTGAATTTCCTCAGGAGGTTTCCAGACAGCTGGTTCTAAAATAACACAATCAGATTAGGCATCTGAGCAAAAAAGCCTGTTACTCCCGTTGTAGTGTAATTGTACAGTATGTTTGTACAGTGGAGGACTCAAAAGGCTAACTTAATATAAACAGGTGGCTTGAATTCTTTCAGTCTGCTTAAATTAATCAAAATTGCCACTGATCCACTACATTCAAGGTATATTCGGCTTAGGATTTAGAAATACTTAAAGCACTGTATGTTCTTTCATGCAGAATTATAACTATAATATATCAAATACAACACTGTGTCAAACATGTTAGGAGCAGTTTTACTTGTTTTGAAAGGGCAGTTTAGTAATATTTTCTGAACTTGTAGTCCATTTATCTATAATATTTGAAAACATTCAACCTAGAGCCTGATGTAGTAGCTGTATAAATACAAATTAATATTGCATTTTGAATGACTTAGATTTAGAATCAGTGTGTGACTTATTCTGGTGTAATGCAGTTAAACAGAGGTAAGGGCCTGTTCGTCTGCCTGGTTGTTTTACCTCTAGACTCTTGCAGCATTCACTAAAGGACAGGTTCTGAACTCGGTACCAGCAGATAACAGACAGAGGCACCGGTCCCTGGCCACTGGGGGGCCCCACCGAGGGGGCCTTATTCTCCCTGACTGGACTAGGGTCCTCTACCACGGAGCAATGCACAGACGCATGGGAGCAGAAGAAGACAGAGAAAAGGGACAGGGAGGGAGAGACAGAAACACATTGGTGAAACACAGGATGCATGCAGTGGCAGGGATCACACGAGCGGCCAGTCCAGGCTGTGAACAGACAGGGTTACAGGCAGCTAGAGCGGAGCGTCCACACACCACAACAGTAACAGGGCTCAGAGTGGAGAGCTGTGAGGTTTAGTTTATCTACTCTGAGTGCAGCTCTGGCTCCATAAGAGACAGACAGAGGGGCCAGGAGAAAAGAACAGAGCAACAGAAGAAAGCTACAGTTGGTTAGAAAAGGACATCACACTGACGGCTGTTACCCACAACAGGGGGAGGTGGGAGAAGTATGCTCGTGCACCACTTTACACAAATGTCTCTGATTATGTGCAAGTTCATAGATAATCATATCTTATTATGTAACTCATGTGAAGCAGTGCAGTTCAAACACAGCACGACTAATTCTCTTATTCTTTAAACATAATAGCTGAAGGGCATAGTCTTTTCAGACTAGGCTGTTAATTAACAGAATACTTTTCCCACAAGAGTTTATCAAAGTGAATTAAGTGAACACTTAAAAACAGAGTAGAGAGAGGCGAGGGCAGGTCTGAGGTAAGGCTAGCAGTTTGGGCTGGTACCTCCACAGCTATGCTATAGTCCATCATGGACACACTGGTGTTCCTGTGCCAGCACACGTGCACCATGGTGTTACCACGGTGAGGAGTGGACCTTTCGGAGGGCACGTGCGGTGTCTCGTCTTCAGACTCCGCCTCTGCCGAGGAGTCCTCCGGGCATTCTGGGAAATTAGGAGGCTGTTACTGCTAGAAATGAGTGGGATAGTGAAGGGGACAGAGAGGCGCTAAAAAGACACTGATCACACATTAAAGCATTCACGAAGGTATAATTATGGTTTTCATGTGCAGCAGAGAACTGTCTTCAGCAGTTCAGTTAAATTCATGTGCAAAAGTTATGTTAGAAGAACACTTACTGTTGTCGTTGAGGTTGCTCATCAGAAGATCTGTGGATGGTCCGTTGCTGATTTTGACTGCTTCTATTGCTGTTTTTAAATCTTCTATCCACTTTTCCATTTCTGACAGTGAACTATGGGTTAAAAAGAACCACATTCACTTTGTTAGAAGCTTTGTCTTTGAGTTTTTTCCCCCATAAATAAAGTAGTCATATCTTTAGATGGTTAATTTTAGCCATTGAATACATTTCATACCTTGCTGCTACCACCACTGACTGCTGCTCTCCCACCAATGTGAAGGCATGAGGCACACCCCACTCATCTTCACTCTCTCTGATCTGGAAGACACACAGACGACAATGTGAGACAAGACAAAAAAGAAAAAAAAAGAAAAAAAACAAAAAAACAGAGATTAGCCATATCTGGGATGCCAAAACCAAAATAGAAGGTGGGCAGATGAAAGGCAGAGAAGCAACATATGTGCTTGTGTCTTCGTGGGGGGCCTTGTCAGCTGTTAGTAGCAGATAATTTGTGAAAAAAGCAACTGTTTAATATAGAAAACAATACTCACTGTCATCCCACGGAGAGGCAGCTGCCCGTGGACTTTAAACTGATTGGTTGATGTCATCCCTCGACTTGTGTACAATATGACGTCACTGAACTAACATAAAGAAGAGAAAGTGTCATGGTAACAGCAAACAGACAAGGCACCATGTAACCAGATATACTGTACTGTTCAGGAGCCAAAAATAGCATCAGTAGTACTTTATTTACATTGACTTTAACTATATCTTTTTGGTTACATAATACTTTCACCAAGTGGAAAGTTTCCATAGCTAATGATTTGAATGGGCCAGGAATTCTGGGTAATGTGAAATCCAGAAATAAAACAATGTGCCAATGACTTCACTTTTTTGGATAATTACAGATATCACATAAACCAAGGCAAGAGTGAGTTACCAGGAAAAACATTCGCTGCTGAAGACCTTTTCCAGACAACTTGCTGAGGCATCCTAACCTAATGAACTCCTGGAAAAAAAAAAAATCCATTATTTCTGCAATAAATAATTTCAGTGAAGTTTAAATATAGCTTTTATGCTCACCCGCCCTGGGACGACAAGATTGTCCACGCCAACTAAGTCCTTTTTTAGCTCCAAAAGTTTCTGGAAGTTTTCCATCTTGATTAAGCTTGTTTGAAGCTGGTCCACTACTTCTGATACATCAGCTAAAGCCGCTACAGAGCACATAAAGATATCAGTGTTATTCTGCAGAGAAATAATTCAGCCATCAACACCAACAGTAATGCTTTATAATAACTACACCCTAATTAATTCATAATGAAAAACTAGTTCTAATAAGGGTCCATATTTTAGTTAAAATAAAGGTCCATAGTACACTATTTTCTGATCTATTTTATATGTTGCAACTTCATCAAAAACATACCTGGAATTCTGTTTTGTTTCATTTACACACGTTTAACACACAAACATATTTAGGCTGAGAAAACACTCTTATCTTATGATGGCATGTGGAAATACAGGTGCTCCACTGTGTTCTTAAACTCCATACAACTTCATTAGAATCACTTGGTGATTTCAGCCCTAAAATTACCAATCTTAAACTGAATTAAAAGTAAAAAGCAGCTGTTAACTTGAAGCCTAACACTACATGACATCACAAGGTGGAACATGGTGGAGCATTTTGAGATATGGAGATGTAAACAGACTAATAATAAAAGGTTACTCAAACATGTGTGAATGAAACAAAGCACAACTTGATGTATATTTTTGAGGAGGTAACAATATTCTAACATGGGTAAAAGCTCACAAGAGTTAGTTTCGCATAATATAGGACCTTTAAGTAGTTACTAAGCCTGAATCATTTGCAATAAACAATTAATTGATTTAACAAATTAAATTTAACAATTAATTGAATTAAGTTTTTCTTCATGCTTATTACAATAAAGTGTTACCACATCAGCTAAAGCATGTCAAGTGATAGTACTATATACCTCTGCAGTCTCTAAAGTCCACATGTGTTGCTGGGTAATGTTTACATAGTCGCTCCAGGATCTGCTTGTAGTGGATGAGTCTGTGTAAGGGTCTCAGAATGAACACGTTGAGAGGGATATAACAGACTTTCTGAAGCTCAAAGTCTCTACAGAGGGTCTCCAGCCTACGCGAGAGCCGGCACGCCTTCTCCAGCTCCACCAGGATGTCCGACTGCTTGTGTAGGTTGGTTGTCAGGGGCTGTAGGTACAAAAACATCAACAAAAACATCAGTGTTAACATTAAAGGTGCACTGCATAACATTTCTAGTGGAGGGCTCGCCACCTGGTTGTCTCCATGGAAATATTTCTGCTTTGTCTTGAATGTTCCCCACTTAAGACTAAACCTATCCATCAAGAGCAGGTTACAGCATTACGCTACATTACAATTCAAATCTGTGGAAAGTCGCCCCATTCACAAAGAAATAATTATATTTTTGAGCAATAGAAACACCCATAATGAATGTCATACCATAGAACATTCCTGGCAAAGCAATAACATCTCCATGAAGATAAGTACCCAGACCCTACACCAAAAAAGTTGCGCAGTACACCTTTAACGGTAGCAGATCGTGTGTGTTTTGTGTTTGAATAAAGTCTGAGTACTATACCTTTAAGGCTTGTAGGTTCTTTAACATTACATCTCCAATACGCTGGTAATCTCCTTTAATGTGGGCATTTGATCGTCCTTCCCTGTAGCAGACAGAGCAATTAATCGCAAGTAATGCCACTATGTTTAGCCTTGTATCTTTTAAAACATCCTTCACTGGTTTAAGTAGTCATCTAAAAAGCAATGCCATAACCCCATATTATCAAAATTTAATTCAAATAAATAATAATAATTAATATTGTAAGTAGACTTTTAGATCGTTCTGTGTTTAATTAGCAGATGAAATATTTTTTATCTTCTATCTTGTTGTCTACTATTTTTTTCTACCAGCAGGGGTCTCCCTTAAGCAGGATTTTTATTCTACTATTCTGCTATTACTGGATGCACTCACTTTTCCACTGTTTAATTAAGAATGTCTGCTTGATAACAGCGCCAACCAACACAAGAAACATGTGTTATGTAATGTTGTACTTCACAGAGTCGTTTAAATATGCAAAGGAATAAACAAGCCATCCAACATTGATTTGCATAGGGTTTTGGAGCAGAGTTGCAGGCAGTATCTCACTGTACTGATGCAGGTTAAGAAATAAAAATAAAATAGTAAAAATGGCTGCATGCATTCCTTTAGCGTATATGGGTTTATGCATCACTGTCTGAGAGTGTGATGCAGTGTGCTACCGTTATAACGTCATTAAAGAGATCAGACGCCAAACCCCACAGGCAAAAACAGCTCTGCTACTGTATGACTGTTGCCATGGAGACAGCAACCCCTTAGGTCATCTAAAAGAGACTCTCCTGTTTGATTAAATGCCACTAAAACTCATTAAAAAGAGCTAAGAAGTTGACATGACAAACAAACAGCAGTGAATATGGCTCAGAGCTATAGAGCATCTCACCATAGGGCCAGTCTCTGCTCCACCTCCCTGAGAAACCCTGTGTGGAATCTGTGCAGAGGCTCAAACGTGGAGGACAGGGTGGTCTTCAGAGAGTCAGGGGTGGACTCATCTTTTCCTATGGCACTCTGGAAAGACTGAAAGAAGCAGTATATATGATTACTACGCTATATACACAAATAGAGCAAATACAAACGCTTCTGTAAAAATTTACCTACAGAAAACTTTTACAGTAGACCTAATATATTGTATTTTTAGTAGTGTTTTGTCACACTTTTGTAACACACTTTTGCTTCAGGTTTTGACAGTTAGAACAAAGGCACATCATCATTCTTTGAAGGTGTACTGTGTAACTTTTCTGTTGGGGGTCCGTCACTAGCTTGTACCTTTGGATATGCCATTGCTCTGCCTGGGATTTTTCACAGTTTGACATTAAGCAGATCTACCTTACATTTATTCAATTACAGGTGGCTTTGTTGCTTAAAAATATCTAGAAAAACTGACTAAGCAGGGTTACCTCTCCACAGATCTGACCTGTTACTTAGTCTGGTTTGGACAACATGAAGATAGAAAGGTTTAATAGCATCTCCACTGAGACAAGCATTTGACAGATTCTCCCCAGAAAAGTTACGCAATGATTTAATAACACATCTAATTAACACAAACTTTAATAATGACATTTTTGTAATTGGGAAGAGATTTTCAGTTTGATAAATTGCACAGCTCAAACAAAGGACAATGTATGCATTCTCAAACAAATAGTGATTGTCAAAAAGAGTTACTCGAAAGTTACATTACTCAACCTGTATTGTTTTGATAGGTCTTGATTCTGGGAACCTTGGTGTCAACTTTCTTTCTTCTTCGTTTTAAATACATGAATAGTTTAATTTTTACACTTCTACTTTACTACTTCACTGTTTACGAAAGGAAACAATAAAACTACAGATTCTTTTGAAGTCGGCTGTTAGTTGGACACAGTTGAAAGGTACTTCGAGAAACGTAAATGTTTTGGAGGAGAGCCTGATGAAGTCCACCAGGGGTAGCAGCTGTTGATCGGATGACTTCACCCTTAATAGATACACAAACCAGTGTGTGGGAACCCAGGCACAAGAGTGAGACAGAGCACATATGGACCACTATGACTCCAGTAAAAACACTGCACCACACAAGATACACAGTACAATGTGTAAAGTACAAATATCAAATTAAGAACTTGTTCATAGATGAGTTGCATGATATTATATTATGATAGAACTCTAGCTTGTTGTAGTAGAAACAGTAAAAGCAGTAGTAGTAGTAGTATTTTACTTACATCCCCTTGTATATAGTTAAGATATTTTTTATGACTTATTATGACTTATTTCTATTTTATTTAATTTTTACTTGTAACAATTTATTATTATATTATTATATTATATTATATTATATTATTTATATTTTATATTATATTTTATATATTTAAAAAATGTCTGTGAAATGCGCTATATAAATAAAGACTTCCTTAGTTACTTATTTTTAATTTATTATTAGCATTTATAATTTTTGTATCTTTGCTGTTATAATAATGTAAGTATATATATAATGTGATGTGTGAGCTACTGTGTCCAAGTAATTTCCCTTGTGGAGCAATAAAGTTTGTCTAAGTCTAATTCTAAGAAGTAGTAGCAGTAGTAGTAGTAGTAGTAGTAGTAGTAGTAGTAGTAGTAGTAGTAGTAGTAGTAGTAGTAGTAGTAGTAGTGTAGTAGTAGCAGTAGTAGTTGAAGTAGTAGTTCTAAAAATACACAAGCCCAAATCAGTCCAGTTCCTTTAAAGCACCACACGTATTAGTATTCATGGGCTTGACTGCTTGAGATAAATTGTTACAGAAAAAGCTTGTGTGGTGAATGAATAAAAATGAATTCCCGGCTGCCAAAATATCCCTGTGTCACTTCCCCACTGTTTTGTTTGGGTTCTGCAAGCTGAAATGGAGCAACTAAGTGGAATAATCAATGCCTGCTCCCCAAGGTGAAAGAGGAACAAAAGTTTAGAGAAAAGATACTGGAGCAGGAAGTGGGACTTACCACCGTGATCACCTCCAGATCCTTCACGTACGTCCTCTCTGTGGTCAGAAGCTCCTTGGCAATGAAGTAGGCCCGGTCTGTCGGAAACCGCTGCACAAGTACAAGTACAAACAAACAAGATTTTTTCCTGTGATGATCCATTGCATTGTTGTTTTCGAAATACATAATACAAAAGGCTTTCTATATGAATTTTCCAAACTTAAAAACAAAGACTTAAAGGTGCACTGTGTAACTTTTCTAGCAGAGGGTCCGTCACATGCATTTCCCTATGGAGATCTTATTCCTGGAATGTTTCATAGTATGGTATTAAACCTTTCTATCTTCATTGAGACCAAATCAGACTGAGTTACAGGTCAGATCTATGGAGAGGCAGACCCGCTTGCAGTCAGAATGCTTGTTTTTCTAGGTAATTGAATAAATGTAAGGTAGAGCTGTTTAATGTCATACAGTGGAACATTCCTAGCCTGATTCATCAGATTGTCATCTGACCTTGCAGTAATAGGATTAATTCGCTCAACGGTAGGTGGGTACTTTTTTATTTATCCAATCGCTGCTATTTGGTCGTGACATATGTGATGGCCGAATCCCGTAGGAAGAAGGGCAATAATGTGTTTCTCCTTGAAATCACCAAACATTCTCTTTGTTCTGGCTTTAAACCCTCGATCTCGGGAATCGTTGCCAACACAAAATGTATGGCTTTGTCTACATCTATCTCGACCGCTTTGTTTACTGTTGTGCTGTACCACAAAAAGACCCAGACAGGTGCTTGAATTTGACATCATGGCTTCACAGCTCTTCACTGATTGACCGGTGCACAATTTACAACTTCAGGGGTTCTTGCAAACCGTCTAGTGTATTCCGATTCCTGACCTAGTTGCTGGAGAGAAATGAAATTAAGCGCACGCACTAGGTGGTGCCAACCTGGCAAGAACATTCCAGGTAGAGCAATGATATATTCATAGAAACAAGCAGGTGATGGATCCCCCAATCAAAAAGTTACATAGTGCACCTTTAACACACAAATTTCTCAAACAGTCCTCCAAAGCCTGAACTCTCCTTCGTACAACATGCTTTCACTGAGAGGAGATTGACTATAGACTTGTCAGTTAAAAAGCCCCAAGCATGTCATTGATGATTTGAAACTGAGTCTTGATCTTGATTAAAATTTGATTAATTGCACTGGCCTACAGGATACTGACATGTTTTACTACAGGACCTGTTTTAAATTACACTGTTTTAAATTACAATGGCATGACATTTAACCTGCCTCCTTGTGTCTCTGAACACTGATGTATGAATTTGTCTCTGAATGGGTGAGTGGTTCTCAGATATAGTGTATACTGAGAGCCAGAGTGCCTTAAAGGTGGAAAAGAGCTCGATAAAAATGCTCAACCAAAGTTTGGCTGTCATCTTTCTTATTGGTTTTGTTTATGAGGGTCATTCTTTGTCCACAAATAAAACAGTGAACAGATGGACTCTTCACTTTTGGACTTAAGAGAGCCACATTTTATTTATTAATTTTTTTACAGTGGTTAAAGTTCCCCTTTTTGAAGACTTATTGTTATTCTGCATAATCTTAATGACCTTATAAGACTGGTATGTAATGAAATGCAAAAAAAATAAGTGAAGAAAGTGTCTTATTTTAGTTGTATATTATTCATGTTTATTATTAAGTACTGACAAGCTGCTTTCTTGTTGGTCATTTTTCCATCCAGGCTCTGTAGGAGAGTGGAAAATACTCTGATCCCACTGGAGAGTTATCGAGGACAGTGCTATTTTCGGTATCAGACAGGGACTTTTTGTGGAACCAGCTTGGCAGCAGATTTTATACTGTAGAGTACTATCTGAAATGACAAACCTTCCTCCGTACATCATCCTCATCATCAGTGCGTATGCTGCAGGCATCGTTGAGGAGGGGGCTGGTCAGAGGAGAGGGCTGCCGACCGTCTGGACTCAGGCTGCACAGGTCCAGGGACTTCTGCCCGTTCACCAGGCCCAGGGAGTGGCACGGGGAGACGGGCTGGTGGGGCGTGACTACACCTGTGGAGGGGGGAGAGCAGGGCAAGTGAGGGGCGGGGCAAAATGTGGACACCCTATGGAGTAAGTACTATTACTGCTACCACAGTCATTAAGACTACTGCTGTTGACAAACACTTTTAAATACTATAATGGTTACTACAATAATTACTCCAACTAACTCTGGCTACTACTACAAATACTACTAAAATGAACAACTACTATTGCAACAGTTACTACAACTACTACAAATATGGCTACTACTACAAGTACTACTGAAATGTTTAACAACTACCATAATACCAACAACATCTACTACTACAACAATTACTACAGCTACTACAAACACTACTAAAACTACTACAAATACTACAAAAACTAACAACTATTACAACAGTTACTAAAACTACTACAAAGACTACCAAGACTAACAACAGCTACTACAAAAGTTACTACAACTACTACAAATAAAACTACAACAAATACTACAGAAAATAACAACTACTACAAGTTACTTAAACTATTACAAAGATTTCTATTACTACTATTACTGCTAACAGCTAAAACTACTACAAATATGACAAAATCTAACAATAACTATTACAACTGTTACTAAAACTACAACAGAGATACTACTACAACAACAAATACTACCAAGACTAACAACAACTACTACTACAAAGTTACTACAACTACTGCATACACTACTAAACTAAACCAAGAACTACAACTAACTACAACTACACTGCTGTTGCTACCTCTGCACAACAATCATCTAAACTCCACAGTAAAACACATAAGATTAGAAACAATATACTTACTTCAAAAAGTATTTTACTGGAATACTGAATGTTGTTAACTTCCACTGAGTGTATTACAAATAATTCTCATAAAAATGCCTTGGTTTGTGTAATTTTAACCTTGCAGTAAAGGGTAATTATCAGTGTTAATGGAGCATGACCCAGACTAGACCAGACCTCGGGGACATGAGTAACAGTGCGCGCTCTGTGAGGGATCTTCCTCAAGTGAGAATCACCATGACTCACTGTACAGTCCAGACACATCTGACTTCCCCTGTCTAGTTACAGTCACCAAACAAGCTCAGACACACAAGGGATCTACAGAGAGGGGGAACGGGGCTTTTATGTATCTGCACTCATCATCTTACACACAAGGTCAGATCCACTATCCTCTGCTGTCCTCACTGTGGCTGATATAGGCCAGTAAAAAAAAAAATCCGGGCTACACAAAACAGCAGGGGAATCAACTGCAAGTTCACAACACATGGACCAAAACATATTTAACGATAGCTTCATAAATATCTCCTTTATTGACTTTGGTATAAGTTGTATTTACAGTACTAATATTTCATCTAGCAGCATCCAAGCTCTGTGAACATGAAATAGTATTAGTGATAGTGTCAAAAAAGTAAAAATAAATATAATACTACAGATATAGAAAACTATCTTTTGTTAGTAATTTTAGTACATCTCAAATACAAATTGCAGATTGCAGTCAGTAGTTAGTGTACACATGCACAGATTCATTAGTAAAAGGTTACAGTAATGGGAGAACATTGAAAAAAGTCCATATTATGATACATGCATTAAGCAGTAGGACAAAGCAACATGCACACACAAACACCAGTGATCGATGAAACCTGAGATGTGTCCATAGTACTTAATTAAATATGAAATACATTTTCAGTGAGAGGCTTGTCACTGTCAAAATACATTTCATCATTTAAAGGTGCATTGTGCAATTTTTCTAGTGGAGAGTCCGTCACCTGCTTGTCTCTGTGAAAATGTTGTTGCTTTGTCTAGAATGTTCCACCAGTACAGATTAAACCAATCATTTTCAAGGGAGACAACTATAGCCTACATTAGAGGTCAGATCTGTGGAGAGGCAACCTGTATTTTCGAGTAATAGAAACACCCATAATGCTAAATAAACATGTTTAATGAAATTCCGGGGAACATTCCAGGCAAAGCAGTAACATCTCCATGGAGAGAAGCAGGTGACAGATCCTCCACCAGAAAAGTTGCACAATGAATCTTTAAATAATATAACAGGAATTCATGCATGTGAAGAATACAGACAAGTTGTGACATTTGCATGCTGGCAGAACAGAAAATAAATCATGATCATGGTGATACAAAATCCATCATCACATATCATTCATAACACATGAAGGAACACAAGGGCAACAGTCACCCCAGACGGAAGTGATGCATAAAAGTGCGGTGCAGTTTGCAGTGAAGTTTGGAGGAGGTGAGAGCAAATCACTGACAGAAACTAAAGCAGGTGTCAAGAGTGGAGAGAGATGAGCTATAAGCTGTTATGGAGAGGATCATCTACTGTAGAGCTGCACCAGACAACTCACTCTGACCTGGAAAATCACTACACTCAGCCAAAGCGGACTTTCAGACTGGCCTGAACTGAACCAAAGCTAATGACAGTCTAGTGCTCTTTTCTATTTGGTATAGTGAGGTTGCCAAAGCAAATCATTTGACTACACCATTACCTTTGCATACATACAAATGTGACTTCCTCATTCATTCTCTCTTTGGTCTGCTATCTGGCAACTCTAACCTCATCATCCTTATGTATTTATACCATTCACACAAGTTCATTCTACACCAAAACAATCCGGCATCTTTGGCTTTAAAATCATCTAAGAGGAGCTGTTCCTCTCATGTGTCATTTAAGATAAATATAGATGTTGTTAAATAAATACTTAATAAATAAATAAATAAATGTATAATGTGGAAATGTTATTCAAGGCATCAGGAATACTACTAAAAAGGTGAATAAAGAAGTTACTTATATAGACTTGTGACTCATGATTCTCAAGTCTCTATGGCTAGCAACTTTTTCATAACAACAGTAATGGCACTTATTTCTAAAGATACTGACAAAGACAAGATTCTGCATAAGAAAATGGCTTAATGTACCAAGCCATAAAAGCCTGACTATTTTATCCTATCTCATAAGCAATGCATCTTCTACAAATAGAGCCACTTATCCCTACCTCCTGCAGAGATTTCTTTTGAAGCTAAGCTTAAGATGGTCCCAATGTAGCCAGACAAAACCAGGTCTCCCACTCCATTAGGCCAACATGCAAAAGCTTTAAGGGTGCACTGTGTAACTTTTCTGGTTGAGGGTCCATTAAATGCTTTTCTCCATTGCCTTGTCAGGAATGTTTCACAGTACAGAATTAAAGCTTTCTATCTTTATGGAGACCAAACTAGGCCAAGTTACAGGTCAGAGCTATGGAGAGACAACCCCGCTCACAGTCAGAATGCCTGTTTTTCTGTATTTTTTAGCTATAAATGCATCTGTAATTGAATAAATGTAAGGTAGAGCTGTTTAATCTCAGACAGAGCAATGAGATATCCGTATAAACAAGCAGAGGATGGTCCACCAACCAAAAAGTTACACGGTGAACCTTTAAATGCAGATGCAGCAGAGTCATGTTGCTGATGCTAGAAGCTAAAATCATCATCAGCTTGGCATGTGTCCTCATCTGCCTCCTCGTCCAACTGAAGGCTCCCAAAAGAGAACTTACTTTTAGGGATATTAGAATAAGAAGAAGACTGGACAGAATTCCTACACATTACTGGACTGCCTGAGTTTTCGGATTCACTTGATTCCGAAGCACTGGTAGGGGAACTGTCATTGATTAGAACTACTCCCATGTGGTTGGTACGCCCCTGTCTTAATCGCCTATGCCTGGGTCTGCTTCTACCTGGAGCTGTTAGACCATTGGCCATCATGCGGCGTTCCAAAGCAGCCAGGCGCTCAGCCCTGGAAACACTTGGACGAGATTCCTGGTTTGGAAGGTTGTGGTGGGCTTTGTGAGATCTAGACTGGCGATTTGGGGCTGTTGAAAATCTACCATCAGCGCAGTTAGATGAAGAAGTTGGGCCGTAGCCATTTTGGATGCTATTCTGGCTAGCTGGTCTACTTTGGTTTGCAGCTTTTGTCAATGGCAAGGTGACAGGACTGCTGAAATCTCTTCTGTCACTCATCACTATTGTACTATTAATGCCTTCAGTCCTTTGGTAAAACTCATTATTCAGTCTAGTACCGGATTCTCTATAACCCATCCTACCTAGACAGTTGTCTTGATAATGGGATGCACTCTGTTCCATAAAACTCTGATGTGAGCGAGGAGATATGTTATAATCAAAATCGATGCAGTCACTAAATGGGATGTAAGTGCCCCTGGATCTGGTAGGCCTAGATGGCAGACCTATATTTGGGGCGTCCATGTTGGTGGGTCTGGCAGGACTCCGGGTCTCATCAGATGGTCTGGGCACAGGACGCTCCTCGTGCCCGTTCCTCTGGTGGTACGGACTGGCCCGCGTGATCCGGGACACTGCAGGGTCCTCCGCGCTCACAACCACTGAGTCTTTCCAGTGACGGTGAGGAGAGTCCACTCTCTCCCCCGGGGCGCCGAGCTGATGAAGAGACAAAGACATTTAAAGACAAAACTCAAGTGGAAATGCTTGTTAAATGTTATAAAATTAAGAGAATTTTTTTGAAGAGTACATTGTATACCTAACTAATGGTTAAATTCTCATAAATACAGACCCACTTTCCATAATTTGAAAATATTATAAAAAGTGAAGCACAGCAGTACAGTATGACACACATTAACTTTTTTCTTATTTAATATTGTGTGTGATTTTTTTTTTTATCTTGTTTTTGTTTATTCCAATATAGTGATGATTTCTTGGTAAATAGTTTTAACCTTTTTGTCTACTGTTGTCAGGAGTTTGAACTGTTACTCTAATGAATAAAATAGTAAAATATAAGCTTAAACACATACGTCTGGCACTTCATGGTGTCTGGGTGAAGGCAAAGGTGACAGTCTGCTGTTATGCTGCACTCGAGTGTTGTACTGGACACGGCTGTGTTTCCTGTCACACAGGAAGTGGAAGGTCAGCGTCTGAGATTAACCAAATGTGTTCAAGCTGCCAGCAGTCTTTACCTTTCAAACGGGATCTTCTTAAACTCAGACTCCCTCACGTAATCAATCACCTGCTTCTGCGTGCGCCCGCTGCAGAGACAAGTTCAGGGGAGATAATAATGAGTTTTCAGGCAGAGCTGTGGTAGACTGTGAGGTGATGGGGTAGTGCCTGCCGAGAGGTGCTTTACACTAAACTGAAGGTACCTGAAACGAAATGACGATCCGCGTGACATAAGCACAGGCTTACGCTTGGGTTTGGGCTCCTCAAAAAGCCGGAAAAAGGCATGGTACTCTACACAAATCTTCCAAAAGACTTTACAGCAATCCCGACTGGCCATCAGGAACTCCAGTGTGTCCTGGTATGAGCTCTGGGGACAAAACACAATTTTAAAACAATAATTCAGCGACATATGAGCTTTCAATCTTACCTTATCACGTACATTCAGGTCTGGTCGCAGTTTGATAAGAAATCGTTTTCTCTTGAAGCTCAGTTTACGCACTTTAGACCAGTTGAAGGCGTTGATCTTGGTATGTCCCTATAATAAGAAAACAGAATAAACCATTTCAACAATTTCAACATACATACTCTTTCCTAAACTTAAAAAGCAAATGCAATTTTCTGATCTATGTTATAATGATGTTTCCTCATCACAAACATATCAGGAGTTCTTCACTCAAACAGAAAACACTTTGTTCCACCTTGTGACGTCATGTGGTAATACAGGAAGTGCTCCACTGTGTTTTTACACTCCATGCACCTTCACTACAATCATTTGGATGATTTCACCCCTGGAATTTCCAAACTCGACTCAAATTAAACTTAAAAGGTAGCTGTTAACTTGAAAACTACCACTACATGACATCACAAGGTGGAACAATTACTCAAATGTTTGAATGAAACAAAACACAACTCCAGGTAAGTTTTTGGTGAGGTAACAACATAATAACATGGCTTAAAGCACACAAGAATCCACTTTGTGTAATATAGAACATAAAAACTAAAAAACTAAAGCATCCCAAACTAGCACAAACCATGTCACAACCTGTCTCTGTTTTGTTATTGATGAACGTCTTCAGCTTTAAAACTCAACTTAGCAAAGCCCTAAGGATTTTCCCAATAAACTCAAGAGTAGCTTAAATATAAAGCATTTAATCAAACAAGTAGAGACTCTTTCATCATTGCCTTCAGTTGTAGCCATGAGCAGAACTAACCTGAAAGACCAGGACGCCCGTGTGTGCCACTGTTAAACTCAAACTGGACCCCTCCCGATCCTTGGCGGGGTGCAGGCGGATTCCGTACATCTCCAACCTCCGAGCCACCTCCAATAAATGATAGTCCGATTCTGCTGGTGTTTGACCTCTGGAACAAAACAAAATCAAAAGTCATGTCTGTTCTTTTGATTTTAAGCATTTCTTTTCTGTGACAGACGCCCTCTCAGACACAGATTTCTCATTTTCACTAGGCCTGTCCTGTTCGATGGATGACAGATGGAACAATAATTTTTGGGGGTCAATATTTATATATTGTGGTACTTTGTATTTGTGCTAGTGGGACATTTTTGGTTATTTTTAGATACTATGATGAGATTTAAAATGTCAAGGTTTGAATTATGAACTTCTGACTCATTGATTCACATGACCTGTAACTGCTTTACTTTTTGTTTCTCTACTTCCTTAATTGCAGTTCATTTTTAAACAATACTGTACATACTTTTGAATACTTTTTGGGGCTATTTCTGCTTTATGGTTTGGTTTCAGTATTATTGTTTCATCTACATTGATTTCAGCAATATATCAAAATGTGTTATCATGACAGACCGGATTTTCACTGGATATCAGAATGGCATGGCACAGTGGTAACTAATGGGGATCAATACGTGCCAAAAAAGTATGTGTAGTTTGTGTCAAAGAAATAATATCTGGGTTTTTCCATGAGCAAGTTTCTGTTTAATGGTATGAGCGATAAGCAAGTATTTTGTTCAGCCCTAACAAACATTTAGACACGCTAACTGCTTATTTCCTCTGTACAGTTCTCGCTAACAGTGTAGATTATACTCATTATGGCATCCAGCCAAAAATAACAACCACATATCATGGAAGTTTAGGCGGAGAATAAATCCTAATGGAAATCTA
The DNA here is from genome assembly GCF_026225935.1 of Boleophthalmus pectinirostris. NCBI lineage: Eukaryota > Metazoa > Chordata > Actinopteri > Gobiiformes > Gobiidae > Boleophthalmus > Boleophthalmus pectinirostris. The sequence goes on along the minus strand of NW_026570970.1, from coordinate 18,046,710 downwards.
CATGTCCATTTTAAACACTGGGCAACACACCGGCAGAAGAAGTAAGTCTAAAATAAGGGAGAGTTTTAGCTGATCAAATGTTGTGAAGCCATGCGTGAGTTTGAGCGGTAAACTGTGAGGAGGAGACCTGGACTGTTTCCAATAATACTGTTCTGAAAGCATAGCAACAGTCACATAATGAGAAGAGTGGATAAAAGAAAAGCTCCAGTGCACAGGAATGCACCAGCAGGCCCCCTCCAATAAAGACAAGAGGATCTGACACAGCTGTGAGCTACAACCAGGCTTTAAAGATGTGAACAGAATAAAGATTGGGTTCAAGACTAGATACTGTCAGAAATTCCAATATTATTATAAAGCTGATACAAGTACATGACAAGGTAGGCAAATACAAAAAAACAAAACAAAAAAAAACTTAAACTGGAAGTAATGTGTCACTTCTGCTGCTGTGAATTAAAGGGAGCAAAAGAAAAACATACCTGCATCTGTGTTTTGTTTAATTCACACATGTTCAACACACATGTGTGAATATTTAGGCTGTCTTCTTCTCTCATGACACCTTGTGATGTCATGTGGTAATACAGATGTATGTAATACAGGGATTGCTCTACTGCGTTTTTAAACTCCATACACCTTCAGCAGAATCATTAGGATGATTTCATCCCTGGAATTGCCAAGCTCTACTGAACTAGATCAAATGTACTGTTAAAGGGACATTTCGGAATTTTGGACATAGGACCTCATTTCCTAGTGAGCCAGAGTGTTGGAGATACGTGGAGACACTTTTTAAATATTCCACCCAGTCCTTGCATTTGCAGAGGTCACTGGTGCTAGGCTAGTGCATGTCAATGGCCATAGTTAGCCTGCCACTAAAAACAGTCTTACCCACTCCACAAAGCGCCCAAAGCAAATTATTATTACACGAGACTCTCAATGTGAATGTCTGTGTTAATAGAATAATGTTTGAAATAAAACTAACCTTGCATTGCATGAATCGTCGCATGTTGAGGGACTATTTCCCCATATATCAGTCCACCGTTGCCAAGATTTCTATCAGGAAGTACAACTCGCTGCTGCTGCTGCTCAGACATAAATCCTTCAAATGCAAGGTTGGTTTTCTAAAATGATTCTATCGACACAGACATTTACATCGACAGTCTGGCATTATAATTGCTTTGCTTTGTGGAGTGGCAGGATAACTATGGCCATTAACATGCACTAGTCTAGCACCAGCGACCTCTGCAAATACAACAACTGGGTGGAATATTTGAAAAAGTGTCTCCACACATCTCCAACACTCTGGCTCACTTGGAAATGAGATCCTATGTCCAAAAATTCTGAACTGTCCCTTTAACTTGAAAATTACTGTTCATGACATCACAAGGTGGAACAGAGCGTATTGAGCTTTGGACAGACTAATAACACAGGATTGTTCAAACATGTGTGAATGAAACAACACACAACTCCATGTATGTTTTTGATGAGGCAACAGCATTTTAACAATTATCATATAAAAGCAATGTTGTGTAATACAGGACTTTTAAGCTGCTACTTTATCAACTACTTCTACTACTATAATAAACCTTTTATGCCTACTTCTGTTGTCACACAATATAATATAGTAACTTCCACTACAAATACTACTACCATTTTCACAGCCCATCCCATCAACCACATAAAACAATCAAAAACGAAAACAGCTACACTAGACATTATCAAACTGAGAAAAGTATTTTACTACCAACTAGACATTTACCAAAACTGCTGATCTCTAAAAACTGAGCCAGAAACTTCAGTACTTTCCCTGCTTATGCCACTAGAGTTAAACTCCTGCAGGACAAGCTTACAAAAATCCCTGTTCTTGTTCACGCATGAGGAGAACGATTTGTGCCCCGTCACGGTTTCACTTGACCTGATGATGTAAGCTATAAAAAAGCCTGTTCTGCTGGTACCAGCCTTTGATCCAGACTCCACATGTTCTGCACCATTGACTCACATATGCTTTGAATGAAACTCCATGATCTTGTCGATAAGGGGCATCTGATCTGGGATGTAAGAGTTGTTGAGGAGGTGTGACCGGCACTGGCTCTCCTCGAAGTCCCCAATCTCAGCTGAGGAGAAAAAGATGTAAACCGGTGTTAATAGTTATCTTTCATTAGTTAAGTTTATTAAAATTAAGGTCCTATGTCACGCAAAACTGACTCATGTGAGCTGTGAGTCATTTTAAACTGTTACCTCATCAAAATCATACTCTTGAGTTGTGTTTTGTTTTGTTTCATTCGCACATGTTCGAGTATTTCTGGTTTATTTGTATCTCTACATCTCCAAAGCTCAAAATGCTCTGTTCCAACTTGTGATGTCATGAAGTGGTAGTTTTCAAGTTACCAGCTACTTTTTGCCTTTTGTTCAGTAGAGATCGGCAATTCCAGGACTGAAATTATCCAGATGATTCTAGTGAAGATGTATATCGTTGAAAAACACAGTGGAGAGCTTCCTGTATTACCACATGACATCATAAGGTGAAACAGAGTGCCTGAGAGAAAAACGCAGCCTAAATATGCAGGATTTGTGCGTTGTTAAACATGTGTGAATGACACAAACTCAACTCCAGGTATGTTTTTGATGAGGAAACAAAATTATAACATAGATCAGAAAATAACTGGCTGCACATCACTGTAATTGTGTTCTGGCTGAGTTGTGGTTAACATTGGTTGGTGATAAAAGTTTCACTGTTTATCTTGGCTAGAGACACAAAAGGTTTACAAGCTCTTTACCTTCTATTAATAGCCTATAAAGACAGCACTGCATCCACTTAATGATAATAATGAATGAGAATTGTACTGTATAGTCGAGCCCTGTTTTCTATATTTAAAGGTGGTTTATGTAACTTTTTGGAGGGGCGGTCCACCATCTGCTTGTCTCCATGAAGATGTTATTGAGTTGCATGGAATATTCCACAGTATAGCATTAAACTTTAAAGTCTGACATGACATACACGCTGTGCCTATAGAATAAACATAACAAAATCCAAAAGATACTCCAATCAACTCATATACGTGTGTCATACTGTATACATTTATTAAATATTGTTATTGTCATCGCTTAGAGGGGCACTGTGCAACTTTTCTATTAGAAGGTACGTTAACTGCTTGTTTCTATGGATATGTCATTGCTCTGCCTAGAATGTTCCACAGTATGACATTAAACAAAGCTTCCCAACATTTATTAAATTACAGGTGGTTTTAGAGCTCAAAAACACCTAGAAAAAAGGCATTCGGACTATGAATTCAGACTAGCTTGCCTCTCCACAAATCTGACCTGTAACTTGGTCTGGTTTGGTCTCCATGAAAATAGAAATGTTTAATGCCATACTATGAAACATTCCAGGACAAGGAAAAGCATCTCGACTGAGAAAAACACCTGACGGGCCCTCCACCAGGAAAGTTACACAAAGCACCTTTAACATTAAAAACAGAACAGAAAAATATATCCTTATCTGAGAGCCCTTTTTCATTTCTTTTTTCAATTTTGACATAAAACTGATAAGAACTTAACATCCTTTCTACATATATCAGAGTTGTAGTTGTTCACCATGGCACCAGTCCTTCTCTCTACAGCTCTGAAATGTCAGGTTATAAAAATACCCAGTATTCTTTGACAGCGCGTCATCACATCTACTCTTTCTACTGGGGCTTCTGATTGAAAGGTATCCATGGCAACATAAAGATAATCGATTTGAGACGAGAAACTGAGGGCCGTCTGATGATGAGTAAGAAGAAAAATGTCTGATTTGCTTTGATGTGCAGAGCTAAATAAAGACTCACATTGGATAATATGGGAGACCAATAGTGCGGCGCTGGTGTCATTGCACGTTAGGCGACCACAAGAGAGATCCTGCTTGATCTGAAGAGCAAATAAATATCTGAAAAAAAGAAAAGAAAGAGAAAGGTTTATTTTTTAGCAAGATAAATTCGTACTTGGCTAGATCTAAATAACCCCCATCTTCTCTATGGTGTTTCAGTTTCTGTTTATAGGTTATATTGTAAAGACTTTTGCCCATTCAAAATAACCTATTATTTTAATTTACTTTTGTGAGCTTTAAACCATGCTAGAATGGTGTTACCTCCTCAAAAACATAATGAGAGCTTCGTTTTATTTCATTCACACGTTTGATTAACCCTTTATTATTAACTGTCTACATCTTCAAAGCTCAAAATCCTCTGTTCCAGGAGTTTTCAAATTGGGAATTGCTTGAATGTAAGCGTCCCCTTAGAGTAGGTAAAGTCCTGGTTTAGACCTTGTTTTAATCCTGATTTTAGTCCTGGTTTAGTCCTAGTTTGGTCCTGGTTTAGTCCTGGTTTTAGTCCTGGTTTAGTCCTGATTTAGTACTGGTTTAGACTTGGTTTAAACCTGGTTTTAGTCGTGGTTTAGTCCTGGTTTAGACATGGTTTAGACCTGTTTTTAGTCCAGGTTTAGTCCTGGTTTAGTCCTGTTTTTAGTCCTGGTTTAGTCCTGGTGTAGTACTGGTTTAGACCTGGTTTCAACCTGGTTTTAGTCCTAGTTTACTCCTGGTTTAGTCCTGGTTTAATCCTGGTTTAGTCCTGGTTTAATCCTGGTTTAGTCCTGGTTTAGACCTGGTTTAGACCTGGTTTAGACCTGGTTTAGTCCTGGTTTAGACCTGGTTCAGACCTGGTTTTAGTCCTGGTTTAGTCCTGGTTTAGACCTGGTTTAGTCCTGGTTTAGACCTGGTTTTAGTCCTGGTTTAGTCCTGGTTTTAGTCCTGATTTAGACCTGGTTTTAGTCCTGGTTTAGTACTGGTTTAGACCTGGTTTAGACCTGGTTTTATTCCTGGTTTTAGTTCTGGTAAAGAGGCACAGTCCATTTGGAGTATATAAGGCAAAAAAGTCTCCAAACTGTTAGTAGCTTGTCAGACTGGCGACATAATTTTACAGTTAATACACACACTCACAATTACCGATATCAATCCTGTACAGATGTGGACTGTTATTTTTTCTTCAGGTCTCTCCAATGGCTTTTTGGCACTGCCCAACCTCACCTATTGAAAACCGCTTCTCTATTCCATCTTGTGAAGTTAAGTAGTGGTAGTTTTCAAGTTAACAGCTCCTTTTACCTTTAGTTCAGGAGAGATCAGCAGTTCAAGGCTGAAATTATTCAAATGACTCCAGTGAAAGTGTGTGGGGTTTAAAAGCCAAATGTTTAACGTCTGAGGGAAGAACTTAGCCTAAATACACAGGGTTTGTGTGTGATATGAAAAACAAAACACAACTCCAGTATGTTTTTTTAAGAGGAAACACCATGATAATATACACTAGAAAATGGCATATTATGGACCCTTTAATTGACCCTTTAACTTATATTTTAATATTTTTGAAACCCATGAATTGGAAGTTCTGGCAATTCACATTTTAGAAACTTTTTTTTCTGCATACAAATACAAATTTATATGTAAAAACTGACTTAAAAAACAACTAATCTAATCCTATCCACCTTGAACTCCTTTCCTGCATCATATTTTTTCCAGACTGTAAAATATGCCTATTAAATGCGCTTGATCTTTTTGCAAAGCAGAGAATAATTTACTCATTCTAAGCTCTAGGGAGGCGTGAATCGTAAACATGGCAGCCGTGACATGGGAAGTGCAGCATTCCACCAGGAACCAGAGCACATGTTTCAATTATGCGTCTTCAGTAGCGCTTAGCCACATCTCAAGACATTTACATCAACAAACTGTGTATAAAAGCTAGTTTACCCAGAAGAACACATAATGAAATCATAACACAGGAATAAATATAGAAATATGTGTGGAGAGAGATAGGAGGATACCTTGTCAGTTCTTCAAGTAACTGAGTGTGGTCAGGAGGAAAGAACTTCACAGCAAATCTCAGAATGGTGTGTTTAGGCCCTGTAAAAATATACAGCATAATATTATAGTTTATAGATGGGTGAAAATAAAATATATAAAGGTATTAAACATTTAAAGCTTGTTTTTATGTGCACTTACGTCTGAGCTGCTTTATAATAGGCTTAATGTGATCTAACCAAACCTGAAAAAGAAAAGAAAACAACACATATTTATTCATTCATTTTTCATTATGCCAGAGTAATAAACCTTTTTCACAACAGCCGGAAGTGCCCCGCTTTAGGTTTGAGGAACTTCAAGATAATGGTTTTCTATGGCAAAATGTCTGGAAATGTCTCACATATTCTCCACCATCTTAACAAATCTGCCTGCCCTGTCACCAAATGTTCAACCAACAAGGTCCACAAAGGATATACTTTCTTCCACAAAGAATTTATCCACAACTCTCAAGGTAGGAAAGACGGAAGGTTAAAGAGACAGTTTGGAATTTTGGACATAGGACCTCATTTCCTAGTGAGCCAGAGTGTTGGAGATGTGTGAAAACACTTTTTTAAAATATTCCGTCCAGTCCTTTTATTTGCAGAAGTCGCTGGTGCTAAGCTAGTGCATGTCAATGGCCATAGTTAGCCTGCCACTAAAAACAGTCTTACCCACTCCACAAAGCACCTGAAGCAAAACAATTATAAAGCCAGACTACTGATGTGAATGTCTGTGTCAATAGAATCATTTTAGAAGTAAAACCAACCTTGCATTTGAAGGATTTATGTCTGAGCAACAGCAGCGAGTTGTACTTCCTGATATAAATCTTGGCAGCGGCGGTCTGATATCAGCTAGGACCTATCACACGGGCAAAAAAAATTCCGCTTCTGCTGAGAAAATCTTACCTCAACATGCGGCGATTCATGCGAGGCAAGGTTAGTTTTATTTCAAACATTCTATCAACACAGACATTTACATCGACAGTCTGGTGTAATAATAGATTTGCTTCGGGTGTTTTGTGGAGTGGGTAAGACTGTTTTTAGTGACAGGCTAACTGTGACCATTGACATGCGCTAGCCTAGCACCAGCGATGTCTGCAAATACAAGGACTGAATGTAATATTTTAAAAAGTGTTTCTACACATCTCCAACACTCTGGCTCACGAGGAAATGAGGTCCTACGTCCAAAATTCCGAACTGTCCCTTTAAAGGCGAACATCAACTAGCATTAGTGAACTACTGAGCAAAACTAGCGTTATAGTATGCTAGAGATGTCTAGCATTCGAACTGCACAAATCTGTCTATCTATGCTAATATCGACATCATGAAATTGCTTTTTAATTTTAATTGTAAAATCAGTCTGAGTTAACAAGCCACTTATGTTTTATTCATTAGCACAATGTTAGTTTTGCTCAGTAGTTCACTAATGCTCTGCAGCCGATGTCATGAACATTCTCTGGGGGTGGGAAGCTAACTGAAATCACTACTCTATTAGAAGCTCTGTAACTCAAATTAGACTTAATCTAACTTTTATTTTAACACAATCTAACCAGGAAGAGCTGACTTGGTTGGAACCAGAACAGATAAGATTATTTGTTTGCTTAAAAACATCTCTCACACATAAACAGGACCATGAATGCTCGTAATGATCACATGCTCCTAAAAATGTGTTCTGTAAATTAATTTTGTGTTTGTGTGAGTTCCCAGACAATCTTAAAACTTTGCTAATGTGTGCATTGTGTCCCCATGGTAACTCCTAAAAATTCCACCATTAGAGATACATGTAGAACTCCCCCAGTATGATGTCACTGGATAGCAGTAACAAGGTTAATCTGAAAGAAAGAATTGTTAACCGGTCTACCAGCAAGCCTCCCGTATATTTCCTGTATATTTTTCAAACCTACCATCATCTTTTGGTGGTTCTGAAACTCCAGGCCGAAGTAATCTCCTTCGATGAGGTTCATATGGGAGCACACCAGATCCAACAGCAACTTCCCTGGGGCTTTTTTCTGTAAAAACAAAAAGAAACATGTTGATTAGACTCACAATTCAAATATAATATTACAATGAGTAGACAATGCATGTACTTTTGCAATCACCTACAGGAACCCCATGACAATATAGAGTAGGACTGTGCAATTAATCATAATTTTAATCAAGATTGAGATTCAGTCATTTCCAGTCTTCAATTATATGCTTAAACCTTTTTAATGAAGAGGTTCAGAGCCAATCCTCTATCAGTAAATGCTTGTGGCTTGGAGAAGAATTCAGAGACTGGGGAAGAAATTTGATTGTTTTTGTAAAAATGTATTATTTTATGCTCGGAAAACATGACAGAATTTTTAAAAATCGAAAATTGTGAAAAAAACTATCGATATTTTTTTTTTTTTATATCATTTTGACCTGAGCAGCTGAGAGAATGGTAGATATTTTTGCTACTTTGCTACCAGAATTTATTATTGACATTTATATTTTTTTCTTTTTCTCTGTTATTATAATATATTGTGATGTGTGAGCTACTGTGTCCAAGTAATTTCCCTTGTGGATCAATGAAGTTTGAGTAAGTCTCTAAGTTAAAGTCTATCACCCAGCCCTTTCCAGTAAAAAGCAGCCAGAAACAAAAGGCTGCTGTTCTTTGTGGTCCTGTCAAACTGTGTTGGTTAACGTTGCCAGAGCAGATGACACCACTGCCCCGGCTTTCCCCCTTTGCCCCAGGCTCGATCCCCCCCCCCCCCCCCCCTCCCCCCCCCCCCTCCCCCTGTGATGCTCAATATACTGTGGGCCAAACAGACTCTATGAGCTGCTAAAAGACTTAAAGATGCACTATGTAACTTTCCTAGTGGAGGGTCTTTCACCTTCTTGTTTCTGTAGATACATTAATGCCCTGCCTGGAATGTGCCACAGTACAACATTAAACATTTATTCAATTACAGGTGGTTTTATAGCTTAAAAATACCAAGAAAAATAGGGACTGTGAGCGGGGTTGCCTCTCCACAGATTTGACCTGTAACTTGGTCTGGTTTAGTCTCCATGAGGAAAGAAAGGTTTAATACCGTACTGTGAAAAAATCCAGACAAAGCAATAACATCTCCATGGAGGAAATAATTTGACGGACCCTCCAACCGAAAAGTTACGCAGTGCTTTAAAGCTAGCTCCTGTTGTGATTTGGTTAGTACAGCAGTATCACTTTTTTGGCTTGGATTTGGATTAACCAGTGCAGTGCAATACAAGACTGAGCAAGATAGCAACAACAACATATGAAAGTGTACCAGATATCATCATTTAAGGTCAAATAAATGTCAGAGATTTCCGCCACACAGGGAGAACCATGATCATATCAAACATAACAGTAATCACTATCACAAGGGCCAATCCCATGAGAGCCCAACGGCCAGAGCACCCAGGCAAATCTCCCAGCATCCACCTGAATTTTTGCCAATCTTAAAGGGACAGTACAGAATTTTGGACATAGGACCTCATTTCCTAGTTAGCCAGAGTGTTGGAGACATGTGGAAACACTTTTTTAAAATATTCCATCCAGTCCTTGCATTTGCAGAGGTCGCTGGTGCTAAGCTAGTGCATGTCAATGGCCATAGTTAGCCTGCCACTAAAAACAGTCTTACCTACTCCACAAATCACCCGAATCAAATCTACTATTACGCCAGACCGTCGATGTGAATGTCTGTGTTGATAGAATCATTTTAGAAGTAAAACCAACCTTGCATTTGAAGGATTTATGTCTGAGCAGCAGCAGCGAGTTGTACTTCTTGACAGAAAGCTTGGCAGCGGTGGACTGATATATGAGAAAATAGTCCCTCAACATGCAACAATTCGACAATTCATGCAATGCAAGGTTAGTTTTATTTTAAACATTATTTTATCAATAATAGATTTGCTTCGGGTGCTTTGTGGAGTGGGTAAGACTGTATTTAGTGGCAGGATAATGGCCATTGACATGCACTAGTCTAGCACCAGCAACGTCTGCAAATACAAGGACTGGATGGAATATTTTTAAAAGTGTTTTCACACGTCTCCAACACTCTGACTCACTAGGAAATGAGGTCCTATGTCCCTTTAAACTGACTCTATTTTTGAGAGTTCTTCTGTCAAACAGAAAACACTCTGTTCCACCTTATACTGCCATGTGGTAACACAGGTGCACCACTGTGTTTTTAACCTCCATACACCTTCTGTATACTCATTTCGATAATTTCAGCCCTTGAATAGTCAGAGTAAACAGCAAAAAGTTGAGCACTGCACCTTTAATGTTATCTTTATATGTGAAGCACTTTGGAAACTGTTTTGCTTATAAAATGTGGTATAAAAATAAAGGGGATTTGGATTTAAATAGACTTCATTTTTATTTGTCAATTTCTTTTCCTCATTCGTCTGTGTCCTCTGTCTCACTCCTGGCTGCCTCTCACAGAACAGAGGGCGACCAGCTGTTTCCATATGATGAGAGCTTTGATGAGAAAACCCACAAGAACTCACGAGACGGCTGCAGGGAAGGGCCACCAGCCAAAACACGCCCTCTGAACAGACACACAGACACACTAGTCACTAATATGAGACACCGCTAACAATCTGTAGCAAACCAACAAAATACACATATGAGGTCGAGGTTTGAGTCAGTTTGCTTTCTTAACATGAACTTTTATTAAAATAGAGAAACCATTCCAAGATACACATCACGGAAGATGTTTTTGGCGTTTATGCTTTTATATCAATATGAAAAATAAATTATCAACATATGCAATATCTGGATTTGCATTTTGATCCTAAAAAGGCTAAATAATTTGGAAGGCTATTGGCAGTATTCTCCAGAAGAGGTTAAATGTAATGGCATATATCCAGTGTAGAATATAGAAAATCTGAAACTGGCAAACAAAAACTAATCAAACTGATGCATTATATGAGATTTGTAACTTTACAGGAGAATTAGGGATCACATTTTAATTAATTTAACAGCCCTAAAGACTAATACACAATACATAAGTGAAATTTTCAGCACAAATGTAAGCAATGTTGTATTTTAAATAAGACCAACACTGACACAGAAGCCCCTTGCCTCCTCACATAATCTCCACTGTAAAAAATCAGTTGTCAGCGTAAACTGTGAAGCGACCAGGAGCCAGGAGGAGATGGTCAGCTCTGGGCCTGATTAGAGAAGGTTGGCTGTAGAGTAAAAGCAGCTGTTGTCGACTGGAGAAGTGGAGCTGCCATTTGACACTGCTGTAACCACACAATAACGCCACTGTTGTAAATGAAGCCCCAGCCAGCATGATTCACTGTGGTCGTAATACACTGCAAAACAATTAACTTTAACTGGTCAAGCATTTTAATGACCAAAATGAGGGTAAAGGATTTGTAATGGATTGTAAAATGAAAAAATAAATGGTCTTTCTGAAGGATTTTCAGCCTGTCGCCTATAGCATGTGACACCAGAAAACTGTGAAAACAAGGTCAGGAGGGCTCTCTTGTTCTGCTACACTGATTTTTTTTATTTTATTTTTTTCAAATGTGACAAGATTTTTTCTATTTTACCCAAGTACAGTTTATCTTATGTAACTATCAGTATCTACACTATATTAAAATGCATAGCTCTGTTGAGGCATTATAAAACTGTAAAGGCTATCTATAAATTAATCAGTTATTGTAGTATAGTTGATCATCAAATAACAAATCTTTATCTATTTTTCTCCATGGAGATGTTATCGCTTTGTCTAGAATGTTTCACAGTATGGTATTAAACCTTTCTATCATCATGGAGACCAAATTAGATCAAGTTACAGCTCAGATCTGTGGAGAGGCAAACCCACTAAATAGTCAGAATGTGTGTTTTTCTAGGTGTTTTTGAGCTACCTGTAATTGAATAAATAAAAGGTAGAGCAGTTTAATGTCAAGCTGTGAAACTCCAGGCAGAACAATGACATATTAGTATCTATAAAACCAAGCAGGTGACGGATCCCCAACCAAAAAGTTACACAGTGCACCTTTAAAAATGTTAAGATTACTAATGATAAACCAAATGCTCAAAAACTCTTTTCTTTAATGTCCCATTGTGGCTCATGGAGTATCTCTATTTACTAAAGATTCATTATTCCATAAATCAAATGGCTGTGTAATTTTTTCCACACTTTTAAAACACTATAAACACATTTTGGGAATTCAAGACACTTTGGTGAACCTTTGGACTATTTTATTGGTTTTCCACGCAATAGATGGAAAAAATGTAAAAGCATAAAAATGATCATTCTTGATACATCTCTTTTCCATAAAATGCATCACATGACCTGACACAGACAAGTATGAAGCTCATGCAATGTCTGGTACAACAGATGACATTTTTTCATCACGCAAAAGGCCAAGAAAATGTCACCGCCTCCTTTTTATGATCTATAAAATGTGTGCAGTCTATACCCGAGTGGCTACAGTTCCCAAGTGCAGCCATGAACATGATCCAGACACTTGGATTTCTTTATAGGGAATCTTTTTGCTTCGTTAGGTCAGTGCGCTGGCTCTTGGGATGCTACTACTGTTTACATGTGTATGAGTGCTAGCAAGCTGCATCGCAACACTGACCCTGCCACGGCTGGGCTCACAGTGAAAGGCTAAATAAAGATGACAGCGATGTCTGCACATGTCTGCTGCACTGGGGTCCTGAGGGTAGATGGTTATACAGTGCACCCCCATGCACACTCGCCCTCCCATCTCTTGCGAACAGAGTAGGCCTGTCACTACTGGGGAATTTTAATATTTTTTTTTTATAATAAAATAAATACATTTTATAATAGAAAATTTAATTATATATGTTTTATTTATAATATTATATTATTTATATTATTTTTGGCTAGATTTGAACCATAGAAGTTGGAATTAATACATTTCGATGACAGATGCAAACTAACTACTAAAGTAGCTTATTCTGCTGCTTATTTCTTGCAGCTCATGTTTTTGTTAGTTAGTTAGTTTTTGTTGTTTAAATATGCCCTAGAGTTTATGTGTCAATGGCATAAATTTGTTTCAGTATTATCGTTTATTGTCTATACTTGCATCAGCAATATATCGTACTTCACAATGAGTTATCGTGACAGGCCTTGTACAGAGGCCACAGCACATGCCTAATAAAAAAGGTACAAGGTTGGACATTAAATAATGCTGTGTTCTAGCTACTGTTCCCCTGAAGGAGTTGTTGGCATGGTCTGTCTCATTCACATTGCACTGGCAAGCACCCACATTTCACCAAGGGGAATACAAGGGTATAAAGTGGACTATAGTTTAAGGCCACACTATATGAAAAACAAAGTAATTCACCTCAGAAAGCTGGAAAGCTGAATAAAAGACTTTTGAAAGTGCTGTGCCAAGTATCATACACAGTCTCTATGCATCCAGTTGGCTAGAGTAAAGAATGACTAATATGAAAATCAATGTTGCTTTCTTTAACTTATTTACGATGTGTTACAGTAATGTAATTAAAGGTGCACTATGTAACTTCTAAGGTGGCAGGTCTGCTACTTTCTTGACTCCATGGAGATGTTATTTCTTTGCATGGAATGTTTCACAGTATGGCATTAAATCTAATTTCCTCACATTTGTTCAATTACAGGAATTCTGTAGTTCAAAAATACCTTAAAAAAAAAAAAAAAAAAAAAAACTATTCTTACCTTGTTCAGGCTTGCTTCTCCATACATCTGACCATTAACCTGTCTCCATTATGATAAATTTATTTCCATTTTGTGCAAAACAGCAATATCTCCATGGAGACAAGCCTTCACCAGAAAAGTTACACAGCCCACCTTTAAGAATGTCATAATAATAATGCATTTTATGACATCTTGAAATTCAAATTACTGTAGAAGTAAAATACATGATTAAGACTTCCCTTTTTATTCTTGGTCATGTCAACTTGTGACCTGTGATCCGTATTATTTTTGACTAATGCATAAACGTGCACCAGAGTTTGGTCCTAATGTTCAACATATGAAATAAAAGGACTTTAAAGATGTGATGCATCTTCTTCTTTACTCAGGGGGCATCTCACCCCAGCACCCCCCCATTGTTCAGCCATACCTTGATAGATAACGGCACAGTCCTTACACAGTGGGAGATGCACTGGCCTTGACATTCAGCAACATTGCAGGAAGCAGATTAAGGTCAGAGATGAAAGAGCTATTTGAAAAAGGAAATAAGCAAATCAAAAAGTGGGAAAAGGTCAGGGTTTGGAGTCAAACTATCTCTACAAGGCTTATCAGTACAGACACAAACATGCTTAAGGCAGCCGAAAAGGCAGGATTTCAAAGTATTATCAAAACCAGCTGACTTTAACATTAACAGGACAAGCCTGGTGAAAAAAGATACCAATCACATCATGTGCCTCATATTAAAGAATATATACAAAGCAATCTGATAAGAAACCAACATTATAAAGGTGGGCCAAAAAATTCAAGCATGTCTGAGTCTTGCAAAAGGTCAAAGGGTTTGTGAAAGCTATAGGAACTGGCTGTAGATACTCTTTAGTGGTTTAAAATGAGGGATGCAGCTTTAATGTATAAAGTGTACCTATAGCTAAGATCACAGTAAGAATGTATGGCTTTAAAACATCTTTTGTTAAAAATAAAAACACCAGTAATTGAATTGAAGATATGTCAGATAGATAAGTGCCATACAGTGTTAATTGTGCATTGTAGCTCTACAGTAGTATATCTGATTGCACTTATTGCATCAGCTACAAAAAATACTTTAAGCCATAGTTACCTTATTGCATCATAAATCTATTTGATGGGCTAGCTATTACCTAAAAACCCTTATTGGGTCTCTACTACAGAGACTACATTCAATAATTAAATGCTTCTTGCTTATAAAGTCAAGTATCTCTCCTGTAGTCATTTGCTTGTTATGCAGAGCCAGCCTATTTGCATACACAGCCTGAGCACACTGTAAGGGAATGGGAGGACGGGGAGGTCATGGTATCCAGGCTCATTGAGATTCAGGTCAGGCTCTATAGAGGTTCCCAGGGTGACTCCAGAAGTACGGGGGGAGCAGGGGGAGTGGGAAGAGAGAGGAGGGACTGATAATCCTGTCCGACGCGCATCTCAACGTGTGGCTGCGCATATGTTAGCAACAATAATGAGCTGCAAATGATCGTACTGTATGACACTTCAACACTGTTTTGGTAATAGAAAGCAAACAGGGGAGGTAAAGACCAAGGGTATTTTCACAATGGATCTGATTTTGGCTACTATTTCAAGGGTATCTATATTTATTTAGCCATATAGTCATTTATAGTATAGATGACACACAGTTCTTAAAATTTTTACATCTGGGATAAGTTGTACATATTTTTTCCAGTACTGGGTAATACATGTTTATTTTTCTCAGCAAATTTTTTACTCTTCTAATCTTCTAATCTTTGGTGAAATTATGGGGTGAAATCATCGTAAATATAAATAAATGTTTGTGGTTTGTACACAATACAAACAAAACACAAATGTCTTTAATTATAATGGCTGTAATTGAATAAATGAAGGATAAATATTCAATTCAGTGGAGATTCCAGGTAAAACAATCACATCTCCATGGAGACAAGCAATAGGCAGACCCTCCACCAGAAAAGTTACACTGCACCTTTAACATGACCCTGGAATGCACTGCTCAAATATGATTCTCTTCTGCTTTGTCTCCTTTTCCATTTGCACAGCTTCAGATAAAAAGTGACAAGAGAAAATGAAAGCGAAAGTGGCGATTGGGTCGTCACAGTTGTCAAGGCTATTCTGTCACACCAGCCAGCCCTGCGGGGACTGCAAGGACAAGCATGAAAATAATGTCCCTGGTTTCAAGGGATTCGAGGTGGAATCTGAAATAGAGGAGGTTCCCTGAGCATCAACATTGGGCCTGTCACCGTAGCAAATGCTGATGCACGATATACTGCTACAGCGAAATATCATGATAAACGATAATGCTGAGACCAATTTACTCACACAAAGCAAAATAACTCCAGTAAACCTGTTTTTAAGTAGAATGCATCATTAAAAGGTCATCTATTCTGAAAAAATACTAAAAATTATAAACAGCACATAAGGTAAATAATGGACACATAATCTCCAAACCAAAATTTCCCAACTTGGCATCCTCATAGGTTTGTTAATTTGTAGCTATAGGTTGTCACAATAACAAATTTTGAAGATTGATATATTGCTACAGAGAACATTGCAATAAACGATAATATTGAAACAACTTCATGCCACTGATACAAAGCAGGATTATGTCAGTAAACCTATTTTTAAATATACTGCATAATTAAAAGCCTGAACTGCATACAAAATAGCAAATAAATGGGAGATTGAAGCGATGATTACCCATAGAAGTTATTTATTCAAACCTCTACAGCTCAAATCTTACGTCATTGCATAAAAATGGCAAAATTGTCTCCACTTTTGCAAAGAAATGGTACACCCAATAATTACTGATCCCAAAAATATTACTAGCTTTCATATATTGAATGATAAGTACTGTATATTAATTATTGTGAGGGCTAATCAACACCCCCAACAGCCCCCACCCATCCTGCAAACCCCCTCTGGACTGCAAGGAAGAAACATATTGATTTAGAATAAGGAATAATTAAGCGAGCTGTTGTGGCCGTTGTGCTGGTGTGTGAAGACCTCCCACTAGTGACCATAAATCACGACAAAGGGTTAACTGTTGCACCATCATTAGCTGACAAAAGCAGCAGAAGCAGCTTTACCGTGGATTCTTCAACAAAACAATAAGTTAAAGGTGCATTGTGTAACTTTTCTGGTGGAGGGTCTGCCTCTGGTCTTTTCTTCATGGAGATGTAATTGCTTTGTCTGAAATGTTTCACAGTATGGCATTAAACCTTTCTTTGACCAACCCAGGACAGGTTACAGGTCAGATCTGTAGAGAGGCAGCCCCACTCACAGTCACAATGTTTGTATTTTTATGTATTTTTGTGCTATAAAACCACCTGTAATCTATTAATGCAAGGAACATTTGTCTGTGTCGCCTTCTGTTTGTCTGTTCCATGCAAAACTCTCGAACCACTCATCTGACTGATCTCAAATTTGGAGGGTGTCATCCTAATTTGATGGGTGTCATGGGTCACATGACATGATGGGTAGTCAGCCACAGCTTCTGAAGTTTTCGCTGGCTACACTTGGAATCCGTAAGTCTTCTACAGGCTCTGCACTAGTTGAATAAATGCAAGGTAGATCTGTTTAATGTCATACTGTGGAACATTTGAAGCAAAACATAACATATCCATAGAAACAAGATGGTGACAGACCTTCATGTTAAGTGCAAGTTTGTGAGTTTGTGATTACAATTATTTAAATCTTCAATACCATTCAAAAACTATTCAGGAAAGGTCAAATTTTGTCTTTTTTATGAGTATTTTTTTCAATCTACCAGCCTGAGTATCGATTAGTAATCCAGGTGTCTTTTATACTTTTAACAACTTCAATCTGAATTATATAGGCACCAGAGCATATCTAAACCGCAGTGGTGTTTTAAATGTCAAATCATAACTAATAAATCCATGGTAAGTTTTCCTCAACACAAAGATTCACAGAACAAAAATAACTGTCCAGTTTTGATGATTTTAACTGAACTGGTTTGAACTGAATAATTGTGATTAGGGTTTTTGCATAATCAAGCCATATCTGGATTTTAAAGAACATAGGCGACATGAAGAAAATACTGCCAAAATCTCCAGTTACTTTTTGAATCTATTAGGCCAATTTTGAGGACTTACCACAGTAATCCATGCTCAGGGTATTTAAGGTGAAGAGAATTACCAGAAAAGGAGCCCTCTTTTCACTCTCTGAAGCTGCCAGTGAAATGTGACTCTTGCTGGTTGGGCTCAGACACCACAGAGCTGGAGCTGGGATTATGTCACTCACACGGAGAGACATTCACTTTACGTTCAAGCAAGAAGTACTTAGAATTAGGCCAGTGTAATAAAGAGACAGAATAGTGAATGTAAAATGAAGCTTTGAGGAGTAAAATTGTGGTCAAGGATTGTCATTATAATTTGTCAAATAAAAGTGCTTACTCCAATCTATGGGGTTATTCTATGGAAATTCTTGTTCAGGGCTAGATGTTCTGTTTGTCCCAAGACGACGCTCAAAAAATGAAAAACTGACCTTATTTAAATACATTATGCCACTTTTTTTCCATCTAAAAATGTAAATGTATGTATTTAAATAGGGGCAGCGTTCATTTTTGAATGAAGACAACCCAGATAATTATTTAAAACATAGACTGTATAAATAAGTGGACATAGCTAAACCACTAGCCACCGCATCCCAAATGGAATAGGAATAGACTCCATCGACTCTGGCTCCAATTGACTTTACATAAAAAAATGGTCACCCCTCTCTCTGTAACTGCTGTAGTAAGACTCATTATTTTGGTCTGAAAATTTCCATATTAACCCACTCAACCTGATCCTGGTGGTTTTATTTCCCCAATAAATTCCTATTCCTAATATGGAATTCGGCTCCAAATTCGCCCCTACATTTGCTAGCACCATGAGCTTCATTTAACCAAAGCTGAACGTTAAAGATCACACTCCTGTAGTTCACTTATTAATGCATGCATGTTATGATTTAAAAAGATTTATATGAGCTGTATATTTATGATAACACTATAGGTAACAATTTTCCTTCAAAGTCCACTGCTTTACTTAATGACTTTGAACAAATCCTGGCAGAATCATTGGCCTACAAAATATGGCTACATCAGTACATTGATATATTTCATTAGTTGCTCATCAAATCAACAATAAATTGCATATAGTCCAATAACAGTGAAATGAAGACACCCCTGTGGCTATTTGTCCATCTGCAGCACAAAGAGTCTGAACAGAGCAGACGCCAGAAAAGTGAATGAGACAATCAATAGGTTAATTAGGAGCTTAATTAAATGCAACATGGGACAGACAACTCCCACAGGGTCATCCCAAGGGACGTAGCTTGTGTAAGAAGTGACAAAATCATACATACTAATTAGAACATAGTGAGTGGACATACAGTATATATATCTGCGTATACCATGATTGTCAGGTTTAGCTGATGTTGTGATAAGCAAAGATACACTGGTAGCCCGTTAGCCTGATTCATCAGACGGTTTCACTTCGTGGAATCCATCTGATCTCACAGAATTACAATTTGTTTGTTGAGAGAAATGAAATTGAGCGGAGGCACTAGGTGGCGCCAGCCTGGCTAGTAGCCTATAGCAACAAATAGGAACACACCGATATGATAAAGGTATCAGATATCGGCGCCGATATTAAAAATTTTGGTGGATCAGCTTCCAAGATGTCGGTTCAGCCAATATCACATTTTGGTGTAAAAAGTGGTGTAATAAAATATGTATTGTCTTTTTACAACGCTGTCCTGTAGTTATAAAATACTGTATGTTTGAAGAAAGTAAGGTACATCCCCAGCAACAAACTAACATGGAAATTATGTAGATGTATTTTTTTAATTCCCAGAGTAAAATACAAAAACATGTGTCTGAAATGATGTGAGTGATTTTGAGTAATTTTTCAGAATAGCTAACACCATGGCAAAAACAGCATCCATTTTGAACCCATCTTGCACTATTACAAGATAAAAACGAATAATTAAAGCTGGTTCATTATGGTCATATTCGCTCAGTATCAGACGATGTGACTCATGTAAACGTGTGTAAAAGCTGTTGAATCAGAGCAGGGCCAGGTACACATCCACACTTTGAACCCAGCTCACTCATCACTCTGTAGCCAGATGGGACGCTGCTGTATACAGGAGCGAGCACCAGAGTCAGTTAATTATGTGTGAGCTCTCGCGTCTTCATAACCAGCAGCTTGGTGATACAGCGGCTGACATCTTGATTGGCTTAATTACTGTGAAGTCTTCAGTGTGAGTGTGCAGTGGGGGCATCGGGGTGTAATAATAATAGCAGCAATAATACGAGGTTATTAAGACAAGGTGTATTAGCATAATTAGATGCATATTGTTCTTTATAATATGCACAGATTGATTTATAGTGAAGAAGGCATGTTATTACAGATAGCCTCATAAGGATTCATAAAATAGATGGAAGAATAATTAAGTGTTTTCATATAACATATAAGTAAAGTGATAACAATTATTAACGAAAATGCAAGGAAGTACACAACAATTACATTTGTGCTTGATCTGGCAAACAACAAAGCATGCCAAAATACAAAAGAAAATAAATTGTGGCAAATAATACAAATAACTTTGCCTAGAATGTGCTAAAATATGGTATTGGACTCTTAAAGGGATCACACTGCATCTCTTTTGTCTCAGATGCCCTCCCCAGATTTGTCCCTTGTCCTCCTCTCGGTTCCCTGCAGTAAATAAATAAAGACAGCTGCACATGCTTCTTTAGTGCCAAGTCCTTCCAGAGATTAGCTTTAAACGACTTAACCTCAGCACGAGAATCCACCGGCCCCTGCCCTGTGATGTAGTTCAATTAGTGCACTGATCAGAGTCATTGTGGTGAGATCAGCTTTGTTATTTTCGCCTCACATTTAAGCTTTTTAGAAATCAGGCATTCAAAAATATATCAAGGATTTCATACATTTTAATTGGATCAAACACATTTAGTCTCATTTACAGACTATTTGACACAGGAAATTAATAGTATTTAGATCATTCCCATGTTTACGCAGATACCCTCTAATAAAGTAAATTGTTCAAATGATCAAATTATTGTAATGTAATCAAATGTACAGCGTTGAGCAGAATCCAAGTCCAGAAGGTGCTTTCTCTTGAAGAGGATTAAGGTCAGGAGCCAGAAACTATTTGCGGAGTGAAACAACTGCCAATAATGTTACTTCTACCGAGAATGTCCTCATTGTTTCTACGTGAGCAGGATTAGAAGTTCCACTGAAGAGGACAGACTTTGACTTTGTGAGCACCTGTCCATAACTAGCTGTAACGTTGTAGAGTCCCAACCTGCTGTGCTACAAGCAATGCAGTGTGCACTATATTCAGAAATACGTATTACTTTGTGAATTTCTGTATGTCACTCTGAGTTGAGCTATACATATGGAATGGCAAAAGCAAATGGAAAAGGCAAAGCATCAATGGGACTATCTGAACCTGATTGGTCGAAGCATCAGCAGAACAAGTCAAAAATTGTGTTAAATCAGTTGAGAGAAATGCAGAGGCATCATTTCTGTCCACAAACGGACAAATGCTTATACCTTCTGCACATTTTCCCAAACAAAATTGTCTGTATTGGTGCTAGAATAGGCTGAAATACATTTTTTGGGTACCTGGGCCATCTTCCACGCAAACCTCAATGCTGCTCTGAGATTGGTCTACCCACACAAAGGGGTGTGCAAAATATTGAAATATTGATATATCATATGGTTTAATTTGATGACACTGTATCGATATTGTGGGCTGTTGTATCGTTATATTTTACTAAATTGTTCTCTGTAAGAGCAACAATTGTGTGGACATTTCACTGATTTGATGAGTAAAATGGGCGTTTTTCATATTCACTTTGCACAAACTTAGAGGACTTTGTAGACTTTTAGTATCACAGCCATGATTTAGGCTTTGTTTTACGCTGAACTGTATCGAATCAATTTGGAATATATTGTACTGAATCATATTAGACTGAAAGTGTATCGAAAAGTGCATCGTAGGGGTGGGCGATATAGCGATATTTTAAATATATCGTTGAGCTGCACGAGAAGTGCGCTGTTTATGCAAATGAGCCATGCGCTTAAGTTTCATTTCTGTAAAATGTAAACACACGTGCGCAAAACTGCATTAAACACATTATTATCTCAAACAGGCTGATGTGGCTCTAAAGTCGTTATGTTTTATATATTGTAAAGTTTATTTATGCAGAAGATTTTAATTAATAATCTGTTGCAGTGTGACTTGTACAATAGTGTTTGGAAACGTTGGGTTTGATCTGCAGTGGATTGTGGGAAACCTCAGAGCTCCTTACTGCTGGATAATAACATGGATCTATTAAAATAAGGAACATCCTGAGCTTCTTCTGCTGAAGGAGCTCACGGTTATGATTATGGTCTGGATAACAGAGTTAATGCAAAGATGAGCTTGTGTTGAGTTGTTTTATTTATGAATGAAAAGAAGGAAATATGTTTTATTTCTTTTATTTTACATTTAAATTATTATTTATGTAATCAAGGATATTTTGTCATCTTAAATGTTCCTATATGAACTGCCGATCTCTTACACTTCAATAATAAAAAAAAGACCTTGTGGAATTTGGCAGATTTGTTTTTGCAGTTCTCAGTTTTAGGGGGTTATTTTTTCTTGAACATATATCGAGATATATATCGTATATCGAGATATAGCAAAATATATCGAGATATATTTTTTTATCCATATCGCCCAGCCCTAGTGCATCGTATCATGGCCTATGTATCGAGGTATGTATCGTATCTGCAACTTCTTAATGACACCCAGCCCTACCCACACACCCAGTTAAACAGGTGATGGATTCTTGGAGAGTTTGTGAAATCTCAAATAATCCATTTTGCTGTGTAAGGTTACTTTCAGACATCAGACATTTAAATTATTAACTACTGGATTTACATTTATTCAATTGGACCCAACACTGACCCCAAACACAATGAACACAAGGAAAAAAAAATCACCATGCACCATGAACACGTTTTGGAATTCACATCATCCAGCCTGGTGGTCATAATGTTATGCCTGATTAGTGCATGCGCCTTCAGAAAAGTAAAACCTCTTCAAATAATTAGCACGTCATAAAAAATGCATTAAAATCTGCCCAATTTAAACCTGTAGCCTCGAGCTCCTAGCATGAGCACTCGTACCATAACCACACACCGTGACAAATGCACATGTTGTCCGGAGGTGGAACGGCACATCGGAGGTTGCCGTGGAGACGTCAGGCACAAGCTCACAACTGTGCAGCATCGGCACGAGCAGCTGCTGTCTCATGTCCACAGGCCACTGGGTCCAGCAGGGATCCAGGCCCAAAGTGACTGCAGAATACCAATGGATTTGTCTTCCATTCAAACACACTGCCTGACCGGTAACCATGACAACATGAAGACGTTTGTAATATTTGAGTGCTAAAATATCTGTGGGATCATCTGGAGCTGACAGGAAGCATATGGTTTTAGAAACGCAACATTTTCACACCAAGCATTTTCAGTACTTTCAGTCTTTTACTGACATAAATTAAGGCTACTTTTTGTTTAGTTTTATGGCAATGATTGAATAAAACAAAACAAGAATAGGACAATAGCAGGATAAACATGTGCAACTGCAAACCAAGAGGAACGCAGAACTAATCCAGGTCCAAGTTAGACTACAACCAAGAGAAATATGCATTGCACCAGTAATACTCAAATGAAGGAAGGACATCTGACATAAAAAAAAAAAAAGCCCAACATGCACACAGTTTCACGCTGTATGGGGGATCATTTATGGTTACAACCCATAAAGGGGGAAGCCAGGAATGAAGGAGGATGTGGTCAGAAATGTGTCCTTTACTTTATTTTTCAATGTAATAATTACTGTAACCATAGGCACGCATTTGGACTTTAAAATGGCAATCGCCACACCCGCTTGTGTACCTCAGATTTTTCCACACCCCAAACTACTACTGTATCTATGTGTGTACAGCAAGCCGCAATTAAGAGAGTGGAGAAATGGTGCAAAGGGAGGGCATGTCTCAGATTTAAGGGGGGCACATCTGACTAATTTAAGAATACATACATAAAACATGGGGTATGGGCAGAGGTTTTGAAGCTCAGGTTATAACCTAGCTTTGAACAAAATGTGGACGACAATATTGTAAACCATCACTGCTTACAACACAGACACCAAACTGGGATTATTCTCAGAATATCACAAAATATGAAAAAATCTAGGCAAATCTGGCCAAAGAAAATCACTTAGACACAGGCAACTGATAACAGAGCCCAGTTTAAAACCATTTGCAATTGCTTTTAATGATATTTGTTAACTTAAAAAAGAGATTATGATAGACAATATGCATTTTGGATAAAGGACAAATCCACATTTTTAGGTTTTACAGGACAAATGCTTACAGAAATGTTGAGCCAACTACAGTTTACTTCATCTACAGATATATTATCATCATAAATTATACTTTTTGTGATGTACTTTGTGAAATAATATTTTGAGGTTAGAAAATTGTATTGAATTATATTTTTCCACCATTCTTAACAGAGAAGCAAGATAACTCATATTTGTTCCTTGGAAATTCAAAATGGTTGTTTATTTTTTGTAATAATGTCATAAA